>NW_026125739.1:1200000-1597500 GCF_943737965.1 Phodopus roborovskii
GCAAAGTTTCATTGTAATAGTTTATAGTTAATAAAAGCTAACTATCAACTGGCCAAGCTCAGGTCAGGAATTCATATTTAAGAAGGCCCTGTGTGTGATTTGGGAGCTGGAGGTGTGTCCCACAAAAAAGTAAGAGGACAACTCTTACTACACCTGCCTCTTTGTGGGGCTCTTTTGCACTAACCAGACACTAAAATGAATTCTGAGTCTTACAGCCAGCTGTAGGTTAACATATCAACAGTGACTGATACTTTCTCTTTGCTAAAGTAGAGGGTACAAATCAGAACACACAATCTTTGAGGTACTTCAAGACAGGGATGGCTAAACAGTTCATCATCATTATCAAGAGAATTTAGTTCATTTAAGTACATATGTCCTCCCTATGGAAGGGATCACCCTCCCTGGGGAGCAGAAAGGGGATGGGATGGGGGTTGGTTCAGGGGATGAAACTGGAGTCAGGATGTGGGAACTAGGATTGACATGCACAATAAGCTTGTTTCAAATTTAAATAAAAAATCATTAAAAAATGCGAATGTGGTCTCACTTTCATCAGTAAGTACAATCAATTAAAGGTTTACTGACCTTTTAAAATATTCATGTCAAGGACAGTCTCTCTCTCTCCCTGCCTCTCTCTCTCTCTCTCACTCTCTCTATTTCTCTCTTTCTCTCCCTCTCTGTTTTGCTTTCTTCGAGACAGGGTTTGTCTATGTAGCCCTTCCTGTCCTTGTACTGGGACAGCCACCTGCCTCTGCCTCCCAAAATCTGGTTTACTTAGTGCCTTTCAAGTAGTTGATTTACAATGACACATAGATTCATACATTCATAGGTTTTTGTACAATTTATTTTAGTCTCATAAACCTTTCTAAGCCATTAGGAATACACTTATTTCCTTTTATGAACATATTAATATTGACTTTGTGTCATGCCAAAAGGACACTGCAGGGTTATAAATCATCACATCATAAGCTTAATCTGCACAGTGTTCTCTCTGCCCTCTAATGGTGCTCCAGTGCTAGCTTCCACTTTGGCGCCTTCCCTGACACCATCAAGCCTCTTCAGTCTCTGGCAGACATGCTCCTTGGCATTAGCTCCATGGCTGTGGGAAGGGCGGCAAAGTGGCCTCATCTGTGAGGGTGCAGTCTGTTTCTAGTGGTCACTACAGTTGCTCTCTCCCCCTGGCTGCAGCAGTCTTTTTCCTGGTCAGGATAAATGAATATAGGAGGCAAGCTGTCATGGAGAGTTCTGTGGGGTGAGTGGGGACAAGGGAGGCTGAAATGAGCCTGAAATAGTGGAGATAATGGCTGTAGGGTGGTTTAAGGAGGTTTTTTTGTTTTTTTGTTTGTTTTTTTAGTTTTTCATGACAGGGTTTTTCTCTTTGACAACCCTGCCCGACCTGAAACTCACTCTGTAGTCCTCACTCAAAGATCTGCCTGCCTCTGCCTGCTGTGTGATCATATTAAACGCATCTGCCACAACCCTCCCTTAATTATTTTTAAGCAATGGCCTGATATGGCCCTGGCTGTCCTAGAATTCATTCATAATATTACTAGCCACATTGTGTATGTAAAGATAAAAGGATTTTACTTCTGTTTCAACTACTAAGCACTTTTATCACTTTCTGTAAGGATGTCTTTCATATGAGTAAAATCAAAGAGTAGCTTTTCCTGGCTATCGTCTCAGAACTTTTGTTTCTTTTTTTAATTACTGTACCCTCTGAAGACAAAATCTCCTTGTTTATACCAGACACTTACTATGTAGCCTAGGCTGAGCTCAGAAATTTAATATTCCTGTCTCAGCTACTGGCAAATTAGAATTTACAGGCCTCTCTCACTGCATCCAACTCAGAAAGCATCTTTGAGACTGGCAGTGTGACAAAAGACAAAAAGTGATTTTCATGGCTGTAGAACTGGGACCCAAGGGCCCAGCCCATCCTGCTCAGGTAGCCTGGGTTCTGTCAACACATTGCCCTTAATTTCTGTTTTAACTTGGACAGTTAAACAGGGAAAGCAGTGGATTATTAAATAGTGAGCACTATGCAATATTTTAAGCGAAAAGGAATTCTCAGAGGAACTTGGGCAAATAGCACCACATCCTTGTTTAAGAAACATAGGCTTTGTAGATCTTTGGGTGATCAATGTGGTCATTTTGATCTTAAGCAGTAAGACACATAGGATTTCCATTTTGAGGCCAGACTGATAACATCAGCATGGACACTAAATGTATTTTGATTACAAATGCCTGCTACTAGTTTACCATCTATCAAATTGTGTTTGAGAAAGTGCCCATAATATGTGAACTCAATAATGTAGACCCTAACTCTTTTTTTGAGACAGAATAACCCTATCTATGTAAGCCTGTCTACCTGGGGACTGGCTATGTACATCAATTGGGTACAACCACAAAAAGATCCACCTGCCTCTATCTCATGAGTGCTGGTATTAAAACTTTTTAAAAGATCGCTTGACAAAAAGTGTACATATTTATGGCATTTATAATGACACGTTGAAATTTATATGTTATGAAATGGTAAAATCAGGCTAAGTAATCCATTAAAGTCATATAATTGTTCTTGTAGTGAGACATTTAAAATTTCAGTGATTCTTTCAAGTATATGATGTTACTATGTCATACATTAGATTATTATATGTAAACATTTGGTTTCCTTTAAAAAGTGACTGAGACAATAGTAGCCTATGGGTGTATATCAGTGAATGAAAACATATACATCCAGTCCCTGAGTTATATTTCAAAACTGTGGGGTGTCGGGTGTTGGGTAGACAACAGACAGCATGGGCATCATTTCATGGGTTGTAGAATCAAAAGTAGCATGACATCTGTGGTTTCAGCCACAAAGGCAAACGTCCGGCTCTTTCAGGTTATTAGTATTTCTTTTTTTAAAAGAATTATTTTTACTTTATTTGTGGTTTTTCTTTCTGTTTTCTGAGTCCAGGTTTCTCTGCTCTCCTGGATCTCACTTTGTAGACTGGGCATAGTTGCACCTCACAGAGATCATCCTGCCTTTCTACCTAGTCCTGGGAATATAGGTCTGTGCTACCATGCCTGGACTTATAGTGTTTTGAGTGCATGTAGGTATGTGCATTGTGTATGTATGTATAGCTGATTTCTGAAGAGGTCAGAAAGGAGCACCAGATTCTTTGGAACTGGACTTACTTAGATAGTTGTAAGCCATTTTGTGTTCAATGTGTTATTGAATCCTGATTCTCAATAAGAATAGCAGGTTTTCTGAGCTGCTGAGCCATCTCTCCAGCCCAGTAATTAGGAATCCTTTAATGAACACTTTTCAAATACACAGCATAGCTTTGGGTAACAGTCAGTGTATCCTGTGATTCTCAGATTACAGTAGGGTAGCAGGTTCCCCAGAGAGACATTACTTACTAAAATATTTGCTCTGTAGGAAGAGGTGCCCCCACATTATCATCTACAGAAAACAGTGTATGAAGAGAGATAACTATTATAATTTTGTGATTATTCTTTATATATAATACCAAAGTACTTAGAATGGTATTTGACATGGATGAACTGTGCAAAGGAAGTACATGCTGATTTGTTTGGTAGATGAAATAGATCATATTGGAGATAGAGTGCATACCTATAATCCTGGCACTTAGGTGGGCCAAGAGGGCAAAGACTTTGTAGCTCTCCTAGCATACCCACTGATACCCTGTCTGGAAAATTAAATGAAAGGTGTGAAAATTTCTGATTTCTAGGCATCTCTTAGGAGAAGTACCACAAAGATGAGTACTTGTAATCTTTATTTTTTAAAATGATTTTAATCAGTGTGTGTGTGTGTGTGTGTGTGTGTGTGTGTGTGTGTGTGTGTATGTGTGTGTGTGGATCCAGAGAGTTGTCCTTTCACTTCTTCAAACGTGCTGGGGCACATATATACCAGCCCTCACACAGGTACTCAGTACAGTCAGTAATAGTATACTTCATCCATCATTTAAAAGTGTATTTTACATACTAACCACAGTTTCTCTTCCTTCTCATCTTTTTCCCTTCCCCCAACCTATTCACATATTATTCATCTACATTCAGATGTGGTAAGGCTTTCCATGGGAATCAAGAAAGCATGACACATCAAACTGAGGAAGGAACAAGCTCCTTCGCACTTCCTCAAGGCTAAACAAGGCATCCCACTATAGGGAATAGGTTCTAAAGAACAGCCATCGTATTTACCCAGTGTCTTATTGAGGGTTTCTATTGGTGTGAAGAAACACTATGACCAAAGCAACTTGAGCAGGCAAGGATTTATTTTTCATATATGCAGTGTCACTGTCCATTGAGGGAAGCCAAGGCAGGAACTGCAACTGGGAAGAACTCTTGAGGCTGGAGGTGACACAGAGGCCATGGAGGAGACATGCTTACTGATGTACTCCTCATTTCTTGTTCTTTCTGTTTTCTTCCAGAACCTAGATCAAAAAGCCCAGGAGTGGCATCAGCCACAATGGGATGACCCCTCCCTTATCAGTAAATACTTAAGAAAATGTCCTGCTTATTTTCCTTCAACCTGACATTCTGGAGGCATTTTATTGATTGGCACCTCACTTTCCCCTGCTCTTATGTAACTTAACAAATGACAAGGTGACAGAAAACTAGCCAGTGCACACACAGAACCATCTCACTGCCATGACATCATATCTACGGCAAAGGGCAGAAATGTCTACTTTGACTCAAGGTCAGTATTCTGACATAACTCATCAGAGTGGGCATGGTGGAGTGCCTCAGCTCATGGCAGTGGAAGTGTGTGGCTGTGTCAGTTCATTTCATGGCTGACCAGGAAAATCCATTTGCCAAGAACAATGTCTGGGCTGTAACCTTAAAGGCCACTCGAAATTATTAACACTGCGAAGAAGGCTTGACTTCTTACATGTACCATAGCCTCCCAAATAGTACCACCAGATAGGAAACAAGTGCTCAAAGGCTGAGCCTATTTTCAGATTGCAGATTCAATTCATGTGTTCCATTAAGTGTAGGAGATCATTTTTCTAATCACTTCTGGTGACAGTGGGAATTACTGTCTTTTCTACTGGAGTTTCCTCTTATGAGAGCTTTCTCCCACCAGCCTGGTCCCACAGCTGTGCCAGCCCCAAATAAGACATAAAGAGTATGTATTATATAGAAAGGTGTTGGTCTGTTATTAGCCTTTCTTATTGGCTAGCTCTGTTTTAAATATTAACCCATTTCTATCAATCTAAGTATTTCCTCGTGGTCTTATCCTACCGGAGAGAGGACCTGGAGTTCTACCCTGTTTGATCGTACATGTTGAAACTCCTACTACCTCTGCCTGAAAACTCCTTGTCTCCTAGTCCTGCCTTTATTGCTTTCCTATTGGCCCGCAGTGTTTTATTCATTAAGCAATAAGGGGAATATATTTACAGAATGACATTCATCATCAATTTCCTGTCACCACTTCCAAAACTACTTTGTTGAAAGGAATCATCTCCAAGTATGCAATTAGAACCAAAGGGGTCATGAGAGTTGTGCAGTGACAGGATTATAAGAGATCAGTACCATGTCCAGTTCTGGTTCTTTTCAATGGATACATGGATGTGTGAGAGGCAGGTCATTTTTTCTTTCCCACAAGAAAGCTCTGTGTGTAACAGCATGAGAACTGCAGAGTGTGAGTATTTCTCATCTTATCCAAAATGTTTGGACATGGGTGTTTTGATTGAACAATCCTAATCTGAAAACTTAGCTGGAATTGATCTGATGTGAAGGTTTTTCTGGTTGATTTCTTTTCTTTTCTTTCTTTTTTCTTTTTTTTTTTTCTTCTTTTTTTCTTTTTTTTGGAGACAGGATTTTTCTGTGGTTTCAGACGCTGTCCTGGAACTAGCTCTTGTTCATCAGGCTGGTCTAAAACTCATAGAGATCCTCCTGATTTTGCCTTCTCAGTGATGGGATTAAGTTGTGATCACCAATGTATGGCCTGTAAGTTTTTCAAGGCACTTTGGATTCTGGGTTTTTTTTCAGATCTTGGAGTGTGGATTCTCCTGTGCTTGCTTCAAATGATGACTTTGAATACTCTGCATGAAAGCTCTGCTTAACAGATGATACCCAGCTTCATCCATGCCCTCAAAAATAAAAGACACAGATTATGAACATTTTTGGCTGTGATTTTGCACTTGATTCAAATGCTGGCCTCAGAACAGAGTGGACTGGTGAGCAGAGCTGGAGTGTTTTGATGGAGGAGAACATGGATACAGTGGCAGGAGCATCTGTCAGGTTGGTTGGTTTAATTATTGTGTCTCTGTGTATGCATGTGTTGTCACCATGTCATGTATTTGGAAGTCAGAAGAGAACTTGTAATAGTTGCTTCTTTCCATGTCTCATTGAGTTAAGGATATTAAGCCCTGGTTGTCAGTCTTTGTGCCTAGCTCCCGTACCCAATCACTCATTGTGCTCTCTCCATTCTTTTACTTTAGCAATGTCACCAGAAGCAATTGGAGAAAAGACTCTGACATCAGACCTTATTTCCTTACTTTATTTTGTTATGCCCCACAATGTTGTGGATGGAACCCAGGTTTACCACTTGAGCAACAGATGTACTATTGAGATTGAGCTCTCCTGCAGCTCAATAAGGGGCAGTCTACTGGGCAAACCATTCCTGCTTTGAAGAAGTAGACACACTGGGAATAGAACTGGCATGCATCGCTTTGGTCAGGAGGTGACACCACATTTAGTATTTGGAGTCATCAACAGTAGAGGCTTTTACACATATCATGCAAAGCTAAGGTCCATTTTTCAATTGCAATTCTGTAGACTTTAAACCTGTGGAAGTCACTTTTCAGGCATTCCTGAACCCATGTTGTCTATAAAAGTGCTTCAGGAGATTTTTTTCTTAGACTGTGTCTCATTATATAGTTAAAATTGTCCTGGAACACACTATGTTTAGACCAGAATAGACTTGAAATCAAAGAGATACACATGTCTCTGCCTCCTGAGTCCTGGCATTAAAATTGTGAACCATATTACGATGTTATTTTTTTTTTTTGAGTCAATTTTTAAAATTACCTGGAGTCTTTCTTTGAGTGAACTTGGTCTTTCTACTGAGTGAACTTGGTTTGGTTTTCTGTGATCGGCTCACATAAATTGAATCTCTTTGGCTTTGGTAGTCATTCCTGAGACACCAGAGGAGTTTCCAAGGGGTCTCACTATAGACTGCAAGGGCATGCACTCAGTTCATACTTGCATCCCCATTTCTGAGAAGCTGAGTTTCAGAGAAGTAGATGCTGGCTGCAGGCCTCACATTTTCCTGTGCATCCTTTCTTGCTGGCTCATAATATTGGCAATTTAGAGAGAGAATAGAGTAGAAGCGAAAACTAAAGTTAGCCTGTTTTGCTTCTGTCCTGACACCTAGCTGGAATGAAGACAGCTAGCCCGCCCCCCCCCCTACATCCTTCAGGTTCAGAAGTCCTGGAGCTACTTTAGTCTACCTCTGTTTGGGAAAGAGGCCTCAGCACAGCTACTTGCAACAGTTTATAAGGGACATGTTTTCTGAGAGGCAGGGATACTTTTAGATTCTCCTATATCCCCTGTCCTTTAATATGGAAATGCAACCTACAATATAACAAGGAGTATAGGAGAACATATCCAAAAGCAATATAGATGAAAATGTACAGATACAGGAACCTTCATGCTAGACTAGGAGATGACAGTATCATGAGAGGCAGGATACTTCAGGTTAGATAAGGATGGGACAAGCTATGAGACACAGGAATCTGAAGATTGGACAAAGGGAGAACAGAATCATCAGATGCAGGAAACCGCAGTCTAGACCAGGAGAAGACAGAACCATAAAATGTAGGAAACATCAGGATATATCAGGAGAGGACAGAACTGTGGATGTCTTAGCTTTCTGAACTGGAATAAAGTCCCATAAGATTCTATGACAGATACCTCAAACTACTTAAAGGAAAACATGGGAGAACACACGATCCTCAAAATGGGCTAAAACCATGGTCTTTGTTTTCACTGGGAGCCATACATATAAAGGAAGCACATGATAATTGCTGAGCATAAATCTACCCCTGGGTCAATGCAAACGTCCTGCTTAGTTGTCAAATAAGCAGTGGTCTGTTAGATTAACCCTAGCAACTTTCAATGTACTAGGAATGTTGTTCTGTCACAAGCTCACTTCCTTCTTTCCTTTTTGCCTTTTATTTGGAGGCCAGGGTACGGTGCCCAGTCTAGTCTTGAAGTTGGGACCTCCCTGCCTCAGTCTATCATGTAGGTGGCATAACATGTCTGCATCACCAGGCCTAGCAACAATTATCTTCGGGCAGCTCTGAGATCTTTCCCTGAAGATGTTGCACATGGAAGTTGCCATCTTTAAGTAATACTAGCCATCAAGGGTCTTAAGGATGATACTTCAGCAGACCATGAGAGGGCAATGTAGAATCATAAATGACACAAGGGTTGTTGCTTTCTTCCTGAGTCAGGACATGCTTTCCTTCCAAGTCTGTTAAAATAAGGATGACCCACTATTTTTGAACATCACAGCTGGTTCTTGTGAGAAGGAGATGTGGGATCAGAGATATTTCTGTGTCAATACTACAGCAGAATTTTGATTTAATGCCTCAACAGAACCAGATGGCTTGAATGAGACATAGGGAAAAAGGAGAGGGAAAGGAGAAGAGATATGGTTATAGATAATATTCAGGAATTTGTGGCTGCTCAAGAGAGTGGAAAGACAGTAGAAAAGCCATCCCAGCAGACAGGATGTACATATAGATTTTAGTGAGTGCAGCACAGGGCTGCCCTGATGAACAAAAAGGGGTTGTCTTGGCACTCTGGCTTTGTCTTATCCATTCATTACTTATTTTTGATATTACTTTTTCCTATTTTTTGAAAGAATTTTCTTTCCTGCTATCTTGTTATTCTCAGGGGGGCATTCATATCTGCAGAGTGTCTGTGCACTACACATGAGTAATGTGTTCACTAATTTGAATTATATGTGACCACATACTCAGGACTTTAAGTTGCCAGCATCATTTTCCTGTAACATGTAGATTTCAGAGAGAGGGAGCTGAAATCCCTTAAGGACATTGTTACTAATTGAGATTCTCATCTCATTTGGCACATAGTATATATATGATTAAAGATGGAGGTTTCTGTTCAGTATGATTGCTCCCCATTTCAACCCCAAAAAAACACAGAGACACTATATTAATTATAAAGTATGGCTGATGGCTAAGACTTTTTATTGGCTAGCTCTGTCTTAATTACTAACCAATACCTACTATGTATTTTTATATACCCCTAACTTACCAGAGATTGCCAGGGACCTCCCATCTTCCAAGTCTCTCTAAATGCTTCCCTCTGTCTCCATCCTCCTTCCTCCTACAGCTGTGCCTGGCTATTGCCCAATCAGTTTTTTTCAGCAACCAAGAGAGAAACATATGTATAGAAGGACATCTACCATTGTATGTTGGTACTTATTGGGGCCATATCATTGGAATTTCTGTATTCTCTCCTCAGCACCATAAGAGATTTGTTCTTGTAAGAGGGCCTTAAGGCAGGCCTGCACTGTGCTGGTGTGTGTGTGTGTGTGTGTGTGTGTGTGTGTGTGTGTGTGTGTGTGCAGACAGCATTTGTGAAAGAATATAGCAATGATTGAGCAGTTGGGCTATGTTTTGTATGTCCTCCATAGGTATAAGCAAGACAATGATGCATACAAAACACCTATACACATAAAGTAAAAAAATAAATAACATGCTATACACCAGGAACAGACGCTTGGGAAACAAAATCTTAAAATAATGTCATTTACCATACCATCCTATGAAATATATAATACGTTTAGTAACAAAATATATTCTAGGCTTAATCTTAAAAATCAGAAAATTCTGATGAAAGAAATCAGAGAGGAGCTAAGTAAACTGAACAGCTAGCTGTCACACAGGCTGGAAGATGCCACATTGTTAAAATTTCTGTCCTTCTCAACTTAAGTGCTATATCCATCAAATATCAACTTTAACACCGGTTAACTCTAATATATGTGGGAAGTAGAATCACCAGTAACAATTCAAAAACCAAGAAAGAAGGGCCAGAGAGCCAGCTCAGCTATTGCAGAGGACCCATGTTCTATTCCCAACACTCACACATATGCTGTCTATTACTTTAGTTCCAGGGGATCCAACACATACAACTCATACATACTACATATAAAATTAAAAACATAAATAAACATTTTTAAAAGAAAAAAAAAAGATGAGTGGGATATTCACACTGACTTTTCCTCTAAAGCTGTAGTTAAGATATTTCTATTCTTCCTTTTTTCCTTCTTTCCCTCCCTCTGTCCTTCCCTTTCTCCCTCCCTCCTTCTCTCTCCCTCCCTCCAGAGCTGAGGCAATGATCCACCAGACCACACCCTCCCTGAACCAATTAATCATGTACATCTCTCATCCTCTGCCTCAGTTCTTCCTGTGTTTAAGCCTAAGGCGCACATTCCTATGCTAAAGATGGATGCTGCATTACTGGACTCCTTCGTCTGTTCTTCCTAGTGTAGCCATGTTGAATTAATCTCTTCTCTCTGCTTTCCAAAATTGCTTTGTCTACCATTTTCAATTTTAGATATTTAGTATATGTATGTTTGTACATGTGCGTGTGTGTGAGCATGTGGAGGTCAGCTGATAACTTACAGGAGTCCATTTTCTCCTCCAGAACAGGTTCCAAGAATCATGCTCAGGTCTTCAGATTGGTGGCAAGTGCTTAGACTTGCTTAAGTGACATTCACCTCTCCTATAGGCTCATACCTTAGAATAATTGTTCCCAGTTGGCCACAGTTTTGGGGAAGTTATGAAACTAATAAGGTCAAGGCTATAGAGAGAAAATATATCATGCTGGTGGGCTTTGAGAATTTACAAACTTGCCCCATTCCTGCTTGGTGTCTCTGCTTGCTATGTGAGGGTATAGTGTGGTCTCTCAGCCTCATGCTCCAGCCACTGGCTGCCATTCAACCTCTGCCATTATGGTTCTCTCTCTCTGTAACTGTAAGCAAAAGTAAGTTTTCATCTTCTCCTTGCTTTGAAAGACCCCCAGAGACCCCAAGAGTTTGTGGAGCCTGTCAGGGGGAAGGCCCTTGCCCCCAAGAGACGAGACCGGACCACTGGATGCAAGTGCAAGAGGTTATTTATTGTTTACACACAGATACCTATAGACACGCCAGGCTTTTTAGAGACTGAGAGAGCATGCCTGGTTAAAGCATATGCAGTTTATATAAGGTTGGTATGGCAAGAAGCAGGCTTACAGAAGCAGAAGCATGGTTACAGGGACTTCATTGTTTCATCTAAATGTAGCAGTTGTAGTTAACCAAGGACAGTTGGTTATTCGGGTTGGGCACAAAGAATACAAAGAATTCAGTTATGACTATCTCAGCATACTGGACACTGTCGTGCTGACCTTGCTTTAGTCCAAGCTGTAGACCACAGATATCTGGTTGGCATTGGATGAGAGCAGTACCTGGTTCCCTCCTGTACTTTTCTCATAGTTTGACCTTGGCAAATTAGCAAGAGCAATTTAAACAGGCAATAAGCATAGTGGGTGTCTTTCAGCTTTTGGTCATGGTCAGAGCAAGATCATTTGGTTTTTGGCCTACTGGGTTCCATCCCTTTGTAGTGACAAAGTCCTCCTAAGTCATCCAGTCTGCAGATCTCAACACATCACAGTCCTTACAAGCTAAGTGTAGCCATCTCTCCTCAGTGGGCTGTTTAGAGAGACAAGTAATTATGAAGAGTAGAGAAAGGAGATGATTCTGTGTGACACACTGTGCAGAGAAATAGAGGTCCATTCACACTCAATCCCACAGTCCTCGAGTCCTGAAGTGAGGTTAATATTTAAATGGAGGGCAAGAAGCAAGCATATCTAAGCCATCCTGGCCAAGAGTCCCACCCATCATTGACTCCTCATTAGCTCATTTTGGATCCTCTTATAAGGTGGTCACATAAGTTTTTGGAAATGTGTAAAATGTCTTTTCAGGAGGTCTCTTCTGGTTGGTTGAGGCTTTGGCCTTTCCTTCCTTCAAGATCAGACTCTGAGGAGATTCCAATTGCTTCAAGTATTTTGTTTCAATACTCACGAGCCAAATGGAGTGACATACATGGCTGTCTTTGGACCATCTTGGCTCCTGCCAGGATGGTGAAAAACACCAATGTGGCATATTCAGAGGGCATCCGTTTACACAACTTGGAGAGCATTTTTTGGTTTTGATCATCAAAGAATTGGTGTGTGTGTGTGTGTGTGTGTGTGTGTGTGTGTGTGTGTGTGTAATCATTAAGTATGCTAGAATTTCAAATATATAGCACCATTTGTGTTGAGCTAGGAGTGTGGGTGCCATAGATACATTACAAATGTTCATTCTGGACATTTTCCTATGGATAAGAGAGGGGGAAAAACACAATAAAAGAACACAGAGTTTTTCCTTGTTTGAAAGTCTCTCCTCACATGCTGTAACATAAAGTTGCTCTTGTTCCCTCCTAGGGATATTCCTTAACAACCTTGAGTCAGCAGGGGTCAGCACTTCCTTCTTTCTCTCTTTGTTTTTTGAGACAGTTTCTCTATTCTGGAACTCTCTCTGTAGACAAGGCTGGCCTTGAACTCACTGAGACCTACCTGCTTCTATCTACTGAGTGTTGGTCAGAATTTCCTTCTTTTCCAAAGCTACTGGGCAGGATTTCTTTAACTGGAGTCTCCTTCCCACAAACCATAAAAAACAGTACTATAAATAAATAAGATGAACAAATCAGCAAAGTCAAAGGCAAAAATACAAAAAACCTCCTCAAACAATACATACCTTCCAAACAATGTTCCACTTCCAATCTTCCACACCAAAAGTAATCAAGGAAAACAAAGAAAAGGAAACACAGAGTGGGCAGAGATAGTTTCACATTACATCAAGGGCAAAATAGCTTGCCACATCGTTCAAAGCAGGGCTCATACTTGTGATCTGAGTAATAAGGAGACAGACAAGAGGGTCATGAGCTTGAGGCTACTCTACTTGACTTGTGTCAAGAAAACCAAACTAATGAATCAAAGAAACCAAAACTTCTTTCCAAAGAAAGCATCCAAGCAAGTAAGATTGCATGGGGCAAGAGAGATTGCCAGTGGTAAAGAGCTCTGGTCACTGTTCCAAAGCACCTAGGTTAGATTCCCATCACCCACATGGTGGCTAACAGCCATCGGTAAACAAGTTCCAGGGGATCTAACACCTGCTTTTGGCCTATTCAGACACTAAGCATGCATATGGTATGTGTGAGTGTGTGTGTGTGTGTGTGTGTGTGTGTGTGTGTGTGTACTGGCAGAACAAAAAGAAAACCTGAGGAGAAAACTCACATATACATTTTAATTATTAAAAAGTAGAAAAATGGGTGAGGTTATTGATATTTGTTACTGGGAAAGTTGAGTATCCTGGTTGGTTAGATTGTCAATATAATGTAAATATTTGGGAAGAGGAACTTGAATTGAGAAAATACCACCATCTGGTCTGTAGGAAAGTCTGTTGGGCATTTTCGTCATTAATGATTGATGGGGGCAGGCCCAGCCCACAGTGGTTGTGGTCATCCCTAGGATGGTAGGCCTGGGTTCTATAAAAAAAAGCAGGCTGAGCAAGCCATGATGAGTGAACCAGTAAGCTGCACCCCTCCACAGCTTCTTCTTCAGCTTCTGTCTCCATGTTCCTGCTAGACTCTATGCCCTGACTTTCCTCATTTGTTTGACCAGAGAATTATAAGGTGAACATAACCCTTTCATATCCAGATTGAGTTTGTTCATGGTCTTTTATCACAGAAATAGAAAGCCTAACTAAGACACGGTGACTTCCATGTTGGAGTCTTTAGTCTGTTAGTAAAAGAATTTAGAAATATACTCAGAAGGGAGCTTGAGGACAATTTTAATGTAGTTTGAAATGAAAACAACAGGGCAGGCAAGCTGTAAATCTTGGCAACTGCCTGGTGAAGGGAAATAGAGGAGGAAGAAAGAGTGTCATACTGTTTGTAAGCAGTGACATGGGAAATCAACATTTACATGGGGGGGTGGGGGGCAGGGAGGGGGATTCAAAGAAACAGAGTAAGAAAGCCCAATGTATCCATGAAAAAATACTGTCTTAGTTAGGGTTTCTATTGCTGTGAAGAGAAACCATGACCACAGCAATTCTTAACAAGGTGGTAACTTACACTTTCAGAGATTCAGTCCAATATCACAATGACATGGAGCATTGTGGGAAGCATGTGTCATAAAAGAAGACATGGTACTGGGTACATCTTGGCTTGCAAGAAACAGGAAATTGAGATGCACTGAGCAGTATCTTGAGCATAGGAAGCCTAAGAGCACACCCCACAGTGACACACTTCCTCTAACATGTCATACCCACTCAAACAAAGTCACATCTCCTAAGAGTGCCACTCCATATGAGCTTCAGACTACCACCCATGCCAAGGCAGTGGCCAGCACCAGAAAGAAAAGGAGATGGGAAAGGGAAGAAACAGGTAGGTTTTTCTGAGTGTCTGCATTGAGGAAGAGTCCTGGGAAGGACAAGTCATTGCCTCACAGTGGAGGTCAGTTATCCTCTCTGTCAGTGCTGGGAGATGAAGCTAGTTCTGTGGAAGAGCAGCCAGTGCTCTTAACCAGTGTGTCACCTATCAAGGTTTAATAAGGATCAGGATAAACAAATAGGTCGAACAGATGTTTTTTCAGGGAGAAATAACTGTCAACCTAGACAGATGAACACCAGCAGGTTCCATTGGATGCTCTCCTCTCCAAGTCTGACCCAGGAAGAGAACTCTCCCAGGTTCCTCCTCAGACCTAGTTCCCCAGGTCACTTCTGTCCCTGTCTCCACCACCAATGGGCATGGTCAGTGGTACAGATGCAGAGAAGGTGAATATCTCACTACAGTCTGACCTCCCCCCCCCAAAAAAAATAAATCTTATAGAAAGGGAAAGTAGAACCTTTCCTTCTATGGTATTATAACTCTCCTGAATTCCCTATTCTGCCATTTCCATTCCAGACAGTTCTACCTGGTTAAGGGCCAGATAGCAAATCTGTTTCTATTTTCCCTGACTATTACATAATGCATGGAACAGAACTTTTTAATGGGCAGAGCTCCCTCTGACTAAACAGGGGTGTATTTATGATCTTTTCTTCAGAATCTCACCCATTTCTCAGCTTTGAAGCTGCCTCTCAGGGACAGTATACACGATTGACAAGTTGTTAGCCGAGAAGGCCTGAAAGGCAGCCTTCTCTCCCCTTACCAAGTTGTGTCTTGTCAGACAGGCCAGTTAGAAACACTTCTGGTCTTTTTGATCCCACAGCATCCAGGGCTGATCCAATGCTCAGCATCACAGTTTTCTTTCTGGCCTAGCTTCTGTGGTGACTGCAACAGAAAAACAGACAGATATAGGTTTGGTTCCCATTATGCATGCCCATAATATTATAATAGTTTATGACACTGTTTTATGAAATTTGAATTAAGTGCATTGTATATGTATGTGTACCTGGTTTCTGAAGAGGCCACAAGAGGTTACCATATTCTTTGGAACTGGACTTATATAGATGGTTGTAAGGCTTTATGTGCTTAATGTGTTATTGATCCCTGATCCTCAATAAGAATAGCAGGTGCTCTTAGCTTCTGAGCCATCTTTCCAGGCCAGTTATCAGGAATCTTTTAATGAACCCTTTTCAAATACCTAGCATAGTTTTGGGTAACAGTCAGTGTATCCTGTGATTCTCAGAGTACAGTGGGGTGGCAGTTCCCACAGAGAGACAGTCCTTACTAAAATATTTGCTTTGTAGGAAGGAAGTGCCCCCCACTTTATAATCTTCAGAAAACAGTTTATGAAGAGAGATACCTATTAGAATTTTTGTGATTATTATTTATGATAGCAAAGTACTCAGAATGGTATTTGACATGGATGGACTGAGCAAAGGAAGTACGTACTGATTTGTTTGGTAAATTAAATATATCATATGGGTGATAGAGTGCATACCTATAATCCTGGCACTCAGACAGCTGGGCAAAGAGGACAAAGAGTTTGAGGCTCTCTTAGCATAAACAGTGAGACCACATCTGGAAAAGTCAATGAAAGTTTTGTAAATAACTGATTTCTAGGCATGGCTTAGGAGAATTACCTCACAGATGAGTACATATAATCTTTGTTTTTAAAAATGATTTTAAACACTTTGTGTGTGTGTGTGTGTGTGTGTGTGTGTGTGTGTGTGTGTGTGTGTGTCCCAAGCTTGGCTATGGTTCCCTGCATCTCGTGATGACTATTTGAGTAGTCGTGAATGTCATTATAGGGGAAGGCCAGTTCAGGCATCCTCTCCATTATTGTTAGGAGTCTTAGATACACAGGCATTTGAAAATCAGGTCTCTACTCGGCTTACTTTCTTTTTTTCCTTCTGATTTCATTTATTTTTATTTCCGTGCATTGGCAAGATAATAAAAGAAAGTCAATAAATAAATGGACTCTTCATTCTCTATTTGACCTTATTAAATATCAATGCCAAATGTGTCAGAGGTCAATGTGAAACATACACTTAAAATGTAGGTTCCTGTTGTAGCATAGGCTTGAATGTTTAGGGAAAGACCTGAATGGAGGAAAATAGCAGCCACTCCAGGAATCCTGGCAGTAGTTGACAAATGGTCTCTCATGAAAGAAAAGAGTTCATTGGCAGCAAATGAAGTGTTTTGTAAAGAAATGATAGTGTTTTGTAAAGAAATGGTTGAAATCTTTGCTACTGACACCTCAATTAGATGATTTAATATGTAGATTATTTGCAATTACATAAAATATGTAAATCATGAGAAAGAAGTCAACAGACTTACTAAAGGAATAAGAAATAAGACAGACCTCACAGATGTACTGTCAATGGACAATCAGTTGAGGAGGCATCAGGGAAATACATTGTGAGCCTGCAGTAGGTAACATCCACGGCCAATGAGAAATAAATGGGAAAGAGAACTGAGGGAGTTTTAAGAAGGAATTGCTATACTTATACTCTGCTGGGAGGTATGGGACGGTTTGCAGCCTGGTTGGATATAAGTATATGGATCCTCCAGAGCCAAAACCTTTCCTAAAACATGGTTCATGTACAGCTTGCCAAAGAACTCAGTATTTATTGAACAGGTAGTTGCCCATCAATGCTGATGGCATCACTGTGTGCAGAACATTAGTAAACCACGCATGGTGTCCAAAAGCATTGTCACAGATGAAGCTCAGTGATGTACTGAGAATGTGAAGTCTATTCAGCCTTATATAAAAAGTAGTTCTGTTGTTTGTAGTATGCAGATCCAAATGGGGCTCGATGAGGTGGCTCGGCAGCTGAGGACACTTGTTCTTCTTGCAGTTCCCAGGATGGATACAGAGTATCTCATGTTGATTTCAAACTCAGTGAAATCTAGATTCCAGAGATCTGGTGCCCTCTTCTGTCCTCCTTGGGCACTCCACACAGGAAATCATAAAATGAATTAAAACATGAAATGCATGATTTCAAACTGGATACAACTTGAGGTAAACATATTAATCAACTTAAAACCATTTCAAAAAGATAGTCACCCATGGGTATGTTCACTTCAGAAAGAGTGCTTTACTGTATACACCTGAAATCCTGTATTTCATGCATTTGCAGGAATTGCTCTGTCCCAGACCAGCATTGATTAAAGGGCTGGGGTGCGAGGTTCAAAGTCGTAGGAATTGTGAAGCAAGCACGATTGTGATCACTATACATTATAAACTCTGAGAAGCATACCATGTTCAGTAACTAATATAATGAAAATAAAAGACAAGGAGAATAATTCTATCAACACTGCATAATATCGATCAATTTCCATATCCACATCCTTCTCCGTGTGAAGGTAAATGTGCAGTTAGAGATGTGCACTTGGCAGCGTTCTGTCGCTTCTGTGGGGCCGAACTCTTCATGGCCTCTCTCTATGACCTCTGTTCTGCTGTGATGGGCTGAGGGGGGGGTGGCCGTGGAATATCACTTTCCTTTATGGAATTGGTTGGCAGCTGAAGTCTAGCCACAGATATAGCATTTCAGGTTTGGGAGGTGATGGGGCCTTATTTTTGGCAACAGAAACAAGCTCCTTTGGGAGTACAGTATGAGATGATGCTGGGCAAGGCCTATTGCAAAAATGGATGTGGTTGGTTATTTTATGTGGTGTGGCACTGGTGGCAGTCAGAACAGCTGTCTTGTCAGATGCCATCAAAGACATTCTGGTAGGAGCTGGTTGGAATAGTTTGAGTGTGGTAAACTGTGTTGACTGGGAATGTGGCCTCACAGAGTAAGCTTCAGTGGGCATGCTAGAAACTCGGGGGTGATGCTTTTGGGAAACAGCTCTGGCTTGAGGTACTTACTTGGCCTTCCCAGGAAGGAGTGGCTCATCCAGGAATGGAGATGGACAATCACTGTGAGCACTGCTCTCTGCTGTGTAAGCATTTACCAAGGTTTGAGCAGGCCCTCGGCCATCAAGTGTCTCATCCAGCAGGGATGTGATGGCAGGTCCTGTCCTGGGATCTTTGTTCCTGCAGAAGTTTATCAGAGCCTGGGAGGAGTAGATGCCCGTTTTCTTCTCACTCCTTTTTCCTATGGGTAAATGACCTGCACTGCCTCCAGCTTGTGCATGCCTGTATGAATTTGAGGCTTTTTAAAACTGACCTGGCTGGGCCCAGGTGGATGTCTCTTCCCAAATAGGGCATAACTTGTGTTGATTATATATATATATATATATATATATATATATATATATATATTTTTTTTTTTTTTTTTTTTTTTTTTTTAAAGTTTCTGTCTTCTGGTCTTGTCTAGTGTTGAGTATGGGGTGTTGAAGTCTCCAACTATGAGTGTGTGAGTTTTTTATGTGATCTTTGAGTTTTGTAGTGTTTCTTTTTCCAATGTAGGTACTTTCATTTGGGGCATACATACATATTCACAATTGAGACTTTGTACTCATGGATTTCTCCTGTGATGAATATGAAATGAAGCAAATTTTTGAAGTGACCAAGACCGTGTTTCCTTCTTGCATTTTACTTTGCTACTCAACTCCCCTGCCAGAGTGTAGTGGGGAATGTTGATATATTCATGGAAGACAATTTAAGAATTCTCTGAATTAAGCAGGGTCTTGGTGGCACACTCCATTAATCCCAGCACTCCAGAGGAAAAGGTCGGCAGCTCTTTGTGAGTTCAAGTCCAACCTGGTCTACAAAGCAAGTCCCAGGATAGGCTCCAAAGTACTACAGAGGAACCCGTCTAAAACATCAAAGAAACAAAAAATACTTAGACTGACTCTAAAACTGTAAGCAAGCACCCAGTTAAATCCTTCCTGGCAGAAGAGCTGTTTTGGTCATGGTAGCTTTTACAACAGTAAAACAGTAATTAAGACACTCACCAAGTATATCATCTGGGCATAGAAATGTGTTAATGTTGTTCTTTTGTGGTGATATCTTGTTTACACAAATAAAGTCTGTTTAGGAGTCAGATATATATGCAAATGCTGACAGATCAGAGAGAAGGAGCAAGCCACAGCTCATCTTATCTCCTAAGCATCTCAGGAGGAACAAAACAATTTCCTGTTTTTCCCTGCTTATACCCTGTTTCTGCCTACCTACATCAGTTCCTGTCTGTCTGGGCAGTATTGCAGACCAGTATTGTTAACTAGTGGCAAAGTCCATTCTCAGAACCTCAGAAAGACTTTATTTATTTAACATCATTTAAAATGAGAAAATCCTGTGTCAATGATTAACGACTGAATTAATGACCACTTGTAACAATCATGTGACACAGAAACTGTCAAGTATGGGTTGTATGCTTTCAGCTGCCCAGATTGCAGCCATGCTCTAGTCTTCCTGCAGGTATTCCCTCTGTCCCTTTAAAACATGGCTTCTGGGATAGCCATTGGCTTTCACCAGCTTAATGACATCATCCTCCCTCAGCCAATCAGCACTAGATAGTGTTTTGAGGTTACCTTGGGAATAACTGACCAGACATTCCTCACTGCTGAGCATCTTTAATCGCGCCCAGACATGGACTTTTTTTTTTTACTGCGAAAACCAACAACCAGAGTACTCATCCTTTATCCGGATCCTACACCTTTCAGAAACCAAGAACCTGTTCTTTCATCCCTTAATCCATATCTACTCCTTTTCTTTGTTGTTTCTGACTTGAATATGTCAGGTAGGAAAAAAAAATTAATGGTTTCATTTTTTTTTTTTTTAATGGACAGCTCCCTAAACTGTGAAGTATCAAACAATGTGGGATTAAGGGGAAAGTGGTGAACATCAGGATGATGGCGTAAATGTAGTATTGGATATGACATTTCCTAGGGGTGAATTGGACAGAGAATTTCTCCATCCTGTCACTAAATGTGTCTTTACTTTCCTTGGTGAGATAGCAGGCTGGAAGGGCTCTCTGAGGTATTGTGTCTTAAGAGTATGAAAGAAGGAAACCAGACTATTCCTGGGACTGATTCAGCTGAAGCACAGAGAGAGCTGGGTATGTAGACAGGTCAAGTAAGGGCCATGATTCTTCCCTGCACTAATTTTGTCTCATGAGAATTACCATGTTAATACTGTGGTTAGGATATCAGTGGAAATGTCTGCAATATCTTCCACACCTCCATGAGCAGGGTTGCCTGGCCGCCAAGGCTGGATAGGCAGCTATGTCTTACTCATGGACCAGAAGGCAAGTTTCTTGGACCTGGGCTATTACAGTTAGGCCTATTACTTGATGGGAGTGATGGGTCTGTGTTTCATGTCTAGAACACAGAAGCAATAGTGTTTCCTGTTGTGACTCTCAGAACAAACTCTTGAAAAGTACTGTCAGTTCCAGGACTGGTTAATTTGGTGTGTTCCCTGAGCACTTGGGAGCTGAGGAACCTGTGCCACCTATAGCAAAGCTTTGTCCAATTTTAAAGGAAACTTTCTTCATGTTAAAATTCTCTTTAATTTATCAAATGATAATATTTTTATTGATGATGTTGGAATTGTTTTTTGTAAACCATTCAGTCACACTAGCTTACTTCTCCCACGTTTTCCCTCCAAAATTTTTGACCATTCCAAAGTACAATTGAAAAAGACTATAGTAAGTCTATGTTTTCTTCCCTGGATCATGGTCAAAGTCTCATTGGCCCACCTCTTAAAGATACCTGAGCCCTCCTCCACCGCCAGTATTCCTGCTTCTGTCTGAGCCATCAAGTGTATAGAGTAACACTTCAGCATCTTTATTACAAGTTAATGACTCTCTTCAATGCCTTCAATGTGAGGGAAGGTAAAAGTCTCCTGTAATAATTTCTTATTCTTAATTATGAGTCTGTAACAGCCAATGACACCACAGATCATTGACTTCCACTTGGCTTCAGGGGGCAGCATAGATTGTAGAGACAAACCTGGCATGGAGCTACAGCACAGTCTATGGAGTTCTTTTGAGGAGGCTCAATTCAGATAAAGAACCACTCTCCATCTCCATTAGTGTGACCTTCTGCAGCTCTGATTCACTTCTACTTGGCCTGTTAATGGAGATGTGTTCTTGCCATCAGCTAGTATCATCTTCTTCTTTTCAATCTCATGAGATTGCTTTTAAGAGGCATCTTCCCATAAGACCTGATATTTTAATTGTTTCAGAGTTCTTTTGTTCTCTCAATATCCTCTGCTCTCTCATCTCCCCTCTGTTTCTCCCTGGGTCTCTAAGCCTCCTGGAGCTGCTCTGTGGTTGTGCAGATGCCAGCAGCCACTGCCATCTCAAATTTATGTCTACTGTAAATTCTTGAAGAAAATTTTGATGTAATCCCTGTTTTTTTCAATTGAAATTGAAGTTACGTCATTTCTACATCAGCTATATAATAGGATAGAAAGCCTTCAACACTATGACCATAGTGATCATTAAGTTAGCAATGCATATATGAACAAAAACTAACATTAGTGTCTGGAGAAGAGGAGGTTTTGTTTTCATAAGTTCTTTTATTCTTGCTTACAGGCAAATTTTTAAAATCCTGTCTCAGACACCAACAGAGCTCACGGGGACTTTTCACTCCATCTTTCTGAGGTGTCCAGTTCCTAAATGTCACTATGTGGCTAAGAACCCTATAGGAGAACTAATTTGTGATACCGAAAACATAAGTACATAGCTGTAGGCATCACCAGCTGTTTAATCTAAATTATTCACCATCATGCCGTTAGGTAGACACTCTACCAGGACTGCTGGGGCTAGAGATGTCTCATTGGGTAAAAGGTCAGAGACAGTGTCACATGACTATTTCCACAAATACTGAAGAGAGGGAAAATATGCAATGCATTAACCAGCCAGCCTAGCAAAATCCTTGAGATCCAAGTTCTGTGAAGGTCAGTGTCTAGGCAGTAACTCATTTGCTGCTGAGATTAGCTTTGCTAAGGTGTTGACTCCTCAGGAATTCCTTCATGACCTTGAACTTGATAAGGAAGAAGTTGGGTTTTTTGTTGTTGTTTGGTTTTTTTGTTTTGTTTTGTTTTGTTTAGTTTTTGTTTGCTTTTTTGTTTTTGTTTTTTTGAGACAGGATCTCTGTGTAATCACAATGTTAAATAAAGCTGGTCTCAAACTCACAGATTCTCCTTTCTCTCAAGTGCTAGAATTAAAGGCATCTACTACTCTCATGGTAGGAAAAGATTGTGTAAAGTAAGACATGAGGAAAGAAAAAATGGTCATGAAGACAACTTTTTTAAAAATATTGATAGATTTGTTTGTTTTTAATATTTATTTTTATTTTGTGTGTTTATATGTCTGTGTGTATATACAATCACATGCATACAGGTGCCCTCAAAAAAAAAGCCATCAGATCCCCTACTACACCTGGAGTTACAGGTAGTAGTGAGCTCACCATATGGATGCTGGAAACTAAACTCTAATCCTTCTGCTTACTTGTTTACTTTTTGAGATAGGGTCTCCAATAACAGGCTAGCCTTGAACTTGCTATGTAGCTGTGTAGCTGAGGATGACCTTGAACCTCTGATCTTCCTGCCTGTATCTCCCAAGTTCTGGGATTATAGGTATACACAACGGTACACACCCAGTTTATGAAGAGCTAGGAATAGAGCCCAGGGTCTCATGCATGTTAGACAAGCACTGTAAACAATGAGATACAGACATCTCCAGCACAAATTGAACTTTCTTGA
Source organism: Phodopus roborovskii (assembly GCF_943737965.1). Taxonomy (NCBI): domain Eukaryota; kingdom Metazoa; phylum Chordata; class Mammalia; order Rodentia; family Cricetidae; genus Phodopus; species Phodopus roborovskii. The sequence goes on from NW_026125739.1 coordinate 1,223,158, forward strand.
AGTTAAGAATTCTCTCCAATAGAAGACACTTAAAATGGGCCAGAAAGGCAACGCAGTAAGAAATAAAACTGTTTGTATATAAAGCAGACATAGGGCCCATAGCCAAAATAGGGAAAGAAATGCAAATAAGTAGAAAAAGACAGCCCAGTAAAAACCGATCAAGGACTCAGGCAGACATTTCAGAAACCCTAGGCTATTTTGATGGCACAGTGAGCAAGTTGAAAGGCTGAAGACTTGTCAGTTGTCAGGGAAATCAACATGTAAATGGAACCATCAGTGCACAGTCATAAGTCTACACAAAAATTTTAAAATGGAACAGCAGGGCCAGTGAAATAGTAAGGTCACTTTCCTGGCTCTCACAAATTGTCTCTGACTTCCACTCATGCTGTGGCACCTGCCCCGAATAAATGCTTGCTTAAAACACATACACACACACACAAACAAACATACACAGAGAGAGAGAGAGAGAGAGAGACAGAGAGAGGAGAGAAAGTAAGAGAGAGAGAGAGAGACAGAGAGAGAGGAACATGCTAGAATGTGCACACTAGTCCTGTTCATAGAAGCCACAAACTGGAACAACACAAATATCCATCAGTGATAGACTGGAACTAGGCAAGGGGGGGAAGAAGACAGGGATGGGGGTGGGGAAATGTATAATCTGAAGCTTAAGTAGTGGGATTGCCTTGTGCTATATTGTGCCTGCTTTCTTTACTGTTTTAAAGTGAAAAGTTCTGGGATAGGTGGTTTAAGCTTGTTCGGGTGGGGGTGGCGTGGGGGTAGCAGGGATTTGTTTTTGTTTTCTATTGCAGATGAAACAGTCAGAGGTGTTAAATGACTTTCCCCAAGTCAGAGAGCTTAACCAGTGGAGACTAAGACCCATGGTAACTAGTGGAGTCAGGTTCAGCAAAAGCATAAAAATCTTAGGTTTCACATAGCCTAGGGAATGAGACTCTTTAGCTCCCCAGGGCCTCACAGCAGTTGCTCAAATCTTGATTCTGCTACACCACAGGTGAGGAAGAGGCCAAGTAGATGGAGAAGATTAGGGTCAAACTGAGCCCCTCACAGGTGCTAGGGCAGTTCTCTTCCCCTGAGCCTCCACACTGAACCTCTCTGTGCAAAAGTAATCTGTCCTCTGGAGCACCCTAGGTCCCTGTCTATCAGGTTCTAGGACTTATCCCTTTCAATTGTTCCTGCATCTCCGATTTAGGTGAACTAGGTGTTGTGTACCAAACAAAACTGCCCCAGTAGGTAAAAAAAAAAAAAAAAAAAAAAAAAAAAAGCCAAGAACAAGTCATCCCATAGCATTTAAAAATTTCCACCATCTAAATGTCAGCTCGGGAATGAGAGGGCTTTTTTTTTTCCTGTTGCACAGTGGTGCCTGGCATATAAGTATTGCCATGGAGGAATCCTTAAGAGGCTGAGGAAAAGTGATCCTTTCTGAACTCCACACCTGGTGCCAAGTGGGAGTGCCTTTCCTGCAGAGGATGGGCAGGGTGGGACTTGCCCATCTGGGGTTTGTTAATTACATTAGCAATTAAAAGGCTGGCAAGCAGAGGCCAGAGACCAGGACCTGACCTAGAGCTAGGATGGGACATGGAGATGTCATGGCCTCAGTGGGGCAACCTGCTGCAGTTCGTGTTGGCCTGAATCTGTGGGATTGGGCAACATGTGGCACTTCCCCTACCGGTGCCAGATGTACAGCGGAGGTGACTGCCCACTACCAGGACATGGCAGATGCCTGGACACAGGTGGTGGTGGCGGTATTCTGTCCTGTGCGCCCCAGCTCGGGAAAGTGCTTGGTCCCAAGGGCTTCAAGGGCAAGTGGTTCTTAGGACAGTCCAGAACCCAAGGAGCAGGGACTTTCGCCCTAAGATACTGAGCCTAGTGGTCCTGAGCCAGAGCTGCAGCTCCAGTGGGTGCCTGCTGTCCCCATGTGTGTGGCAGGCATGTCACCCTCTACTGAGGTGGTACAATGTTTTCTCTGACAGGGAGTCAAAGGGGTGAGGGGTAGAACAGACAGCTGCAAACTCACCATTCATTCCTGTTAGTGGAACAAAGAACAGGGAACTCCTGGGATTCAGACCCGGACCTTCCTGAGGCCAAGGACCTTTCTGAAGCCACTATGACTTGAAGGAAGTAAGTCTCAGCATGTATTAAAAAAATAACTCACCAACTCCATTTTTCTAAAGCAGAAAATAACATGATCACTGCCTTTTAATAAGATCAAAATGTTAAAAACATTCTAAGCCCTTCAGAAAAGGGAGTTGGTTCAATAAATTGTGGAACATTCACCTAATGGTGCCCTTGAGAGCCTTAGAGGTAAAGTTTTTATATAAGTTTTATATATAAGTTTTAATATAAGATTTTATCATATATTAAGTGGAAGCAGAGGAAGTCAGATTCAAACTGGTAACATTTTAAAGCAGTTGTGCTTAAAAGCATGCATGGAAAGGAGAACTAAAAAAATATTCTAAAGTGTTTAGATTATTTCCCTGGGTGGCACTTGTTTACCTAATAGCATGTATGTGTGCACCTGGGGGAATTAATCAGCACTTCTTTCTTACCCTCAGAACTATGAAAGATGATAAACTGGTGTATGACAAAATTTAACCTGTTTAAAAAAAATCTAACCCTCCCTCCTCCTGTTACTCTAGCCAGACCAAAATCAAGTCAACAAAAGGTTAAGCTATAGATTTTTAAAAAGTTCATTCTTAATTCTCTGTCTCCTTTATTACAATTTAAAGTGATCAAATACAGCGTATATAGAGGACATATGACACTGCATGCTACTAAAGCTTCATAACTGGCTTTGGAGAGAATTATTTTCAGAAGCAAATTTTCACATCTTTAGTATACCTTCATTAATACCTTCATCTGTGTTCATACTTCCCAGCCACCAGGACAAGTAAACTACACTTGTGGTTACATTACGGTTTAGTTTCTTGTTTATAATGGTACCATTGCCTGAACAGATTTCAGGTGGGTACAAGTGATGCTAAATTGTTTTGAAGTTGGTCATGAATGTATGGGAAAACCTTCAAGATACTGGAAGAAGAAAGCAAAAGGAATTATAGGTCTGGTACAGTGGCTGTTTAGCCGGGACTGGGGGTCAGTATATAAATGGATTAGTGTGGAACAGGTGACAGGGGTAATTGTAGGTGAGAATGATAACAAATGTGTACAGAATAAAAACTAAAACCATTTTCCCTGGCACAGGAGACATTTGACCATCTCTTTCTTGATGGTTCCACTTCATGCTATACTATGCAAGTCATGTTCAGTCCAGTCCCTAAGCTCCTCCCTTCCCCAACTACATGCAAGTTAGGAATCCAACTACCCTTTAGGTAGCTCCTTCTCCCTACCTTGGCTGTGTTTTGTTTTGTTTTGTTTTGTTTTGTTTGTAAGACCCTCAGAATGAGGAGTCTCCTAATTTCGGTCGGTACCCCCAAGAACTCAATGTCTAGTCCTGTTGCAACACGCAAGAGGCTTTAATGAAGAAGAAACATTTGCACAAAGGGGCTCCTCCAGCATGCAGGCTAGAGAGAAGTCCCCTTCCCTGGGCACAGGTGTTTTAAAAGGCAAACCCACAAGATTAGGGAGGGGGTGGGGCCCACTGTCCATTGAGTATGTGACCCTTTGTGGGCTGATGGTCTAGCTCTTAGGGTCAACAGACTTTAGGGCCTCAGGGTGTACTAATTAATTTTGTCTGGGCAAAGCGGAGCTTCAGCTATCTCTTTGTTTCCTAAGGACACTATTTACTACCTGCTGACTCAATGAAAGGAGGGGCAGTGTCAATTACTGGTATATTATTATCTCAGGTCCTTGTGAGGGGGAGTTAGCATATTTCAAGGAACTGATAATGGTTTCCAGGTTAGTCCTTCATTTCAAGTGAGGGGTTTCTTTAGCTTTACTTTTTGTCTTTCAGTTTACTTGGAGAAATTCCTTGTTACCTTCTTGTGTTTGTCTTTCTGATTCTCCTTACCTGTATAATCAGATGAGCACTTGGTCATGAATGCTGGGAGCTTTAGAGTTTCTCTCTCACCTACTCTTCCAGTACTCCAGTGCAGTGAAGCCAGAGGAAGAATCCCATTAAAAACTTACTGAATGAATGAGCCAGAGCTGCAATGAAAGCCATACATTCAGACTAAGAACGTGCCTCAGTGGATTAAAGCACTTGAGTGCATGGTGAGGGTCAATTTGGATACCCAGAACCCAGGCAAACATCAGGCAGATGTAAGAGTCTGTGCTTAGGAAGCAGAAACAAGATCCTTCCAGCAAGCTGTATGGCTGCACCAGCCCATCAGAGAACTCTGAGCTCAAATAAGAGACCTTAGCTTAGTAAACAAAGAGGAGACTGATGAAGGAAGACACCCACCATCAACTTCAGACTTACTAAATTGTGCACGTGCATACACACACACACACTCACATACACACACACTTAAAGTCAATAATGGAAGATGCTGGAGGCACTCCCACACCACTCTGCATCCATAGTAGTCAACTACCAGCAACTTATTAATATCACCCAAACCCAACTAACTTGAACTCTATCTTAGCCTCCATGGTAAGGATGGACCAGTTACAAAAGCAAAGCTGTCGATGCTAGAACAGTGATTCTCAGCCTCTAGGTCACAACCCCTTTGGCAAACCTCTCTCTTCAATATCATAATAGTAGCAAAATTACAGTTAGGTAGCAATGAAAAAATTTTATGGTTGGGGGTTACTATAGCGTTGTAGGAAGTTTGAGAACCAATGTTATTGAGTATAAAGGAAGGGTGTAAGATGTCTCCTGACACAGATGCAATCATGCCAGTCAACAAGGAGCTTGTGTATAAACTGCAAAAAAACCCTGGAATGAAGCAGACTGTAACTGCTCGCTTCAGCCTGTCCTGAACAAAGAATGTTCATTCTAAAAATTATGTTCCAGTTGTCCCTCCTCTCTGCATGACTCTGTCGCTCCAACCCCTACAACAAAGACTAAAAACAAAACCAACAATGAGGTTGAAGGAATATTACCAAATCCCACTTTCAAAAAATTCAGCAGAAGAAAGTCCCATGTGTTAAGTACTTCCAGGCTGGAAATGTGCTGAATACCAATGTGTGAAAACATACATGCACATGCACGAAAGGTGTACTTGAATGCATGTAAAATGTGTGGGAGAAAGGCAGCAGTCATGTGACTGAATAAAGATTATAGATTATGCATCCCCCCTCTTAATTATTCTCTAGATGATATTTGAACAAGGCGAAAATTAGAGGGAATTTAACTCTATAGAGGGTCATCATTCTCAGAGTTAATGTTCCATTTGTCTTTAATGCTTCTCCTCCCTCCCCTCCCCTTTCCTTCATTTCCTTTCTTTTCCTTCCTTTGCCACTCCTTCCCTTTCATTTCATTCCCTTTGCTTTCCTGTGCTTTTAGTCCCTTTAATTCTGCCAATTCTCAAAATGTTGCTTTTTTTTGAGACAGGGTTTCTCTGTGTAAAAGTTCTGACTGTCCTGGAACTGGCTCTGTAGATCAGGCTGGCCTCAAACTCATCAAGGGCTGGGAGTAAAGGCATGAGATACCACCACCCAACCAGGATCTGACATTTTTAAATAGGGCATGCTGAGACTGAGACTACCAGTTCACAGACCATAACTTTGAAGAAGATTCAGGGTTATTCAAATGTCCCCATTCTATCAGCTGCTGGGGGCTTAGCTTGCCACCCTGGGTCCTAAATCACAACATTAGCTTTCCATCCTAGTATAAACAGCCCCACTGTGTCTGGTTCCAGAATGCCATACAATTCCAGGGTGAAAGCCTAGAAAGAGGTAAGGATGGCTAGGTGTGTGAGCTGCACCAGAAAGTCTTGTATACAGCACTCGAGTGAAGCTCTATGTTGACCATGGCTCAAATGAACATTCAGCCTGGGCGTGGTACATACAAAAATGTCCAGAAATGGATGGGGACTTGCCCTACAGTGTTTACTTAAGAGTGGGTGCACACACATTCAGGCTGTGTCTTCTGCTCTTTCTGTAGTTCTGGGTAGAACAGAACCTGAGCGTCAGAGAGCAGGCATTAAGCCTCTAGCTACTATGTTCAATTCCCATACTGAGCTTCCAGGTACAAGGCCATAAAGTTGTTGTCTATGCCATAGAAGACCTCTCTGCTGTTCTCCCCTGGTATTTTCAGCATCAGTCCTGGTAACAATCTACTCCACTGGGCTTCATTCTGTAGAACATTTTCTACAGATGTTCAAGGCAAACTTTACATACTCCCAGGATTGACCCTGTCTGTTACAGAGGAAAAACATGCCCAGGAAACCAAAGGTGACTTTAGGAGGAGTAACGAGGCTTAAACCATCTCTGTATCCAACTTGGGACTCTGTGAAACTCTGCTTCTATATTTAACCTGATAAAGGCTGGAGCTCCTCTCGAGGCTCTCTCAGTCAGGGCTTTGGGTGACCATTGGAGGGGGCCTGGCCAAGAGCTTGTGTGTCCTCTGTGCTCTCCTTCAAAGGTCCCATGTACCTCTTGTTCCAGCCTCTTCTCTAGTTCTGCCCTTCTCTGAGTGCACATCAGAATATCTGATGTCCTCCCTTATCTACGAACTTGGTCCCCTCACCATCTCCTGGAAACCTCATTCTCCCCAAATCAGAAGTATTGCATGCAGCCTTTCTGAGCCATCTCTCCTATGTGGTGATGGGTGTCACCCCATGGTAGAAAGGATAAGTGATAAGAGTCAGTGTCCATGTGTTGGTAGCGAAGCCTCCATTCTCATACACGATATAAATACCAGTAGATGTGTGTGTGTGTGTGTGTGTGTGTGTGTGTGTGTGTGTATGTGTGTGTATGTGTGTGTGTTTGGGGTGCATTCCCAGTGTCCGACCCCCAGTAGTCCTAAACCTAGAGAGTTTTATAACTTTCTTATAGGATTGTTCATAGTCAGTAATCACTGTCTTATATTTTGTTCTTAGAAGGGGCATAAAACAAAAATGCATAATATAAACATTTTAGTCAGTTAAGTCATGTCATAAATAATTTGAGTATCAGCCACAAGGCAGGACTTACATCATGGGTGAGCTAGCAGAGATGGAGAAAATGTATAAACATCCTATGCACAGAGCAGGTGGAGCTTTCACAGAAGGCTGTTTACTGAAATGATAAAGAATGACATGTGTATGAGGGAGCCCAGAAAGTCTGTGGCAATGACATCATTTAAATGAGCACATCAGATAAAGCTAAGGGCAAAATACTCCAAGCAGAGGAAACTGTGGAAAAGTCATAGAGAGCATGCACACATGAAGCAGAAACCAAGGTAGTGGTAGGAGTAGTGAGAGAATTAGGTCCTTAAGGTTTCCTTATTCACTCGCAGATGAAAAGAAGAGGACCAGGAGAAGGAGGAAGAGGCAGGGGTTCTCTGTGTAGTCTTGCCTGTCCTGACACTCACTCTATAGACCAGACTGGCCTCAAACTCACATCTGCCTGCCTCTGTCTCCTGAGTGATGGAAGTAAAGGTGGGTACCACCACCTAGTGACTATTGGCTATTTTATATTCTTGCTATTTTATTGTTGCTTTCTAATCTCTTATAATACAAAATATAATTGCTTCTCTCTCAAATGATTACAGGTTTTAAGTTCTGATTTTACATTGCTAATAATCAAATTTTTGAAAAATTGTTCGTTTCCTTCTTCAGCATCATGAATGAAATGTTATCTTTGATATCACCCTGGGGAGTTCAAACTTTTAACACATTACCATTCCACTTTATGTTGTTATAACTGAATAGCACCCCCTGAGTAATATATAAAGCACAGACATGTGTTCAGCTCATCAATCTGAAGGCTGAACAATCTGAGTGTATGATGCCTGTATGGGCTACTTTTCCCATTGCTACGACAAATATTTGACAAGGGCAACTTAAGGAAAGAAGAATTTCGCTCACAGCTTTAGGGTACAATGCTTCCTAGCAATGAAGTAATGGCACACCACTGCTGTTTCTCCTAATACCACCCACTCTCTAGTATCTGTTTGCACACACACACACACACACACAAACACATACACACACACGCGAGCGCGCACACACACACACCTGTGTGTGTGGTTGCATGTTCACTATTTATTTATACACATGTATGTTGAGCCTAAGAAGTCAACATTGTGTCTTACTCGATTGCTATCTCACTTATTATGAAAAATTAAAAAACATTTATTTTTATTTTATGTCAAGGAGAGATTTGTCTACATTTATATCTATATACCATGTACAAGCCTGGTGCACATGAAGGCCAGAGAGGGTGTTGGATCTCCTGGAAATGGAGTTATAGATAGTTGTTAGCTGTCATTTTGGTGCTGGGAATTGAACACATATTGTTTTCAAGAGCTACAAGTACTCCTTAACCACTGAGTCATATCTCCAGCCCTTTTGAGACTGAACTCACCAATTCTGCCAGACTGACTGGCCAGCAAGCCCCAAGTCTGAGATTGTGTTTCCTTTGAATGGGCTGCATTTCCTTTACTCAAAATCTGTAGGTTTTTTCTATTGTTTTCAGATATTTAATTCTATGATGGAAAATGTTTTTGACTGATTTTATTAATTCTTATGTAACCTGGGCACTTAAAGTATCGCAGAAGTATATGTGATGTTCAGTAATCTCAACCACACTACCAGAAATTGTCTTACAAATTTCATTATTGCACACACTTCAACTGTTGTGTCTGTGGTGTTCTATCCCCCTCAGTTCTAGATAGAGTAAGGGCTTAAGCACACTGTCCATGCCTTCTCTCTGTTCTTATGATGTGCACCCCTTGATCCTTTTCTCTGTGAGCTCAATTTATCATTGTGACTGTGCTGTACTTTTTGCTCTACTGGGCTTTTATTCCAACAATCATATTTTTTCATCTTTAAGAACCGTGTTTTCATTGGCACTGTTCATCATTGCTTGATGATACCTGATAAACACAATTCCTCTCTGCTTCTTCTCTTTCTCACAGGAAGTCTATTCTACAGGAAGACATTTGTTTTAACAATGAAGTTTTACTATATGTGTGTTGATCTACCGTGTCTTATCATGAGTTCAAAGAATACTTATCATTGCACATCTTTATGGATACACTTTCCCCTGTCTATTCTAATGCACACACAAGTAAAGTTAAAGGAAGTTAAAATAATTCTTTGTGCTTATTAAAAACCTATTTATTTTGTTTGTGTAGCAGTCAGAGGACAACTTTTGAGAGTTCATTCTCCCCTTCTACCATGTGTATCACAGGAATCTAACTCAGATAATCAGGCTTGGTGGAGAGCCCCTTCCTTCACCTGCTAAACCATCTTACTGGGCCTGGTGTGAATTTTTAGATGCACTGTTCTTAGCAACATGAGTGACTTTCAAGACATTTCCACCATCATCCTCCAGTAATGTATTTATTACCTACTCTCTTAAATAGAACCATTACTATAGAACCATTATCACCAGCAGTCTGTGAAGGTCCTGCTCCTTGCCAGAACTAAAGGCAGTAATGAGCCAGATAAAGTCTTCCTCTGTCCTCAGTGGCTTAGAAGTCTGGGTGTAGCATAGATATAGTGTGGGGACAATTGCCTTAAGAGCAGGAACTATCAGAACAATGATGAAGAAGACCCCGTGTCAGTATTTGAAGTCTGGTGGGGGGATGGTATGTGTAAAACGTCCAGTAAGACCTAAAAGATATAAATCTGTAGTCACCCTGGGCTGTAGTTTTCCCTGGTGCCATTCGGAAGTAACTAAGGGGTAAAATCTTCCTCAATGGTAAGGACACAGATACCATGAGTAAATGGCAGTAACTGATTACTCAAGAAGTAAGTCATACAGATTAGAGGGCAGAGAGGGAAGCCTCTGGGAAGCCAAATGTGTTCAGAAAATGGACAGAGGGAGACAGAAATGAAGGTGTTAAGACCTCCAAACCAGGGAACAATGGCCATAGAGGGAAAGAAGTCCTTGGAGATCAAGGGGGGGGTGTAAATTTTTTCCCAAGTGTAAGGAGCAAGGAAAGAGGATTTGACCAGGTAAAAGACTGAGGGCTAAAATAAGCAGAGTGCCTCAGTCTCTGACAGAGCCTGGGAAACACTTATAAACTGAGAGCCAGAAGACCAGCGTGGAGTTATAGTGGTGCATGGTACAATGCAGGTAGAGATACATTGGCAGGTTTCAGGGGTCTAAGGAATAAAAACCAGTCTCTTCCTCCCAGCCATCTTTCAATTAGGTGTTCCACCCACATGAGCTAGCACAGGCACACAGGCAGCAGAGGTGCTAACAACAATAAAATGCTCATTTATGCTGTAGTTATCTGTTGTGCATGACAAGAGATTGAAAATGCCAACATTGAAGGTGACAATGCCTGTTACAGGTGGACGGATGACAAAAAACCACTAATGATTAGGTAAGAATTATTGATTCATGTAAAACGACCGCACAATAAAATGGGAATCACCTTCTCTAAGTCTAACATAGTGGCCAAGGGAGCCTGTAAGGAAGCATTTGTGAGCTGAGGCAGGAAGATTGCCTGCTTTAGCCATATAATGAGACAGTGTTTTAAAATAAAATCAAAACCAAACAAAAAGTATCCCCTCCAAATTACTTTACTGCTTCAAAGGAAAGAGTTAAGTTTTAGCAGAGAAATCTAGCAGACACCACCTAAGTAAGCCATGTGAGCAAAATCCTCATTGCCAAGAAGGGGCAAATGGACATCTTGTACCTCTAGAGGAGGCCATCAGGTCACTTTAGTGTTTCTGCCAGAACTTCAAATGAGAGACATTCCACAAAATAACTCCCTGGTAAACTTCTAAAGTGTGAGGGGCGGGTGGGATGGAGGGGAGATAAAACCCTTGAGGAAACATTAAGACCAGATCTGAAGATCTGACTATATTCTGGAGCCTAGCCTGAGAAACTAGTAAAATTTCAATAGCTTTGTATAGCAAATGTCCTGGGTTTTGTTTTTTTGTGGGTTTTGAGTTTTTTGTTTGTGTTGCTTTGTCTTTTGTTTTTGTTTCTTTCCGAGAATCTTGCTTTTATGGAACCCAAGTGGAGATACTGAAATGAGGGGAAAGTAATGATGTACAGCAGCAATAATCACCTCATACAGCTCTGTGGGATACCTAAAAGGCTTGACCACTTCATCTGGCCCCATTCATGTGCCTCCAGGCCCTATGCTCCCAGTAATTGAAGATATCATAGGTGTGGTATCAGGACTAATGAAAGTCTAAAGGAAGAGTGTCCTTGTCACCATAGTTGTGTCATTCAAGTCCCACTGATTTAATTAACTCATCTGATCTTCAGCATGGCCCTCTGCTTTGCTCACAGGTGTCGCTAGTGCGGTGGTCTCCTTCTTCCTCTCAATGTACTACAACGTCATCAATGCCTTGGGCTTCTGGTATCTCTTCCACTCCTTCCAGTTGAGCCAACCTCTGGCCAGAGCAAACGCAAAAAGGGTTGAAGATGCAAGGCCACTCACCAAGTGGGGAGCTGGTGGAGGATGAGAATGCCAGCCTGTGGGAACCCTCTCAGTGAGGCAGGAGCATGAGGGGAGCCACAAGCCAAGCAGGGATGACAGAAACTAGATCCACTACTTGTCACAATGTAAGCCAAACTATAAATTGTGTGTGTGTGTGTGTGTGTGTGTGTGTGTGTGTGTGTGTGCATGTATGCACATGCATGTGTGTTTGCATGTGCCTAGGCACATGTGCATACTCATTTGTGAGGAGCAGGTACACAGTCCTCATTGGAATATCTATAGGAATATTTTCAATGACAAGCATTTTAAACAGTTCATTACCCAAATTCTTGTTACTGATATTCTGGAAGGGTCTAGGCTTTGTGGAAAATAAATAGAGCAACAATTTCACACCGAGAACTGGAATGTTCCTCTCCTCCAGTCATATTCTATCCCACCACCTGCCCCCATCTTCATCTCTCAGAGAATCTAATCCCACTGCCTCCATATCTGCCTCTTTCCAGATGGAAAAAGAATAGAAGGACTGAGGAAGTAACAGTCTAATATCCATGCATCCCATACTTTACAGGATCTCCCTCCCCTTTACCCCTGCACTAAATACTCTTCCAAGTTCACAGGATAATGACAAGCAGACCTTCACTTGCACTTCTATGGGCCAGGCACTTCCCCAGAACATATGAATCTAAGCTGACCTGGTAGGAAGAGATACCAAGCCTGCTTTTGAATTTGAAGTGGGGATTGCCTGATATTCCAATGGAGCCTGTGAGTGAGCTAGCTTGGCAACCCTCTAAGTAGGAAATCTTTGTTGGGTGTTGGCACCTGTTTGCCCAGAACTCAGGTAGTTACAGCTGGGGTGCTGAAATAAATGACCCCTGCATACACACACACACACACACACACACACACACACACACACACACACACACACACAAATTCTTCCTTAGACTCCCCATATCCCTGGTATACTGGGCGGTTGTGTGAGTGTGTGTCAAAGAAAGTTTCAAATGTACTTAACTGCTGGCTGTGGGTCAGAATCCTGTTGCTGGAAATATTTTTTTTTTTTGGCTTTTTGAGATAGTGTTTCTCTGTGTAGGTTTAGAGCCTGTCCTGGGGCTTGCTACATAGACCAGGCTGGCTTTCAACTTGCAGAGTTCTGCCTGCCTCTGCATCCCTAGTGCTGGGAGCAAAGGCGTGTGACACCAACAACCAGTAGGGCTGCTGAAATCTTGAACATTCTTGAGCCCCAGGCTTGCATTCCCAGTGCAGTAACTATCAATCCTTAAAGTTAAAGGAGACTTCCAGTTTTTCCAGTTGTGAACCTCCAGGACTAAGATTATAGACCTGGGAAGCTCATGTGAATTTTCAGCAGCACAGGGTCAGGTGCTAAGCAAGCTGTTACCATTGAGAAGTGTAGGCAAGGAAGGATCAGCCTGCCTGAGTTGGGAAGCTGGAGACAGGGGCTTTGCTGGGGTACTGCTGCTCTTTGTAGCTGCATCTTCAATATTGGTTTGCCTCAGTTGGATGTAGAATATCATTTCCCTTCTTCCGGCATGCTTTTCTTGCTGGCCCATTGTGATATGGGCACACTTACCTTCCCCCCCCCCCACTCTCCAGTGGTGTGACAAAGGGGAAAGAAGTCCATATTCTCTTATTATGGGTACATGTAGTATATTATTTGCTTTGAGTGCTTAGGGTATTTGCTTATGGATTATTAATTTGAAAGGGAGAAATCGGTCAAAGGGAATATAAGTCTTATAAGACTAGGAATTCATTAAAGTCACAAGTTACTAAAGAGCCAGTTGTAAGCGCAAATAATTGCCAGGCATGGTAGTATACACCTGTAAGGAGTAAGGTTTTATCCCACTGCTGCTCCAGCCCCAAATAACACACTGAGACTCTGTATTTGATATGATGCTGTTGGCCAGGTACTAGTTTCTTATCATCTAGCTCTGTCTTAAGTATTAAGCCATTTCTGTTAATCTCCACGTGGTCTTTTCTTACCAGAGAGAGAGCCTTCTGGCATCCAGCTCACACAGTCTTTCATCTTGACTTCTCCTTACTTCCTCCTTGTCTCCTAGTCCCTCCTATCTTCCTTGAAAATTATATAAAATGATTGGGTCCATCTTTCTAACTTGTTGAGTTAACTAACGCAAAGATGTGAAATGAAAACCAAAGTAGGTAGGGCAGCCGACATGTGTCCCATCATTGCTGGAATTTATTAAACAATTGTGGTGGCCTTGTGAATTATAGTATTGTAATAACTTACTCTGTCTTACTCTCCATGGCTCCTTTACCTCCTTCCAACATGTGCCACAAGATGTCTGTGAGAATTTATCTTCAAGAAAGTGTGTTGTCAGTCAGGAAGACAAACATTCTTGAAGGATAGATATCCAAGTAACATTATCTCAGTAGGTAAGGTATTATATCCGAGGATTGTGAAAGAACCATTTTAGTATATATTGTGTTTGTTTTTAGGGGACCAGAGTTTTTGATTTTCATAAACATCATGATCACACTTCTGGCTCCTGCTGTCTTCCTTTTACTAATTAATGCCTGTCTACTTGTGAGGATAAATCAATGGAAAGTCTAACTTGGAAATGGTTTGCTTTGGAAGTATGGAATTATAGTCCGCTTTGCTGAACCTGGGAAATTCAGGCAGGACTGAGAGATGCTGCATTAACTGGAAATTATATCAAGTATCGATAGTGGATTTTCATAAACGAAGAGCTGGAGCCCAATTTCCCTAAATTCAATAACCTATAGATCCTCACCTGGGTCAGAAAAGTGCCATTGCTAGCTGAGTGTGGTTGGATATAACGAAAAGAATCACTTATAGACAGAAAGTTCTGCTCCATTTTCTTTTTTTTTCTTTTATTGTTTATTTTGATTGTTTGGCGAAATGGATTCTCTGCATCTTTGAAGACTGTTTGGAACTCACTCTTGAGACCAGACTGGCTTACAGCACTCAGAAAATAGCTTGGCTCGGCCTCCCAAGGACTGGGATTAATGATCAGTGACACAACCCCACAGCTTCTTTTTTATTTTTGTTTCTGGGCATGGGGATATGGTGGGAACACTTTATTAGTTCTTTCTTTGGATCCTTCAGTTATTATTTCATACAAAGTGTTCTGACCACAGTTTCCCTTCCCACAACTCCTTCCACTCAGCCATATCCACCTGGGGTTAGGGTTGGGCTTGTTCTATCTTTCACAAATTGCTGTTTTAATGCATCAGCTGTAATTACCTTTCTCCATGGATCATGGATTATGTACATGGTTTAGCCATGCACATGTTTAAAATCAAAGAAATCTGAGTACCACCTGCCAGTGCAGAAGAACTTTTACAAGGATATCACCTTGTACGCAGAGTATGTAAAGAAAGGGCAAGCTCTCTGTCACTGGGATTATAGCCTTTACAATTGGTGCTACATAATCAAAGCATTAGACAAGATCAAGCCAACTTTCAAATAAGATAGCCAATCATTCTGTTGTACTGATAGTAATATTAATAGAGGAAAGTACAGAAAGATAGTGTGATAAATTTAGGGATGTGGTTTCATTACCAGCAGAAGTCAAAAATACAAACCTTAAAAAATGAAAAAACAAACAAATAAACAAACAAACAAAACAAGATAGGGCCTGAGAGATGGCTTAATAGTTGAGAGACTTTGTCTTTTTTTTTTTTTTTTTCAGCGTTTCTCTTCATACCCATTTCTGTTCTAGAACTCACACTGAAGTCCTGGTTTGCTGACAATTCTCCACCTGTCATATTTCAGAAAACAGAGGCTTGATTCCTCATCTGACGCTAAAAGTTGGAATTTTGTTATTTATTTTTCAGAACATGAGACCTGAGTACAATAGTAGCAGAAAAATACTCAGGAATCTGGTGGTGTTCTGACTTAGGGACTGTGTGACCTCATTATTCTTGATGTTTGGTTGCTTTCATTTTTGTTTTGTTTTGTTTTGTTTTGTCTTTACTGTCTCAACATTTACATTTCCTCCCCTGTCTCTCCCTTCCTTCTTCCTTTCATGTGTTTTTGAAACTGGTTTTGTCTTTGTACCTTGATAGTCTGTCTTGAAACTCATTTTCTAGAGCAGACAGAACTGAAAGTCAGAAATCCTCTGCCTCTGCCTCTGCCTCAGAAATACTGTGCACCAATCACCACTGGAATACACAGATATGCATGTGACATGCTTGCCAGTTAAACATTGGTTGAGGGGGGAAAGCCTGCATTGCTGATAGCAATTAAGTTATTTTCAGGTTTATGAGGAAAAATATACTTTGTTTCATTTACTTTATATTTTCACTTATTTTTTTGAGACAGGTCATGCTTTTTTATGTGCTCGACTCCATGGTACAAGTCTTCTTTCTGAGAACAGGCATGAAAGCATTGAGCTACTTCAAATTAGTTTACCTCTACTAATGTTGTTGCTCTTGATAGCAGAGACAGGGCAAGCCAAGCATGAAAATCCAGCCATGTCAAAGAGCAAAGGGGACCTTCCGTGCTGCAGGGCTTAAAAAGTTTGCCCCTACTTCTCTTGTACTTGTTGTTACTGATACATTGTGAATTCTAAAATCATTGAAATCCTGTTATTCCACTTGTCATTCTAGCTTTTCAATGAACTATTGTCATTTGTTTATTTTTGGCTTTATCATTTTGGGTGTGGGTGTGTGTTTGTGTGTGTGTGTGTGTGTGTGTGTGTGTGTGTGTGTGTGTGTGCGCACACTCATCTGATCTGCCTCCCTGCCAACTGGCATGCTCAGTTTGAGCATGAAATTTTACAGATTTATAGTTAGATTTTGTGCAAAAAGATATTTTTCAATTTTTTACGACATGATTTTTCTGTGTAGCTTTGACTGTCCCAGCACTCAATCTGTAGAGTATGATTACACAGGACAAACAAGTTGTGGTGCTTGTTTGAACTTGGGTTAGTATATGAAGACACACAGAATCTGATGCCAAAGTAAGCCTTTCTGTGTCCACATTTCTTTACTTCGCAAGTAAAATAGAGACCTGGTTGGCCTTTAGCTTTCATTGCTTATCCAACAGGCACACAGGCTTTGTATGCATTCTGCCTCCACATCCCATCCCATTGGCTGCTGCTGTATCCTGCAAGTGCCCAGTCTTCTACCAATTCACACACACATACACACACACACACACACACACACACACACACACACACACACACAATTAAAGAGTAGGGCCCAAGAGCATACATTATTTATAAATTCCAGAAGTCACTTGGTGGTATCTAGTGCCCTCTTCTGGCAAACGTACATACCTGCAGAAAGAATACTCGTGCATACAATCAATACATGAGGATTTCATTTTTTAAATTATTATTACTATTATCATTATATCATTAGTCTGATTATTTTTTACACAAACATTTCGTCTATTCCTTTGGAGACTGTCCTTGAACACTCTCTGTAATAAAGCAGGATTGTATTTCAAACAGATCAATTTTTGTTTCCCTCCCTAGTGCTGATAGGATTGAAGGCCAATGTCAACAACATCTAATCTGTTTTCCTTTTTTCCCTTTTCCTTTGTCAGTAAACTGGAAAGTCTACCAAGCATAGATAATGGCTTTTCATAATCCTAGAGACTGAGGCAACTTTGTCTAAACTCAATACCATAGAGATCCTCACCTGGGTCAGAAAAGTGCCATTGCTACCTGAGTGCAGTTGGATATAAAGAAAAGAATCACTTATAGTCAGAGAGTTCTACTCCCTTCTCTTTTTATTTTATTTTATTTTATTTTATTTTATTTTATTTTATTTTATTGTTTTTGATTGTTTGGCCAAATGGTTTCTGTGCATCTTTGCAGACTGTCCTGGAACAAACTCTAGAAACCAGACTGGCTTCCCGCACACAGAATATAGCTTGGCTCTGCCTCCCAAGGGCTAGGATTAATGATCTGTGACCCAACCCCACAGCTTCTTTTTTATTTTTTCTTTTTATGGGAAGTGTGTATGGTCGGAATGCTTTATTGGTTCTTTGTTTAGATCCTTCAGGTTTTATTTCATACTAAGTGATCTGACCACAATTTCCCTTCCCACAACTCTTTTCACTCAGCCAAATTCACCTGGGGTTAGGGTTAGGCTTCTTCTTCTCTCTCTTTCACACATTGTTGTGTTAATGCCTCAGCTGTAATTACCTTCCTCCTTGGATCATGGAATTATCAGTTTTTAGATTATGCATGTGGTTTAGCCATGTACATGATTAAAATCAAAGAAATCTGAGTACCACCTGCCAGTGCAGAAGAACTTTTACAAGGTTTTCAACTTGTAGGCAGAGCATGTCAAGGAAAGGCAAGCTCTCAGTAACTGAGGTCAAAGCCTTTTCAATTGGTGCAACATAACCTAAGCATTAGACAAGATCAAGCCAACTTTCAAATAAGGTAAAACATTCTGTTGTACTGATAGTAATATGAATAGAGAAAAGTACAGAAAGATAGAGAGATAAATTTAGGGACGGGGCTACATTACCAGCAGATGTCAAAAATACAAAACTTAACAAAAAAAAAAAAAAAAAAAAAAAAGCATAACAAGAAAGGGCCTGAGAGATGGCTTAGTAATGGAGATTCTATTTTTTTTTTTTCAGATTTTCTCTTTATACCCATTTCTGTTCTAGAGCTCACACTGAAGTCCTGGTGTTCTGACAATTCTCCACCTGTCAGATTTCTGAGAACAGAGGCTTGATTCCTCATCTGAGGCTAAAAGTTGGAATTTTGTTATTTACTTTTCAGAAAATGAGACCTGAGTACAATAGTAGCAGAACAATACTCAGGAATCTGATGGTGATCTGACTTAGGGGTGTGTGACCCTTTTATTCTAGATGTTTGGTTGCTTTTTTTTTTTTTTTTGATGTTTTTTGTTGTTGTTTTTTTTTTTGTCTTTACTGTATCAGTATTTACATTTCCTCCCTCTTTCTCCCTTCCTTCCTTCTTCCGTTCATTTATTTTTTCTTTGAACCTTGATAGCCTGTCTTGAAACTCATTTTGTAGAGCTGGCAGAACTGAAAGTCAGAAATCAACCTGCCTCTGCCTCTGCCTCAGAAATACTGTGCACCAATCACCACTGTAATACTCAGGTATGCATGTGCCATGCTTTCCAGTTAAACATTGGTCTAGGGGTGAAAGCCTGCATTGCTGATAGCAATTCAGTTATTTTCAGGGTTATGAGGAAAAAATAAACTTTGTTTTGTTTTCCTTATATTTTTACTTTTTTTTTTTTTAAACACAGGTCGTGTCCCTTTATCTGTGCTCCAATCCATGGTGCACGTCTTCTCTCTCTGAGAACAGGTATGAAAGCATTGAGCTACTTCAAATTAGTTTACATCTACTAATGTTGTTGCTCTTTTTATACAGCAGAGACAGTGGAAGCAATGCAAGAAAATCCAGCCCTGTCAATGAGCAAAGGGACCTTACTTGCTGCAGGGCTTAACACAGTTTGGCCCTAATTCTCTTGTACTCTTGTAATGGATACATTGTGAATTCTGAAGTTATTGAAATCCTGTTAGTCCTATTTTCACTCTTTAGCTTTTCACTGAACTATTGTCATTTGTTTGTTTTTGGCTTTATAATTGTGTGTGTGTGTTTGTGTGTGTGTGTGTGTGTGTGTGCTTGTGCGCTCATCTCATCTCCCTCCCTGCCCAAGGCATACTCAGTTTGAGAATGAAATTTTACAGACTTATAGTTAGATTGTGTGCGAAGGGATAGTTTTCAATTTTTCAAGACATAATTTTTCTGTGTAGCTTGGTATGTCCCAGCACTAAATCTGTAGACCACCCTGGACATGAACTCATAGATCCCCTTGCCAGCAAAGTGGTTACATTATCTTTATGTGGCGATGTTACATGATCCTACTGGGTTTTGTTCTTTCTTTCTACTTCCTTTCTTTCTTCTACCACATCAACTTCATCCATTCCTTCTTCTCCTTCTTCGACTTCTTTTGTACTTTATCTTCTTCTTCTTTTACTTCTTCTACTTCTTATTTTCTTCTCCTTTCTTATTTTCTTTTACTATTTCATGATGCAGCTTTTACTGAACTGAGGCTCCGTTGAACACAAACTCACACAGCTTCCTGAATGCTGTTGATAGAAGCTCTCATGCCACTGCCTAGTCCTTTGCCTTTCAAGTCTCTCTATCTAGTAATTTAAGTTTTTATTTAAGTACCCATTTGTCTTTATATCTGCACACTACAGGAAATCTAGATCCTCTGACCTCGCTACACAATCAAAAATAACTAGAGTTAAACTAATTAGCCTGGCCTTAATACAGGTAAAAATCAAAAATAAATGAAGAAGTTCAAAGGGAACTTGGCCTGGGGATCAGATGAAACTTCATGTATTGCTGGAAAGCTGAAATAATCTACTACTGTATGATTACACAGAACAAACAATTTGTGGTGCTTGTTTGAACTTGGGTTAGTATATGAAGACAGACAGATTCTGAATCCAAAGTGATCCTTTCTTTGTCCACCTCTCTTTATTTCAGAAGGAAAACCACAGACCTGGTTGGCCTGGAGCTTGTATTGTTGCTCCCACAGGCAAACAGGTTTTGTATGCATTCTGCCTCCAAACTCCATCCCATTGTCTGCGGCTGTATCATACAACTGTCCAGTCTTCTACAAATTCACACACACACACACACACACACACACACACAAAGAAATACACACACACACACACACACACAAATACTAAACAGTAGGGTTCAGGAGCATAGACTATAAATTCCAGAGGTCACTTGGTGGCATGTAGTGCCCTCTTCTGATAAAAGGGCATACCTGCAGATAGAATACTTGTACATAAAATAAATCCATGAGCATTTCATTTTAAAATTATTATTACAATTGTCATCATATCATTAGTCTGATTATTTTTGAGACAAACACTTCCTCTATTCCTTTGTAGACTGTCCTAGAACATTACCTGTAATAAAGCAGGATTGTATTTCAAACAGATCAATTTTTGTTTGCCTCCCTAGTGATGATAGGATTGAAGGAAAATGTCACCCATATCTAGTCTGTTTTCCTTTTTTTTCATTTCATTTGTCTATAAACTCACATTTCTTCCCTCTTATATTCTTTTTCTTTCCCCTCACTGTCGAAAGGATTCTAAACATGGGTGGTGTTTTTCTTCTCAGATAAGACTGTGCTTTCTCAATATGAGAATCTCCTTACAATTCTCAGGTGAAAATTGGTTTTAAGTTCTAAGAAACACAAAGAATAATAAGGACCATTAAAAGTATGTCATATGATTGTGTCCATCTCGGTATCTTGTTGAGTTTACTAAGCCATAGACGTGGAATTGAAAACCAAAATAGGTAGGGCAGCCAACATGTGGCCCATCATTGATGGAATTTGTCAAACAACTGTGCTGGCCTTGTGAATTTTACAATTTTAATCACTTGCTCTGCCTTACTCTCCATTGCTCTTTACCTCCTTGCAACATGTACCACAAGATATCTGGGAGAGTTTTTCTTCCAGAAAGTATGTTTTCAGTCAGGAAGAAATGCATTCTTGAATGATAGATATACAAGTAACATCATCTCAGTTGGTAAGGTATTATCTCTGAGGAATGTGAAAGAAACTTTTTAGTATATATTGTATTTGTTTTTAGGTGACCAGAGTTGTTGTTATTCATCAACATCATCATCATACTTCTGGCACCTGCTGCCTTCCTTTTCCAAATTAATGCCTCTCCTCTTGTGAGGATAAATAAATGGAAAGTATAATTTAAAAATGGTTTGCTTTGGAATTGTGGGATTATAATCCTTTTTCCTGAACCTGGGACACTCAGGGAGGACTGAGAGATGCTGCATTAATTGGAAAGTCTACCAAGTATTGATAATGGCTTTTCATATTCCTAGACATTGAGCCCACTTTGTCTAAACTCAATACCATATCGATCCTCTCCTGGTTCTGAACAGTGCCATTGCTAGCTGAGTGCAGTTAGATTTAAAGAAAAGAATCACTTATACTCAGAGAGTTCTGCTCCCTTGTCTTTTTATTTTGTTTTATTTTATTTTATTGTTTTTATTGATTGTTTGGCGAAATGGATTCTGTGCATCTTTGCAGAATGTCCTGGAACGAACTTTTGAGACAAGACTGGCTTCCCCCACACAGAATATAGCTTGGTTCTGCCTCCCAAGGGCTGGGATTAATGATATGTGACACAACCCCACAGCTTTTTTTGATTTTTGTTGTTGGGGAATGGGGTATGGTGGGAATTCTTTATTGGATCTTTCTTTAGATCCTACAGGTTTTATTTCATACAAAGTGTTCTGACCTGAGTTTCCCTTCCCACATCTCTTTCCACTCAGCCAAATCCACCTGGGGTTAGACTTAGGCTTCTCGTTCTCTCTCTTTCACACATTGCTGTGTTAATTCCTCAGCTGTAATTACCTTCCTCCTTGGATATTGGAATTATCAGTTTTTAGATCATGCATGTGGTTTAGTCATGCACATGAATAAAATCAATGAAATCTGAGTACCACCTGCCAGTGCAGAAGAACTTTTACAAGGATTTCAATTGTAGGCAGAGTATGTCAAGAAAAGACAAGCTCTTAGTCACTGGGGTTACAGCCTTTACAATTGGTGCTACATAACCAAAGCATTAGACAAGATCAAGCCAACTTTCAAATAAGGGAGCCAATCATTCTGTTTTATTGATTTTTACATTAAAGTAAAGAGAGTACAAAAAAGTACGGAAAGATAGAGTGATAAATTTAAGGAAAGGGGTAAATTACCAGCAGATGTAAAAACTATAAAACTTAACAAACAAAAAAAAAAAAAAAAAAAAAAAAAAAACCCATAACAAGAAAAGGCCTGCGAGATGGCTTAGTAGTTGAGAGTCTTTATTTTTTTTTTCAGAATTTCTCTTTATACCCATTTTTGGTCTAGATCTCACACTGAAGTCCTGGTGTGCTGACAATTCTCTGCCTGTCAGATTTCTGAGAACAGAGGCTTGATTCCTCATCTGAGGCTAAAAGTTGGAATTTTGTTATTTACTTTTCAGAACATGAGCCGTAAGTACAATAGTAGCAGAACAATACTCAGAATCTGGTGGTGGTCTGACTTAGGGACTGTGTGACCATTTTATTCTAGATGGTTTTTTGTTGTTGTTGTTGTTTTTACTGTCTCAATATTTACGTTTCCTCCCCATCACTCCCTTCCTTCTTCCATTCATTTATATTTTTCTTTAAACCTTGATAGCCTGTCTTGAAACTCATTTTGTAGAGCAGGCAGAACTGAAAGTCAGAAATGAACCTGCCTCTGCCTCAGCCTCAGAAATATTGTGCACCAATCACCACTGTAATACTCAGATATGCATGTGCCATGCTCGCCTGTTAAACATTGGTGGATGGGGAAAACCTGCATTGATGATAGCAATTCAGTCATTTTCAGGTTTATGAGGAAAAATAAACTTTGATTTGTTTTCTTTATATTTTCACTTGTTTTATTTAAGACAGTTCGCGTCCCTTTTTCTGTGCTCCGCTCCATGGTGCACATCTTCTGTCTCTGAGAACAGGTATGAAAGCATTGAGCTACTTCAAATTACTTTACGTCTACTAATGTTGTTGCTCTTTTTATACAGTAGACACAGTGCATGCCATGCAAGAATCCTGCCCTGTCATTGAACAAAGGAGACCTTTCTTGCTGCAGGGCTTAACAAAGTTTGGCCCTAATTCTCTTGTACTCTTATAATGGATTCATTGTGAATTCTAAAATTATTGAAATCCTGTTAGTCCTCTTGTCATTCTCTAGCTTGTCACTGAACTATTCTCTTTTCTTTGTTATTGGCTTCAAAATTGTGTGTGTGTTTGTGTGTGTTTGTGTGTGTGTGTGTGTGTGTGTGTGTGTGTGTGTGCACGCGCATATCATCTCCCTCCCTGCCCACTGGCATACTCAGTATGAGCATGAAATTTTACAGATTTGTAGTTAGACTGTGTGCAAAGGAATAGTTTTCAATTTTTCAAGACATGATTTTTCTGTGTAGGTTTGAATGTCCCAGCACTCAATCTGTAGACCAAGCTAGACATGAACTCATACATCCTCTTGCCAGCAAAGTGGTTACATTACCGTTATGTGGCAATATTACCTGATCCTACTGGGTTTTCTTCTTTCTTCCTACTTCCTTCCTTTCTTTCTTCTACCACATCAACTTCATTCTTTCCTTCTTCTCCCTCTTCGACTTCTTTTTGTTCTTTATCTTTCTCCTCATCTTCTTCTTCTTCTTTTACTTATTCTCCTTCTTACTTTCTTTTGCTATTTCGTGATGAGTTTTCTCTATGCAGCTTTTACTGAACTGAGGCTCTGTTGAACACAAACTCACACAGCTTCCTGAGGGCTGTTGATAGAAGCTCTCATGGCCACTGCCTAGTACTTTGCCTTTCAAGTCTTTCTATCTAGCAATTTAATTTTTGAATTACCTACCCATTTGTCTTTATGTCTGCACACTGCAGGAAATCCAGATCCTCTGACCTCCCAACACAATCAGAAATAACTAGAGTTAAACTAATTAGCCTGGCCTTAATACAGGTAAAAATCAAAAATAAATGAAGAAGTTCAAAGGGAACTTGGCCTGGGGATCAGATGAAACTTCATGTATTGCTGGAAAGCTGAAATAATCTAGTAGTGTATGATTACACAGAACAAACAAGTTGTGGTGCTTGTTTGAACTTGGGTTCGTATATGAACACAAACAGATTCTGATTCCAAATTGAGCCTTTCTTTGTCCACCTCTCTTTATTTCAGAAGGAAATTGTATTGCTGCTCCCACAGGCACACTGCCTACAAACTCCATCCCAATGTCTGCTGTTGTATCATACAAGTGCCAAGTCTTCTACCAATTCACACACACACACACACACACACACACACACACACACACACACACACACGCAAATATTAAATAGTAGGGTTCAGGAGCATAGATTATAAATTCCAGAGGTCACTTGGTGGCATGTAGTGCCCTCTTCTGATAAAAGGGCATACCTGCAGATAGAATATTTTTGCATAAAATAAATACATGAGCATTTCATTTTTAAATCATTATTACAATTATCATCATATCATTCGTCTGATTATTTTTGAGACAAACATTTCCTGTATTCCTTTGTAGACTGTACTAGAACATCCTCTATAACAAAGCAGGCTTGGAATTCAAACAGATAAGTTTTTATTTTCCTCCCTAGTGCTGATGGGATTGAAGGGCAATGTTACTAATACCTAGTCTGTTTTCCTTTTTTCCCTTTTCCTATGGCTGTAAACTCACTTTTCTTCTCTCTTATATTCTTTTCCTTTCCCCTCACTGTCGAAAGGATTCTAAACATGGGTGGTGTTTTTCTTCTCAGATAAGACTGTGCTTTCTCAATATGAGAGTCTCCTTACAATTCTTCAGGTGAAAATATGTTTTAAGTTCTCACTAAGAAACACAAAGAATAAAAAGGACCTAGAAATGTATATCATATGACTGTGTCCACCTTGGTATCTTGTTGAGTTTACTAACACATAGACGTGGAAATGAAAGCCAAAATAGGTAGGGCAGCCAACATGGGGCCCCAGCATTGATGGATTTCGTCAAACAACTTTGCTGGCCTTGTGAATTTTAGCATTTTAATCGCTTGCTCTGCCTTATTCTCCATTGCTCTTTACCTCCTTGCAACATGTACCACAAGATATCTGGGAGAGTTTATTTTCCAGAAAGTATGTTTTCAATCAGCAAGTAAAGCATTCTTGAAAGATGGATTCACCTTGTGAATTTAACATTTTAATGGCTTGCTCTGCCTTACTCTCCATGGCTCCTTTACCTCCCAGCAACATGTACCACAAGATATCTGGGAGAGTTTATCTTCCAAATAGTATGTGTTCAGTCAGGAAGAAATGCATTCTTGAATGATAGATATACAAGTAATATCATCTCAGTTGGTAAGGTATTATCTCTGAGGAATGTGAAAGAACCTTTTTAGTGTATATTGTATTTGTTTTTAGGTGACCAGAGTTGTTGTTATTCATCAACATCATCATCATACTTCTGGCACCTGCTGCCTTCCTTTTCCAAATTAATGCCTCTCCTCTTGTGAGGATAAATCAATGGAAAGACGAATTTAAAAATGGTTTGCTTTGGAAGTGTGGGATTATAATCCTCTTTCCTGAACCTGGGACACTCAGGGAGGACTGAGAGATGCTGCATTAATTGGAAAGTCTACCAAGTATTGATAATGACTTTTCATATTCCTAGACATTGAGCCCAATTTGTCTAAACTCAATACCATATCGATCCTCTCCTGGTTCTGAACAGTGCCAATGCTAGCTGAGTGCAGTTAGATATAAAGAAAAGAATCACTTATACTCAGAGAGTTCTGCTCCCTTGTCTTTTTATTTTGTTTTATTTTATTTTATTGTTTTTATTGATTGTTTGGCGAAATGGATTCTGTGCATCTTTGCAGAATGTCCTGGAACAAACTCTTGAGACAAGACTGGCTTCCCCCACACAGAATATAGCTTGGTTCTGCCTCCCAAGGGCTGGGATTAATGATATGTGAAACAACCCAACAGCTTTTTTTGATTTTTGTTGTTGGGGAATGGGGTATGGTGGGAATTCTTTATTGGATCTTTCTTTAGATCCTACAGGTTTATTTCATACAAAGTGT
The DNA here is from genome assembly GCF_943737965.1 of Phodopus roborovskii. NCBI lineage: Eukaryota > Metazoa > Chordata > Mammalia > Rodentia > Cricetidae > Phodopus > Phodopus roborovskii. Next base: position 1,249,291 of record NW_026125739.1, read on the forward strand.
TCTGACCTGAGTTTCCCTTCCCACATCTCTTTCCACTCAGCCAAATCCACCTGGGGTTAGACTTAGGCTTCTCGTTCTCTCTCTTTCACACATTGCTATGTTAATGCCTCAGCTGTAATTACCTTCCTCCTTGGATCTTGGAATTATCAGTTTTTACATCATGGATGTGGTTTAACCATACACATGATTAAAATCAAAGAAATCTGTGTACCACCTGCCAGTGCAGAAGAACTTTTACAAGGATTTCAATTGTAGGCAGAGTATGTCAAGAAAAGGCAAGCTCTCAGTCACTGGGGTTATAGCCTTTACAATTGGTGCTACATAACCAAAGCATTAGACAAGATCAAGCCAACATTTAAATAAGGTATCCAATCATTCTGTTGTACTGTTAATACTATGAATAGAGAAAAGTACAGAAAGATAGAGTGATAAATTTAGGGAAGGGGCTACATTACCAGCAGATGCAAAAAAAAAAAAAAAAAAAAAAAATAACAAGGAAAAGCCTGGGAGATGGCTTAGTAGTTGATAGTCTGTATATTTTTTTTTTTTTTTTTTACAAAATTTCTCTTTATACCCATATCTGTTCTAGATCTCACACTGGAGACCTGGTGTGCTGAAAATTCTCCACCTGTCAGATTTCTGAGAACAATTCTTGATTCCCCTCTGAGGCTAAAAGTTGGAATTTTGTTATTTACTTTTAAGAACATGAGACCTGAGTAAAATAGTAGACAAACAATACTAAGGAATCTGGTGTTGGTCTGACTTAGGGACTGTGTGACCCTTTTATTCTTAATGTTTGGTTGTTTTGGTTTTTGTTTTTGTTTTTGTCTTTCCTGTCTAAATATTTACATTTTTCTCCCTATCTCTCCCTTCCTTCCTTATTCCATTCATTTATTATTTCTTTGAACCTTGATAGCCTGTCTTGAAACTCATTTTGTAGAGCAGGCAGAGCTGAAAGTCAGAAATGAACCTGCCTCTGCCTCAGCCTCAGAAATATTGTGCACCAATCACCACTGTAATACTCAGATATGCATGTGCCATGCTCGCCTGTTAAACATTGGTGGATGGGGAAAACCTGCATTGCTGATAGCAATTCAGTCATTTTCAGGTTTATGAGGAAAAATAAACTTTGATTTGTTTTCTTTATATTTTCACTTGTTTTATTTAAGACAGTTCGTGTCCCTTTTTCTGTGCTCCGCTCCATGGTGCACATCTTCTATCTCTGAGAACAGGTATGAAAGCATTGAGCTACTTCAAATTACTTTACGTCTACTAATGTTGTTGCTCTTTTTATACAGTAGACACAGTGCATGCCATGCAAGAATCCTGCCCTGTCATTGAACAAAGGAGACCTTTCTTGCTGCAGGGCTTAACAAAGTTTGGCCCTAATTCTCTTGTACTCTTATAATGGATTCATTGTGAATTCTAAAATTATTGAAATCCTGTTAGTCCTCTTGTCATTCTCTAGCTTGTCACTGAACTATTGTCATTTCTTTGTTTTTGGCTTCAAAATTGTGTGTGTGTGTGTGTGTGTGTGTGTGTGTGTGTGTGTGTGTGTGTTTGTGTGTGCTTGTGTGTGTGTGTGTGTGTGTGTGTGTGTGTGTGCACACGCATATCATCTCCCTCCCTGCCCACTGGCATACTCAGTATGAGCATGAAATTTTACAGATTTGTAGTTAGACTGTGTGCAAAGGAATAGTTTTCAATTTTTCAAGACATGATTTTTCTGTGTAGGTTTGAATGTCCCAGCACTCAATCTGTAGACCAAGCTAGACATGAACTCATACATCCTCTTGCCAGCAAAGTGGTTACATTACCGTTATGTGGCAATATTACCTGATCCTACTGGGTTTTCTTCTTTCTTCCTACTTCCTTCCTTTCTTTCTTCTACCACATCAACTTCATTCTTTCCTTCTTCTCCCTCTTCGACTTCTTTTTGTTCTTTATCTTTCTCCTCATCTTCTTCTTCTTCTTTTACTTATTCTCCTTCTTACTTTCTTTTGCTATTTCGTGATGAGTTTTCTCTATGCAGCTTTTACTGAACTGAGACTCTGTTGAACACAAACTCACACAGCTTCCTGAGGGCTGTTGATAGAAGCTCTCATGGCCACTGCCTAGTACTTTGCCTTTCAAGTCTTTCTATCTAGCAATTTAATTTTTGAATTACATACCCATTTGTCTTTATGTCTGCACACTGCAGGAAATCCAGATCCTCTGACCTCCCAACACAATCAGAAATAACTAGAGTTAAACTAATTAGCCTGGCCTTAATACAGGTAAAAATCAAAAATAAATGAAGAAGTTCAAAGGGAACTTGGCCTGGGGATCAGATGAAACTTCATGTATTGCTGGAAAGCTGAAATAATCTAGTAGTGTATGATTACACAGAACAAACAAGTTGTGGTGCTTGTTTGAACTTGGGTTCGTATATGAACACAAACAGATTCTGATTCCAAAGTGAGCCTTTCTTTGTCCACCTCTCTTTATTTCAGGAGGAAAATCACAGACCTGGTTGGCCTGGAGCTTGTATTACTCCTCCCACAGGCACACAGGTTTTGTATGCATTCTGCCTACAAACTCCATCCCATTGTCTGCTGCTGTATCATGAAAGTGCCCTGTCTTCTACCAATTGACACACACACACAAAGAAATACACACACACACACACACACACACACACACACAAATATTAAACAGTAGGGCCCAGGAGCATAGACTGTAAATTCCAGAGGTCACTTGGTGGCATGTAGTGCCCTCTCCTGGTAAAAGGGCCTACCTGCAGATTGAATACTTGTGCATAAAATAAATACATGAGCATTTCATTTTTAAATTATTATTACAATTATCACCATATCATTAGTCTGATTATTTTTGAGACAAACATTTCCTCTATTCCTTTGTAGACTGTCCTAGAACATTCTCTGTAATAAAGAAGGCTTGGAATTCAAACAGATAAATTTTTGTTTTCCTCCCTAGTGCTCATGGGATTGAAGGACAATGTCACCAATACCTAGTCTGTTTTCCTTTTTTCCCTTTTCCTTTGTCTGTAAACTCACATTTCTTCTCTCTTATATTCTTTTTCTTTCTTCTCACTGTCAAAAGGAATCTAAGCATGGGTGGTGTTTTACTTCTCAGGTAAGACTGTGCTTTCTCAATATGAGAATCTCCTTACAATTCTTCAGGTGAAAATTGGTTTTAAGTTCTCACTAAAAAACACAAAGAATAAAATGGACCTTGAAAAGTGTATCATATGATTGTGTCCATCTTGGTATCTTGTTGAGTTTACTAACCCAAACACGTGGACATGAAAACCAAAACAGGTAGGGCAGCCAACATGTAGCCCATCATTGATGGTATTTGTCAAACAACTGTGCTGGCCTTGCGAATTTTACCATTTTAATCGCTTGCTCTGCCTTACTCTCCATGGCTCCTTTCCCTCCTTGCAACACATACCACAAGATATCTGGGAGAGTTTATCTTCCAGAAAGTATGTTTTCAGTCAGGAAGAAAAGCATTCTTGAATGTTAGATATACGAGTAACATCATCTCAGTTGGTAAGGTATTATCTCTGAGGAATGTGAAAGAACCTTTTTAGTATATGTTGTATTTGTTTTCGGTGACCAGAGTTGTTGTTATTCATCAACATCATCCTCATACTTCTGGCTCCTTCTGCCTTGCTTTTCCAAATTAATGCCTCTCCTCTTGTGAGGATAAATCAATGGAAAGTCCAATTTAGATATGGTTTGCTTTGGAAGAGTGGGATTATAGTTCTCTTTGCTGAACCTGGGACACTCAGAGAGGACTGAGAGATGCTGCCTTAACTGGAAAGTCTACCAAGTATTCATAATGGCTCTTCATAATCCTAGATATTGAGCCCAATTTGTCTAAACTCAATAATATATAGATCCTCACCTGGGTCAGAAAAGTGCCATTGCTAGCTGAGTGCAGTTGGATATAAAGAAAAGAATCACATATAGACAGAAAGTTCTGTTCACTTGTCTTTTTATTTTATTGTATTGTTTATTTTGTTTGGAGAAATGGATTCTGTGCATGTTTGCAGACTGTACTGGAACTCAGTGTTGAGACCAGACTGCATTCCAGCACACAGAAAATAGCTTGGCTCTGCCTCTCAAATGCTTGGATTAATGATATGTAACACAACCCCACAGCTTCTTTTTTATTGTTTTTTTTGGGGGGGAATGCAATGTGGTGGGAATGCTTTATTAGTTCTTTCTTCAAGTTTTATTTCATACAAAGTGTTCTGTTTCCTTTCCAACAACTCCTTCCACTCAGCCAAATCCACCTGGGGTTAGGGTTGGGCTTCTTGTTCTCTCTTTCACAAATTGCTGTGTTAATGCATCAGCTGTAATTACCTTTCTTCATGGATCCTGGAATTATCAGTTTTTAGATTACGCATGAGGTTTAGCCATGCACATGATTAAAATCAAAGAAATCTGAGTACCACCTGACAGTGCAGAAGTACTATTACAAGGATTTCAGCTTGTAGGCAGAGCATGTCAAGAAAGGGCAAGCTCTTAGTCACTGGGCTTAGAGCCTTTACAATTGGTGCTACATAACCAAAGGAATACACAGGATCAAGCCAACTTTCAAATAAGATAGTCAATCATTCTGTTCTACTGATAGTAATATTAATAGAGGAAAGTACACAAAGATAGGTTGATAAATTTAGGGACGTTGTTTCATTACCAGCAGATGTCAAAAATACATAACTTAAAAAAAATTAGAAAGGGCCTGGTAGATGGTTTAGTAGTTTAGGACTTTCTCTCTCTCCCTCTCTCTCTCCCTCTCTCTCTCTCTCTCTCTCTCTCTCTCTCTCTCTCTCTCTCTCTCGCTCTCTCTTCAGCGTTTTCTTTTCTACCCATTTCTGTTCTAGAACTCACACTGAAGTCGTGTTGTGCTGACAATTCACCACCTGTCAGATTTCTGAGAACAGAGGCTTGATTCCTCATCTGTGGCTAAAAGTTGGAATTTTGCTATTTATTTTTAAGTACATGAGACCTGAGTACAATAGTAGCAGTACAATACTCTGGAATGGGTTGGTGTTCTATTTTAGGGACTGTGTGACCCTTTTATTCTTGATGTTTGTTTGTTTTTGTTATTGATTTTTTCTTCACTGTTGACATAATTATATTTCAAATAAGATAGCCAATCATTCTTTTGTACCGATAGTTATATTAAGATAGAGTGATGCATTTAGGGACATGGCTTCATTACCTGCAGAAGGCAAAAATACAAAACTTAAAAAAACAAAACAAAACAAGAAAGAGAATGGGGGATGTCTTAGTAGTTGAGAGCATTGACTGTGCTCCCAAGAGAAACAAGAAACAAGAAACAGGACCCACATGGCAGTTCATACATGCCAATAATTCTTAAGATTTGAGGCTCTAACCCAGACCTACATACAGGCAAAATATCAATGCACATAATAAAACAAAAATGTTGTTTAAAAATAAGTCAGAAAGAGTAAATGTATTTATGCTCACTCAAACCCATGAAATAATGCCTACCCTGCTTTGAGAATTCCTCACTTAAAGAAACCCTTGTAAACTCAGCTGGGCAGACATAATACATCCAAACATTACTTCTTGAGGCTCTTCCAAATTAATTCTACAATAGAGTTTGTCAAGCCTCCTAATGCTTCCTTCTTTGTGGCATGCAGACCCCTAAACATTATTTGTTACTACTTCACAATTATAATTTTTCAAGTTATTGTTGTGTATGAGAGATGGAAATGGCAGTGACCACATCTCCAAGCAGGCAGCATGCTTTCTGGGTGGCAGCGCAGACCAAGGCGGTGAGCACAGCTTTCTGTGCTGGCAGGTAAAAGTACCTGCCACCATCTTTGGTAAACCACGGCTGATACAGCTATGACTTTCATTTTAGCAATGTTGTTGTTTACCAGATAAAGGACTTGTGGCCAGACGAAGATAAAGATTTACAGTAAAGACAGATTCATATTAAGAAAAACCTCTAAAGGTTTACAGTGTGTTTTAAAATATATGTAGACATGAAAAAATAAAATAAAATGATTTTAAAAAGACAAAGAGGAACTGGGCGTTGTAGCACACGCCTTTAATCCCAGCACTCAAGAGACAGAGGCAAGCAGATCTCTGTGACTTGCAAAGTAAACCTGGTATGCAGAGTAAATTCCAGGACAGATAAGAGTTACACAGTGCAACCCTATGTCAAAAAATGAAAAAATAAAAGTAAAATAAACAGTAATAATAAAGCCACGTAAAGATGAAAAGCTCAGAGAGAATCTGGTTACTGTATGCTATTGTGTTGTCTCTGCATTCTTTGACTACTGAGAAAATAACAACAATTGATAAAGGAAATGTTGCTGGATTAATTCAATTTATATATTTTAAAAATGATTTCACTCAAAAATTTAAGTCTAAGGACAAGTTACTTGGGAAAAGGATTTCTATTTTTGTTTCCACAGAAAATAAAAAGCTGTGGATTCCTTCCAGACTAATGTGGTTTGAGCAAGCCAGACCGCCTGAAACAGAGTACCAGGTGATCCTACATTCAAAACAGCTGAACAAAACAGCCTTACAGACTACAGCCAAGATTTCTACGTCTTCTCAGGATCCCCCATGACAGCGCCCCCTATCAGCAGGAAGTAGTTTGGAAAGAACGACGCCCAAACTCCCAAATATTGTTTATAAATGTTTGTTTTCATTTAAATGGACTTGGTTATAAATGGTTAAGGATCACAACCAATATCTTTTTAAAGGTAAAAAGGGAATTATGGTATAGATATGTATAGTTTGTTTTGGAATGGATTTTCATTTATTGATACAATTTAAGGTCAATTTTGTGATGTGTATATTCTCCTTTTGTTTAGGTATTGTGTTTATATAGTTCATTCAGAAAAATATTGTATAATGTAGTACAGATTATAGATAATTACCTATGATAGTCAAAGCTTAGAGTTAAGTTAGTTAGGTTTTCAAGATACACAGAGATGTATTTGAGATAGATAGGCATTCTTCAAACCTTTCAAAGACCTACAGAATATGGCATTTAAAATGGTTTAGGGTTTTACTTGACAATGAGACATAAATGCTCCTGACAACACCACCTGCGTCAAAAAGGAAGATGGACATTAAAGAAACACGTTATGGAGTTTACTTCTAATATGGCAAGACTAGCCATTTGGACAAGATACTGCTCTTGTCTGGACTTTTTGACTGTATAAACTGGACATGCAGGACCCACAGAAAAGTGACTGCTGATTCAAGATGGACATTGCTACAGAGTTCCTGCCTCATGAAAGAGTCTACGAGACAGTATGCAGGACACAGAAAAAAGTGAGTGATAAACTGCCAATACAAGAAGACAGTTTAAAGTTTCCTGCGTTGCTGAAGAGTCTGCTAGACACACTATGGCCTATGGGCTAAAGATGAAAGATTACAAAAGAACTTTGGGTGACCAGGCAGTGAGTTGTCTCTGTCATTTCTAGAGCTTATATACTATCCTTCTGTGGTCTTTGAGGGAGTTGAAGACAGATAGTTATGGTTATAGTTTTCCTTAGTCAGGATTAAAGATAAGTTACATATAGGACTTTAGACTCACAAACATGGAATAGCTGATGGAATAGTTTCTTAAATCTTGATAAATGTTAATGGACTAAATATTGTTAACTGTGATTCTTATTTGATAACTGTTGTGTTATATATTTTGCTATGTTAAGGTTAAACCCCTTCTTTTTATTTAGACAGACAAGAGGAGATGATGGGAGATGTCATTCTGTATATGTTTCTCATACTGGTTAATAATAAAGCACTGTTGGCCAATAGGAAAGGAAGATAGGAGGGACTAGGAGACAAGGAGGAAATAGGAAGTAGTAAGGAGGAGTCAAGATGGAGAGTCTGAAGAAAGCAGTATGCCGCCGGCTCCCCGGTAAGAGAAATACATAGATCATCAGAAATGGGTTAATAATTAAGATAGAGCTAGCCGATAAGAAACAAGTAACAGGGCCAACAGCATTGTATCAAATACAGAGTCTCTGTGTGTTAATTGGGGCTGGCGCGGCAGCAGGACAAGACCAGGCAGCGGCAGGCAGAAAAACCGTACAACTTACACACAAATGTCTGTGTTTTTTAATGGTCATAGGCAACCCTGTTGAGAGGGTCATTTGAACACCCAAAGTGGTCCATACAAAGATGTTAAGAACTGCTATTCTAGAGTGTTCTGCAGGATCCTCTCTGCGTTTATGGAGATAATGGAAAACCTTGCAAAATCTCATGAGTCTGATGCATAGAAATACAAAATTTTCATCCGTTAAATCTTTGATAAAGGATAAAATTGCAGGATCCCACCAAGGAAAAGAAACCAGCAGCTTCTACAACAGACATGGGGGTAGGAGGAGATACATGCAGGATGAAATATTCAAATGGAAGATGAAGAGCTGGTACAGGTCTTGAGGGGAGCCTGTATGAAGCTTTTGCTTCAACAACAAAGGGCCACATCACCTGTTTTTTTTTTTTTTTTTTTTTTTTTTCTTTCTGGTGAAGTGATTGCCTGTGTCCCTGGGATACTTTCCTCACTGCCTCTGATATTTGTTTTACTTGTGGATTTCCAAGAGATGGCCTATTGAAGTCCAGTATGACCTTAAAGTTTATATAATGAAAGATAATTTTGGACTCCCAGACTTGGGTTCAACTTCTAGAGATGAGATTGGACACGACACCTGCTAGTTTCTCCACTTAATGGTGATTTTGCTTTGTACTGGACTTGGGTGAGAATCTTACCTCAGCACTTTTTTGTGGGACACGGCCTTTCCTCCAGTTTGGTTTCTTTTTAATGTAGCAAAGAACTGAGGGACGCCACTTACCCAAATGGGACTGAGCTAGGCTACCCTTTCACAGAAAAATGAGGTATAAAGGAAGTGAGTATAGATGAGAACACAGGATGCCCTGTCACCATGAAATCTGGGAGAAGGGAGAAGCAGCAAAGACGAAACAGCAGAAGCCTGTAAGGCCACAGGGAAACCTCAAGTGTCCTTAGAGGCATGCTCATGAAGCACATCTGGAAGGAGAGATGTGTCCTGGCCACACAGGTCCAGAGGAAGACTGACAAGTGTCAGTTAGGCCGGGCGTTGCTTGAGACCATGCTAGCTTTGGTATCTTTTTTTTTTCCCCAGTGAGAACTGGCCTGAGTAACTAAAGGAAGTATAAGAGAAATAGGGCTGCCAGTAGGGACACATGAGAATGTGCTCTAAGCAAGGACATGAACGCAGTAAGGGAGCACGCCATGGGGTGTCTGCAGAGAGGTCACAGCAGTGTAGACATGAAGTATTGATGGAAGATCAGGGAGCACCCTGTGCTTGGAACCGTAAGCAGGAAAAATAGTGGGAAAGATGTCCATGCAAGCAATGAAGGGCTGGGTCACATAGCCTCTCAGAGGTCACTGCAAGTGCTTTTGTCTTTTGTGCCGAAACGGGGATGCTACTCAGAGGGTTTAGGGACAAAGGGTGACATATTTTGTCTTAATTAGATAAGCTTCAACATTATGATTAGTAGGGATGTGTCACATGCTTACACTTTAAACTTCAGAGCACAGTGACTTCTCCTCTTGCACCTGAGTCATATCAGCATTGTGCTGGAGGTCTAAACCAGAACAGAAGGCTAGAAAACAAAATGGCCAGTGTTCATAGATGATATGGCTTGGAGATGACAGGGTTGCGTATGTTCCAGACAGCACTGCAGGGTTATAAAAGGAGAGCCTGGCGCTGCTAGACCCTACGATACCACTTGGTAGAAGGTTCCATCCATAGGAAAACTACAGTTTGATTTGAGTGGCCTTCACAGCAACAGCTGACACACTGACTGAAACCCACAGTCATCACAGAGGATGTAAGTTTTCTCTGTGACTGACAGATCAAACTCACAAAAGATTCAATGAGTGGAGCAACACATTGGACCCAGTAAATGTAGCATGCATACCCTCTTTGCTTGGTATCCCACCTCCTTAAGCACAGCATTGGTGTGCTATCATGGAAATCAAAGGCTAATGGCTTGTTCTAAAACAGTCTAGTTTTATAAAATCCCCAAGTGCTATGTCCAGAGTAGTGAAAATGTACAAGTTATAGCTACATACAGCATATCTGACCAGTAAAGAAAGTAAAACATGAAAAAGATGTTACAAAATTCAGATCTACATAAAACAATAGTATATGGGTAGGTATAGTAGTGTCTTGCCTTGTTCCTGTGACCAATTACCTGACAGAGCAAAACAAAAGCAACAACAGAAAAACACTTAAGGGAAAGAGGGTTTATCTGGGTTATATAATCTGTCTTGATAGGAAAGGCCTATGGGGGCAGTTTACATTCAAACCACAGCAGAATAAAAGTCCTGTAAAAAAAAGGTAATAAAATTCTAAAAGCTGTATTTTAAAAAGTTAGATTATATAATCTCTGGGGGGGATTGTAAAGTTGAAGTGGACAGGGTGTATCCTTGAACCCTGAAGGCTTTGTATTTTGTTGCCTGTGTGGTAAAAATGTAAACACTTGCTTTGTTAAGTAATCAACTTAATGTGACTTTTCAGAGGTTGTGACATGCCACAAGGAAAAGTACTGCATAAATGAAAACAAAACAATAGGCATCAATAAAAATAAGAAACTGTGTAGGTTATATATTAAGAAATGGAAACAAAAATCAGAAGAGAAACTGTGGAAGAGTATCATTCTTTGTAATACTGCATAAATAGGTTTAACAAAACTGAACCTAGGTAGTTCTTGAGATATTTTCAGGCAATGTGGCATCTCAGCTAGCAGGGGAAAGTTTTGGGCTCCTTGAATCCATGAGAAAAAATTTGTTTGGCATGTATGACAAAAACTATCTTCAACGTAATTCAGAGTGATGGTGCCCACTTATAATCTGAGCAATCCCAGGAGAGGCAGGATGTGCAATCTCTCCCTCCATCCACCCTCTTTCTCTCTCTCTCTCTCTCTCTCTCTCTCTCTCTCTCTCTCTCTCTCTTTCACACACACACACACACATAAACACACACACACACACATACTCTCTCTCTCTTTCCCTCTCTCTTTTCTCTGTCTCTCCCTCCCTCCCTTCCCCTCTCTCCCCACTTATTGATCTGAATTTATTTTGAGAGGAAACTTTAAAAGTAGAAAAATGAGAAGTTTTCAGTAAATGTAGGCAGTGATGGTATTGGGAGATTGAAAAATGGAGGAGGGGTCAGAAGTGAAAATTTCTATGATGTGTATAAAGGTTAATAAAATTATTGGTGCAGCACAGAGAGGCAGGCAAATCTTATGAGTATAGGCCAGCCTGGTCTACAGAGTTAGTTCCAGGACAGCCAATGATTATACAGAGAAACCCTGTCTCTAAAAACTAAAAATACATAAAATAAGATGAGTGACAGGGAAGTACTCGTAGGACTCTTGCTCCCTGAAAAGTTGTCATGACACCCTTAAGATGCCAGATACTTAGGAACAACCTATCAACCTCATTTTTCCCCCTTGAGACAAGCATCTGTAGATTTGCGATGTTGAGGTTATTGTTTTATTTTTTTAGACAAGACATTGCTGTTTAATCCAGTTTGGATGTGATTGTGATGATATCTTGCTTGTACAAATAAGGGCTGTCTGAATGTCAGAGAATGGAGCTTGCCACTAGCTAACCATAGAGATCTGGAGGTCTGTACAGACAGACAGGAAGTGAAGTAGCTGTGCGGAAACAGGATATATGCTGGGAGAAACTGAAATTGCTTTCTTGTCTGCTGAGGCACTAAGAAGATAAGATGTGGCAGTGGCTTGCTCCTTCTCTCTGATTGCTCAGCATTATCCTCTATATCTGACTCCAGGTTTTTATTACTTAGACCAATTAAGAGCTCCATTTACAAGTATGTGATGTCTTGATTCTCCTACTTTGACTTCCCGAGTGAGTGCTGGGTTAGCAGGTATGTGCCATCTCTCCCAGCTTGCTTTTATTTTTTCAAAGTCTCACAAATGATTCTGATATGCAGTCAAGTATAAAATCTAATATGCCCAGTTGGGATGCCTATGAACCGAGAGAGAGAAGGCCAGGATATAATCACTAAGAGTACAAAAGCAGCACACGAATCTTGACAGTAACCAAAGGCTCTCTAATTGAACTTACCTGCTCAACAATATAGAAAGCATGCCTGGTACTAGAAACCTGGCCAACTACCCAAGGCTAGTTAAGTTGTGGGTCTTAGACAATAAACTACAACCACCACTGTACTAAAACGATATAATTCCTAGCTACATTATAAATATTTGTTCATATACTCACATATATAAGTGTAGTCCTCACCCTTATCCAAAGACCTTCTTTTTTGCAGTGAACAGAAACCACTACAGAAAACCACAGCTAAGTAAAATGACAAATTGTGGGAACCCAATCCCAAGGAGTATATGTACAAAATAATTCCTGAGAGTAAGGGTTTGGGGGACATTCCAGAAGGAGTGGTTGAGAGATTGTTAAGAGTCAGGTGTTGAGAGTATGCTGTGAGAATTGTGCCTCCTAATAATGTCAGAAGCTACACCTATAAATTCTCGACAATATGACTACTTAAGTATGCTGCTACAGTGGACTGGAGGAAGGTCACAAGGCTTCAACTCTTTACAACTCCAGGCAGCCAAGGAGTACTGAGAAATAGTCTTCTCCATGGAAGAGCACACCAGTACACCAGTTGATTATCCAATACTAAGTGGTCAGCACTGAAACCATAATACAGGTAACACTATACAGACTAAGCATGTTGTATTTAAGATGTATATGTGCGTGCATATTTACTTGTGTGTATGTGTGTGCATGTAGCAACCATTGATGGAAAAATAAAGGCCACAAATTCAGAAGCTAAAGGAGGAGGTACATGGGAGGGCTTGGAGGGAGGGAAGGGAAGGAGAAAATGTTTTAAATATATTGTAAGTTCAAAAACTAAAAGATTATATTTTTATGGCCAGTAAGTTTTTAAGATCTCAACATGCCTGTAAAACTCCTGGCATTCTTTAAAGTGGACCTGAGAGTCTGTACATGCTCCCCCTACACAAACACACACACACACACACACACACACACACACACACACACACACACACATCATGATGCCCACATTTTATGACAGACCACATTTCAAGGATTCAGAGGTAAAAGGGATCCAATATACTTTGAACCCTGAGCTTGTGAAACAAAGCATATGTGTTTCCTGGCAACGTGGGACTCAGAGCTTCTGCTGTTGTGAGATGAGAGAGCAAACACACAAGCCCAGCAGGACTCAGTGAGACTCCTTGGGGGTCACTAGTGGAGCCAGCATGGCCCCACCCACATTTTGACCCTGGAAAATATTTCCACAGTGTTCCAGTATTTTCCCCACCAGACGATGCCTTCGAGTTAGTCTTGATTCTTGTTCCCATCAAAAATATTTGAGGAGAAGGAGTAAATTTAGCCAAGACCAGCAAAATCTCTAAAAGCTTCACCACTGTTCTCTCATTCCCCTGTTTCCATAACACGTGGCTGGGTCTTGCCTAACCCACCTCCACCAGCTGAGTGGTCATGATGAGAAGCCAGAGAGTTTTCTAAATAAGCTTATTCCTGCATCTGCTTGAACTGACCTGGAAAATATATTTGTTCCATATGGGCCTTTCTGAGCAAACAATGTCCACTTTGTGTTGTGTACACCATCTGATTATTTCAGATTCCACAGTGTCAATTCACAGAAAATGATCCAGGTTACTTACACTCTTTTCCCAGTTGTCCTTTGGAGGTGAGTATACACACAAAGGAACACACTATACTGAAGTTATCTTAGTTGAAGTCTTAGGAAGCCCTGAATTTTTATCTCTGTATGTTAAAGAAATAGATGTTTATTGTAACATTCCCCCCCCCCCCCGCACTGTTTTTAGATTATGGCCTCTTTGCTTTCAAACCTCATACTTGTTTGATTTTTCTTTCCTCTGCTTTGTCAGTCCCACAGCAGAAACAGCAGGAAACAGCCAGAGCCTGTAGCTGTCACCCCAGACCCTACTCTGTGGTTGCCACCTTGCCTTCAGTTCTGGCTAGCAATTTCTTGCTGCCCTGGGGACTGTCTGCCTCTTGTTAATTTTTTTTTACATATTCTAAATTACTTGGAAGTGTTCAGAGAAGAGTCAGGACTGACTGTCCACCGTTTTTAAACTGCAAAATATAGACTGAGAAAGGTTATATACTTTTCAAAAATTATGCATTTCCCCCTAAATTCTGTCAATAATACGAGTATTATATAAGTGAATTCTATCCTGTCCCTGTGTGCACATACATGTATCATATGAAGATTAAATTAAGCAATTCTCTACAAATAACCAGAGGAAAATAAACAAAGAAAAATATTATCTCACAATGAAACAATTAGACCCTAGACTGGCCTCAAATTTGGATCCTGAATGCTGGGATTACAGGCATTCCATCACATTCAACCTTTCTTTTGTTCTTTGTATTGGTCATGAATTTTTTAACAATGTTTCCTTCACCGGACTATGTAAGAATATGAGCAACTTGCCAGGTGTTAGTGGCTCATGCCTTTAATCCCAAAACTGGGGAGTCAGAGGCAGGCAATCTCTTTGAGTTTGAGGCCAGCCTGATCTACAGTTAGTTTAAGACTGGCTCCAAAGCCACAGAGAAACCTTGTCTTGAAAGACAAAACAAAACACACAAACAAAAAAAAAGCAATATTTGTCATAACTGCATGAAACTGTAAGTAATCCAATATATATCTTTAGCAAAGCATTTAAGTAATTTATAATTGTATAAGTATAGGCAAAAAAAGAAAAAAGAAAGAAAGAAAAACTCTAAAACTATAGCTCTAACACCAATGTAAATGTGAGGCAGAAGTCAGTTACCAAAGAAAAACCACTCTATATTCCCATAATGTGAATTAGTGGATTTACAGAAAGTAAGAAAGTATCTGTAGAGGGATCGATTAAAGGGAAATACTAGTATTGAAAGGTAGAAGAAATAGGTTATTTCATCTTGCCTTTATTTAGAAATTATTGCACACCTAGTGGTTAACAGTGTAGGTATGTGAAGAGAACCTGAGGTTACGTTGTGGTCCTGGCATGAGAGCAAGCTTTGTTGGGAAGAAGGGTACTCCACAACCCTTCCCATAGAACAAGGATAAAAGAAGGGTTTGCTTTTTTTTCTAAGTATATTTGAGAGTAGATTCATTATAAATTTGACCTAGATGTCATTACCACCATATTCCTTTGTAAAAAAAAAAAAAAAAAAAAAAAAAAAAACTTACTAGGCCTCACATATTGGGATGGCTTCCCAAGGCAGCTAAGACCAGATGCTGTCCTGGTCCCTGGGATAAGGACTTAAAGCAGGGCACTGCCACCATTGTACCAATAAATCCCATGGTAACTGTCCTGGCTATCTTTCTGAGGTGTCCAGTTCCTAAATGTCACTATGTGGCTAAGAACCCTATAGGAGAACTAATTCATGATACCGAAAACAAAAGTACATAGCTGTAGGCAGCAACAGCTGTTTAATCTAAATTATTCACCATCATGCCGTTAGGTAGACACTCTACCAGGACTCTGGGGCTAGAGATGTCTCATTGGGTAAAAGGTCAGAGACAGTGTCACATGACTATTTCCACAAATACTGAAGAGAGGGAAAATATGCAATGCATTAACCAGCCAGCCTAGCAAAATCCTTGAGATCCAAGTTCTGTGAAGGTCAGTGTCTAGGCAGTAACTCATTTGCTGCTGAGATTAGCTTTGCTAAGGTGTTGACTCCTCAGGAATTCCTTCATGACCTTGAACTTGATAAGGAAGAAGTTGGGTTTTTTGTTGTTGTTTGGTTTTTTTGTTTTTGTTTTGTTTTGTTTAGTTTTTGTTTGCTTTTTTGTTTTTGTTTTTTTGAGACAGGATCTCTGTGTAATCACTATGTTAAATCAAGCTGGTCTCGAACTCACAGATTCTCCTTTCTCTCAAGTGCTAGAATTAAAGGCATCTACTACTCTCATGGTAGGAAAAGATTGTGTAAAGTAAGACATGAGGAAAGAAAAAATGGTCATGAAGACAACTTTTTTAAAAATATTGATAGATTTGTTTGTTTTTAATATTTATTTTTATTTTGTGTGTTTATATGTCTGTGTGTATATACAATCACATGCATACAGGGGCCCTCAAAAAAAAAAGCCATCAGATCCCCTACTACACCTGGAGTTACAGGTAGTAGTGAGCTCACCATATGGATGCTGGAAACTAAACTCTAATCCTTCTGCTTACTTGTTTACTTTTTGAGATAGGGTCTCCAATAACAGGCTAGCCTTGAACTTGCTATGTAGCTGTGTAGCTGAGGATGACCTTGAACCTCTGATCTTCCTGCCTGTATCTCCCAAGTTCTGGGATTATAGGTATACACAACGGTACACACCCAGTTTATGAAGAGCTAGGAATAGAGCCCAGGGTCTCATGCATGTTAGACAAGCACTGTAAACAATGAGATACAGACATCTCCAGCACAAATTGAACTTTCTTGAAGTTAAGAATTCTCTCCAATAGAAGACACTTAAAATGGGCCAGAAAGGCAACGCAGTAAGAAATAAAACTGTTTGTATATAAAGCAGACATAGGCCCATAGCCAAAATAGGGAAACAAATGCAAATAAGTAGAAAAAGACAGCCCAGTAAAAACCGATCAAGGACTCAGGCAGACATTTCAGAAACCCTGGGCACTTTTGATGGCACAGTGAGCAAGTTGAAAGGCTGAAGACTTGTCAGTTGTCAGGGAAATCAACATGTAAATGGAACCATCAGTGCACAGTCATAAGTCTACACAAAAATTTTAAAATGGAACAGCAGGGCCAGTGAAATAGTAAGGTCACTTTCCTGGCTCTCACAAATTGTCTCTGACTTCCACTCATGCTGTGGCACCTGCCCCGAATAAATATAAATGCTTGCTTAAAACACACACACACACACACACACACACACACACACACACAAACATACACAGAGAGAGAGAGAGACAGAGAGAGGAGAGAAAGTAAGAGAGAGAGAGAGAGACAGAGAGAGAGACAGAGAGAGAGGAACATGCTAGAATGTGCACACTAGTCCTGTTCATAGAAACCACAAACTGGAACAACACAAATATCCATCAGTGATAGACTGGAACTAGGCAAGGGGGGGAAGAAGACAGGGATGGGGGTGGGGAAAGGTATAATCTGAAGCTTAAGTAGTGGGATTGCCTTGTGCTATATTGTGCCTGCTTTCTTTACGGTTTTAAAGTGAAAAGTTCTGGGATAGGTGGTTTAAGCTTGTTCGGGTGGGGGTGGCGTGGGGGTAGCAGGGATTTGTTTTTGTTTTCTATTGCAGATGAAACAGTCAGAGGTGTTAAATGACTTTCCCCAAGTCAGAGAGCTTAACCAGTGGAGACTAAGACCCATGGTAACTAGTGGAGTCAGGTTCAGCAAAAGCATAAAAATCTTAGGTTTCACATAGCCTAGGGAATGAGACTCTTTAGCTCCCCAGGGCCTCACAGCAGTTGCAGAAATCTTGATTCTGCTACACCACAGGTGAGGAAGAGGCCAAGTAGATGGAGAAGATTAGGGTCAGACTGAGCCCCTCACAGGTGCTAGGGCAGTTCTCTTCCCCTGAGCCTCCACACTGAACCTCTCTGTGCAAAAGTAATCTCTCCTCTGGAGCACCCTGGGTCCCTGTCTATCAGGTTCTAGGACTTATCCCTTTCAATTGTTCCTGCATCTCCGATTTAGGTGAACTAGGTGTTGTGTACCAAACAAAACTGCCCCAGTAGGTAAAAAAAAAAAAAAAAAAAAAAAAAAAAAAGCCAAGAACAAGTCATCCCATAGTATTTAAAAATTTCCACCATCTAAATGTCAGCTTGGGAATGAGAGGGCTTTTTTTCCCCTGTTGCACAGTGGTGCCTGGCATATAAGTATTGCCATGGAGGAATCCTTAAGAGGCTGAGGAAATGTGATCCTTTCTGAACTCCACACCTGGTGCCATGTGGGGGTGCCTTTCCTGCAGAGGATGGGCAGGGTGGGGCTCGCCCATCTGGGGTTTGTTAATTAGATTAGCAATTAAAAAGCTGGCAAGCAGAGGCCAGAGACCAGGACCTGACCTAGAGCTAGCATGGGACATGGAGATGGCATGGCCTCAGTGAGGCAACCTGCTGCAGTTCGTGTTGGCCTGCATCTGTGGGATTGGGCAACATGTGGCACTTCCCCTACCTGTGCCAGATGTACAGCGGAGGTGTCTGCCCACTACCAGGACATGGCAGATGCCTGGACGCAGGTGGTGGTGGCGGTATTTTGTCCTGTGCGCCCCAGCTCGGGAAAGTGCTTGGTCCCAAGGGCTTCAAGGGCAAGTGGTTCTTAGGACAGTCCAGAACCCAAGGAGCAGGGACTTTCGCCCTAAGATACTGAGCCTAGTGGTCCTGAGCCAGAGCTGCAGCTCCAGTGGGTGCCTGCTGTCCCCATGTGTGTGGCAGGCATGTCACCCTCTACTGAGGTGGTACAATGTTTTCTCTGACAGGGAGTCAAAGGGGTGAGGGGTAGAACAGACAGCTGCAAACTCACCATTCATTCCTGTTAGTGGAACAAAGAACAGGGAACTCCTGGGATTCAGACCCGGACCTTCCTGAGGCCAAGGACATTTCTGAAGCCACTATGGCTTGAAGGAAGTAAGTCTCAGCATGTATTAAAAAAATAACTCTCCAACTCCATTTTTCTAAAGTAGAAAATAACGTGATCACTGCCTTTTAATAAGATCAAAATGTTAAAAACATTCTAAGCCCTTCAGAAAAGGGAGTTGGTTCAATAAATTGTGGAACATTCACCTAATGGTGCCCTTGAGAGCCTTAGAGGTAAAGTTTTTATATAAGTTTTATATATAAGTTTAATATAAGATTTTATCATATATTAAATGGAAGCAGAGGAAGTCAGATTCAAACTGGTAACATTTTAAAGCAGTTGTGCTTAAAAGCATGCATGGAAAGGAGAACGAAAAAAAATATTCTAAAGTGTTTAGATTATTTCCCTGGGTGGCACTTGTTTACCTAATAGCATGTATGTGTGCACCTGGGGGAATTAATCAGCACTTCTTTCTTACCCTCAGAACTATGAAAGATGATATACTGGTGTATGACAAAATTTAACCTGTTTAAAAAAAATCTAACCCTCCCTCCTCCTGTTACTCTAGCCAGACCAAAATCAAGTCAACAAAAGGTTAAGCTGTAGATTTTTAAAAAGTTCATTCTTAATTCTTTGTCTCCTTTATTACAATTTAAAGTGATCAAATACGGCGTATATAGAGGACATATGACACTGCATGCTACTAAAGCTTCATAACTGGCTTTGGAGAGAATTATTTTCAGAAGCAAATTTTCACATCTTTAGTATACCTTCATTAATACCTTCATCTGTGTTCATACTTCCCAGCCACCAGGACAAGTAAACTACACTTGTGGTTACATTACGGTTTAGTTTCTTGTTTATAATGGTACCATTGCCTGAACAGATTTCAGGTGGGTACAAGTGATGCTAAATTGTTTTGAAGTTGGTCATGTATGTATGGGAAAACCTTCAAGATACTGGAAGAAGAAAGCAAAAGGAATTATAGGTCTGGTACAGTGGCTGTTTAGCCAGGACTGAGGGTCAATAAATAAATGGATTAGTGTGGAGCAGGTGACAGGGGTAATTGTAGGTGAGATTGATAACAAATGTGTACAGAATAAAAACTAAAACCGTTTTCCCTGGCACAGGAGACATTTGACCATCTCTTTCTTGATGGTTCCACTTCATGCTATACTATGCAAGTCATGTTCAGTCCAGTCCCTAAGCTCCTCCCTTTCCCAACTACATGCAAGTTAGGAATCCAACTCCCCTTTAGGTAGCTCCTTCTAACTACCTTGGCTGTTTTTTGTTTTGTTTTGTTTTGTTTTGTTTTGTTTGTAAGACCCTCAGAATGAGGAGTCTCCTAATTTCGGTCGGTACCCCCAAGAACTCAATGTCTAGTCCAGTTGCAACACGCAAGAGGCTTTAATTAAGAAGAAACGTTTGCTCAAAGGGGCTCCTCTAGCATGCAGGCTAGAGAGAAGTCCCCTTCCCTGGGCACAGGTGTTTTAAAAGGCAAACCCACAAGATTAGGGAGGGGGTGGGGCCCACTGTCCATTGAGTATGTGACCCTTTGTGGGCTGATGGTCTAGCTCTTAGGGTCAACAGACTTTAGGGCCTCAGGGTGTACTAATTAATTTTGTCTGGGCAAACCAAAGCTTCAGCTATCTCTTTGTTTCCTAAGGACCCTATTCACTACCTGCTGACTCAATGAAAGGAGGGGCAGTGTCAATTACTGGTATATTATTATCTCAGGTCCTTGTGAGGGGGAGTTAGCATATTGCAAGGAACTGATAATGGTTTCCAGGTTATTCCTTCATTTCAAGTGAGGGGTTACTTTAACTTTACTTTTTGTCTTTCAGTTTACTTGGAGAAATTCCTTGTTACCTTCTTGTGTTTGTCTTTCTGATTCTCCTTACCTGTATAATCAGATGAGCACTTGGTCATGAATGCTGGGAGCTTTAGAGTTTCTCTCTCACCTGCTCTTCCAGTACTCCAGTGCAGTGAAGCCAGAGGAAGAATCCCATTAAAAACTTACTGAATGAATGAGCCAGAGCTGCAATGAAAGCCATACATTCAGACTAAGAATGTGCCTCAGTGGATTAAAGCACTTGAGTGCATGGTGAGGGTCAGTTTGGATACCCAGAACCCAGGCAAACATCAGGCAGATGTAAGAGTCTGTGCTTAGGAAGCAGAAACAAGATCCTTCCAGCAAGCTGTATGGCTGCACCAGCCCATCAGAGAACTCTGAGCTCAAATAAGAGACCTTAGCTTAGTAAACAAAGAGGAGACTGATGAAGGAAGACACCCACCATCAACTTCAGACTTACTAAAAGTGTGCACGTGCATACACACACACACACACACACACACTCACATACACACACACTTAAAGTCAATAATGGAAGATGCTGGAGGCACTCCCACACCACTCTGCATCCATAGTAGTCAACTACCAGCAACTTATTAATATCACCCAAACCCAACTAACTTGAACTCTATCTTAGCCTCCATGGTAAGGATGGACCAGTTACAAAAGCAAAGCTGTCGATGCTAGAACAGTGATTCTCAGCCTCTAGGTCACAACCCCTTTGGCAAACCTCTCTCTTCAATATCATAATAGTAGCAAAATTACAGTTAGGTAGCAATGAAAAAATTTTATGGTTGGGGGTTACTATAGCATTGTAGGAAGTTTGAGAACCAATGTTATTGAGTATAAAGGAAGGGTGTAAGATGTCTCATGACACAGATGCAATCAGGCCAGTCAACAAGGAGCTTGTGTATAAACTGCAAAAAAAAAAAAAAAAAAAATACCCTGGAATGAAGCAGACTGTAACTGCTCGCTTCAGCCTGTCCTGAACAAAGAATGTTCATTCTAAAAATTATGTTCCAGTTGTCCCTCCTCTCTGCATGACTCTGTCGCTCCAACCCCTACAACAAAGACTAAAAACAAAACCAACAATGAGGTTGAAGGAATATTACCAAATCCCACTTTCAAAAAATTCAGCAGAAGAAAGTCCCATGTGTTAAGTACTTCCAGGCTGGAAATGTGCTGAATACCAATGTGTGAAAACATACATGCACATGCACGAAAGGTGTACTTGAATGCATGTAAAATGTGTGGGAGAAAGGCAGCAGTCATGTGACTGAATAAAGATTATAGATTATGCATCCCCCCTCTTAATTATTCTCTAGATGATATTTGAACAAGGCGAAAATTAGAGGGAATTTAACTCTATAGAGGGTCATCATTCTCAGAGTTAATGTTCCATTTGTCTTTAATGCTTCTCCTCCCTCCCCTCCCCTTTCCTTCATTTCCTTTCTTTTCCTTCCTTTGCCACTCCTTCCCTTTCATTTCATTCCCTTTGCTTTCCTGTGCTTTTAGTCCCTTTAATTCTGCCAATTCTCAAAATGTTGCTTTTTTTTTGAGACAGGGTTTCTCTGTGTAAAAGTTCTGACTGTCCTGGAACTGGCTCTGTAGATCAGGCTGGCCTCAAACTCATCAAGGGCTGGGAGTAAAGGCATGAGATACCACCACCCAACCAGGATCTGACATTTTTAAACAGGGCATGCTAAGACTGAGACTACCAGTTCACAGACCATACCTTGGAAGAAGATTCAGGGTTATTCAAATGTCCCCATTCTATCAGCTGCTGGGGGCTTAGCTTGCCACCCTGGGTCCTAAATCACAGCATTAGCTTTCCATCCTAGTATAAACAGCCCCACTGTGTCTGGTTCCAGAATGCCATACAATTCCAGGGTGAAAGCCTAGAAAGAGGTGAGGATGGCTAAGAGTGTGAGCTGCACAAGAAAGTCTTATACACAGCACTCGAGTGCAGCTCTATGTTGACCATGGCTCAAATGAACATTCAGCCTGGGCGTGGTACATACAAAAATGTCCAGAAATGGATGGGGACTTACCCTACAGTGTTTACTTTAGAGTGGGTGCACACACATTCAGGCTGTGTCTTCTGCTCTTTCTGTAGTTCTGGGTAGAACAGAACCTGAGCGTCAGAGAGCAGGCATTAAGCCTCTAGCTACTATGTTCAATTCCCATACTGAGCTTCCAGGTACAAGGCCATGAAGTTGTAGTCTATGCCATAGAAGACCTCTCTGCTGCTCTCCCCTGGTATTTTCAGCATCAGTCCTGGTAACAATCTACTCCACTGGGCTTCATTCTGTAGAACATTTTCTACAGATGTTCAAGGCAAACTTTATATACTCCCTGGATTGACTCTGTCTGTTTCAGAGGAAAAACATGCCCAGGAAACCAAAGGTGACTTTAGGAGGAGTAAGAAGGCTTAAACCATCTCTGTATCCAACTTGGGACTCTGTGAAACTCTGCTTCTATATTTAACCTGATAAAGGCTGGAGCTCCCCTCGAGGCTCTCTCAGTCAGGGCTTTGGGTTACCATTGGAGGGGGCCTGGCCAAGAGCTTGTGTGTCCTCTGTGCTCTCCTTCAAAGGTCCCATGTACCTCTTGTTCCAGCCTCTTCTCTAGTTCTGCCCTTCTCTGAGTGCACATCAGAATATCTGATGTCGTCCCTTATCTACGAACGTGGTCACCTCACCATCTCCTGGAAACCTCGTTCTCCCCAAATCAGAAGTATTGCATGCAGCCTTTCTGAGCCATCTCTCCTCTGTGGTGATGGGTGTCACCCCATGGTAGAAAGGATAAGTGACAAGAGTCAGTGTCCATGTGTTGGTAGTGAAGCCTCTATTTTCATACACGATATAAATACCAGTAGATGTGTGTGTGTGTGTGTGTGTGTGTGTGTGTGTGTATGTGTGTGTGTGGGGGGTGCATTCCCAGTGTCCGACCCCCAGTAGTCTTAAACCTAGAGAGTTTTAAAACTTTCTTATAGGATTGTTCATAGTCAGTAATCACTGTCTTATATTTTGTTTTTACAAGGGGCATAAAACAAAAATGCATAATATAAACATTTTAGGCAGTTAAGTCATGTCATAAATAATTTGAGTATCAGCCACAAGGCAGGACTTACATCATGGGTGAGCTAGCAGAGATGGAGAAAATGTATAAACATCCTATGCACAGAGCAGGTGGAGCTTTCACAGAAGGCTGTTTACTGAAATGATAAAGAATGACATGTGTATGAGAGAGCCCAGAAAGCCTGTGGCAATGGCATCTTTTAAATGAGCACATCAGATAAAGCTAAGGGCAGAATACTCCAAGCAGAGGAAACTGTGGAAAAGTCATAGAGAGCATGCACACATGAAGCAGAAACCAAGGTAGTGGTAGGAGTAGTGAGAGAATTAGGTCCTTAAGGTTTCCTTATTCACTCGCAGATGAAAAGAAGAGGACCAGGAGAAGGAGGAAGAGGCAGGGGTTCTCTGTGTAGTCTTGCCTGTCCTGACACTCACTCTATAGACCAGACTGGCCTCAAACTCACATCTGCCTGCCTCTGTCTCCTGAGTGATGGAAGTAAAGGTGGGCACCACCACCTATTGACTATTGGCTATTTTATATTCTTGCTATTTTATTGTTGCTTTCTAATCTCTTATAATACAAAATATAATTGCTTCTCTCTCAAATGATTACAGGTTTTAAGTTCTGATTTTACATTGCTAATAATCAAATTTTTGAAAAATTGTTCGTTTCCTTCTTCAGCATCATGAATGAAATGTTATCTTTGATATCACCCTGGGGAGTTCAAACTTTTAACACATTACCATTCCACTTTATGTTGTTATAACTGAATAGCACCCCCTGAGTAATATATAAAGCACAGACATGTGTTCAGCTCATCAATCTGAGGGCTGAACAATCTGAGTGTATGATGCCTGTATGGGCTACTTTTCCCATTGCTACGACAAATACTTGACAAGGGCAACTTAAGGAAAGAAGAATTTGGCTCACAGCTTTAGGGTACAATGCTTCCTAGCAATGAAGTAATGGCACACCACTGCTGTTTCTCCTAATACCACCCACTCTCTAGTATCTGTTTGCGCGCACACACACACACACACACACCTGTGTGTGTGGTTGCATGTTCACTATTTATTTATACACATGTATGTTGAGCCTAAGAAGTCAACATTGTGTCTTACTCGATTGCTATCTCACTTATTATGAAAAATTAAAAAACATTTATTTTTATTTTATGTCAAGGAGAGTTTTGTCTACATGTACATCTATATACCATGTACAAGCCTGGTGCACATGAAGGCCAAAGAGGGTGTTGGATCTCCTGGAAATGGAGTTATAGGTAGTTGTTAGTTGTCATTTTGGTGCTGGGAATTGAACACATATTGTTTGCAAGAGCTACAAGTACTCCTTAACCACTGAGTCATATCTCCAGCCCTTTTGAAACTGAACTCACCAATTCTGCCAGACTGACTGGTAGCAAGCCCCAAGTCTGAGATTGTGTTTCCTTTGAATGGGCTGCATTTCCTTTACTCAAAATCTGTAGGTTTTTTCTATTGTTTTCAGATATTTAATTCTATGACGGAAAATGTTTTTGACTGATTTTATTAATTCTTATGTAACCTGGGCACTTAAAGTATCGCTGAAATATATGTGATGTTCAGTAATCTCAACCACACTATCAGAAATTGTCTTACAAATTTCATTATTGCACACACTTCTACTGTTGTGTCTGTGGTGTTCTATCCCCCTCAGTTCTAGATAGAGTAAGGGCTTAAGCACACTGTCCATACCTTCTCTCTGTTCGTATGATGTGCACCCCTTGATCCTTTTTTCTGTGAGCTCAATTTATCATTGTGACTGTGCTGTACTTTTTGCTCTACTGGGCTTTTATTCCAACAATCATGTTTTCATCTTTAAGAAGCATGTTTTCATTGGCACTGTTCATCATCATTGCTTGATGATACCTGATAAACAAATTCCTCTCTGCTTCTTCTCTTTCTCACAGGAAGTCTATTCTACAGGAAGACATTTGTTTTAACACTGAAGTTTTACTATATGTGTGTTGATCTATAGTGTCTTATCATGAGTTCAAAGAATACTTATCATTGCCCATCTAGATGGATACACTTTCCCCTGTCTAATCTAATGCACACACAAGTAATGTTAAAGGAAGTTAAAATAATTCTTTGTGCTTATTAAAAACCTATTTATTTTGTTTGTGTAGCAGTCAGAGGACAACTTTTGAGAGTTCATTCTCCCCTTCTACGATGTGTATCACAGGAATCTAACTCAGATTATCAGGCTTGGTGGAGAGCCCCTTCCTTCACCTGCTAAACCATCTTACTGGGCCTGGTGTGAATTTTTAGATGCACAGTTCTTAGCAACATGAGTGACTTTCAAGACATTTCCACCATCATCCTCCAGTGATGTATTTATTACCTACTCTCTTAAATAGAACCATTACTACAGAACCATTATCACCAGCAGTCTGTGGAGGTCCTGCTCCTTGCCAGAACTAAAGGCAGCAATGAACCAGATAAAGTCTTCCTCTGTCCTCAGTGGCTTAGAAGTCTGGGTGTAGCATAGATATAGTGTGGGGACAATTGCCTTAAGAGCACGACCTATCAGAACAAAGATGAAGGAGACCCCGCGTCAGTATTTGAAGTCTGGTGGGGGGAAGGTATGTGTAAAACGTCCAGTAAGACTTAAAAGATATAAATCTGTAGTCACCCTGGGCTGTAGTTTTCCCTGGTGCCATGCGGAAGTAACTAAGGGGTAAAATCTTCCTCAATGGTAAGGAAAGCGATACCATGAGAAAATGGCAGTAACTGATTACTCAAGAAGTAAGTCATACAGATTAGAGGGCAGAGAGGGAAGCCTCTGCCAAATGTGTTCAGAAAATGGACAGAGGGAGATAGAAATGAAGGTGTTAAGACCTCCAAACCAGGGAACAATGGCCATAGAGGGAAAGAAGTCCTTGGAGAATGGGGGGGAGGGGTGTGTAAGTTTTTTCCCAAGTGTAAGGAGCAAGGAAAGAGGATTTGACCAGGTAAAAGACTGAGGGCTAAAATAAGCAGAGTGCCTCAGTCTCTGACAGAGCCTGGGAAACACTTATAAACTGAGAGCCAGAAGACCAGCGTGGAGTTATAATGGTGCATGGTAAAATGCAGGTAGAGATACATTGGCAGGTTTCAGGGGTCTAAGGAATAAAAACCACTCTCTTCCTCCCAGCCATCTTTCAATTAGGTGTTCCACCCACATGAGCTAGCACAGGAACACAGGCAGCAGGGGTGCTAACAACAATAAAATGCTCATTTATGCTATAGTTATCTGTTGTGCATGACAAGAGATTCAAGAGATTGAAAATGCCAACATTGAAGGTGACAATGCCTGTTACAGGTGGAGGGATGACAAAACACAACTAATGATTAGGTAAGAATTATTGATTCATGTAAAACGAACACACAATAAAATGGGAATCACCTTCTCCAAGTCTAACATAGGGGCCAAGGGAGCCCGTAAGGAAGCATTTGTGAGGCTGAGGCAGGAAGATTGCCTGCTTTAGCCATACAATGAGACAGTGTTTTAAAATAAAACCAAAACCAAACAAACAGTATCCCCTCCAAATTACTTTACTGCTTCAAAGGAAAGAGTTAAGTTTTAGCAGAGAAATCTAGCAGACACCACCTAAGTAAGCCATGTGAGCAAAATCCTCATTGCCAAGAAGGGGCAAATGGACATCTTGTACCTCTAGAGGAGGCCATCAGGTCACTTTAGTGTTTCTGCCAGAACTTCAAATGAGAGACATTCCACAAAATAACTCCCTGGTAAACTTCTAAAGTGTGAGGGGCGGGTGGGATGGAGGGGAGATAAAACCCTTGAGGAAACATTAAGACCAGATCTGAGGATCTGACTATATTCTGGAGCCTAGCCTGAGAACCGAGTAAAATTTTAATAGCTCTGTATAGCAAATGTCCTGGGTTTTGTTTTTTTGTGGGTTTTGAGTTTTTTGTTTGTGTTGCTTTGTCTTTTGTTTTTGTTTCTTTCCGAGAATCTTGCTTTTATGGAACCCAAGTGGAGATACTGAAATGAGGGGAAAGTAATGATTTACAGCAGCAATAATCACCTCATACAGCTCTGTGGGATACCTAAAATGCTTGACCACTTCTTCTGGCCCCATTCATGTGCCTCCAGGCCCTATGCTCCCAGTAATTGAAGATATCATAGGTGTGGTATCAGGACTAATGAAAGTCTAAAGGAAGAGTGTCCTTGTCACCATAGTTGTGTCATTCAAGTCCCACTGAAGTAGGGACTAGGGCTTCTCTCCTGTCTCTAGAATAAGGCAGTTATCCCTCCATGGGGGATATGTTTGCAAAGTCCTTTTGTGCACCAGGGATACATCCTGGCTCCACTGTCTAAGGTCTCTTAGACTGCTCAGACCTTGTGGCTGAGACCCATATTCAGGGGGGCCAGAGTCAGTCCCCTGCTGGCTTCCCAGCTATAAGTCTAGTGGCCCTTAGCTCCTCCATGTTCAGGTAAGCTGTCTCTATGTGCTTCTACCGCATGGTCTTGTCCTCTCCATCTGCTTCTGAGTTCTAGTTCGACTCAGTGTTTATGTATGGGTGTTTGCTCCTATTTTCAACAGGCATTACTTGAGGGCTCCATGGACAAGTTAGTTGTTGATCTCACTCTCCGGAAAGGGCATTTATAATAGCCTTTCCACGGGAGCTGAGATTGTTAGTTGGGAGCAGTCTTGTAGTTCCCTCGACTTTTCTTTGTGTTCAACTTTATCTTCAAACCAATATTGGCTCCCTCTTTTATGTTCTCTCTCTCTCTCTCTCTCTCTCTCTCTCTCTCTCTCCCTTTCTCTCTATTCCTATTTTCCATTCCTAACCAGGCTCAATCCTCTTGGTCGCACATGCCTTCCTCTCCTCCCCCTCATTTTCTCCTACTTCTCTCTCCATTAGCTGTCCTCCCCCACTTTACCTGAGCTCTGGGGGACTTGTCCCTTTCCAGTTCTGTGAGGGACTTTGTAAGAATCTCTTAGAATACAACTTGTATCCTAGTTCCTCTGGTGATGTGAATTATAGGCTGGTGATCATTTGATCTAGTTCTAAAATCCATATATGAGTGAGTACATACTGTGCTTCTCTTTTTGTGACTGGGTTACCTCATTCAGCATGGTTTCTTCAAGTGCCATCCACTTGCCTGCGAATTTCAAGATACCATTATTTTTTTCTGCAGAGTAGCATTCCATTGTGTAGATGTGCCACATCTTCATTAACCATTCTTCAATTGAGGGGCATCTAGGTTGCTTCCAGGTTCTTGCTATTACAAATAGTGCTGCTATGAACATAGTTGAACAGATGTCTTTGTTGCATTGATGTGAATCCTTTGGGTATATGCCTAAGAGGGGGATTGCCAGGTCCTGTGGTAAACTAATTCCCATTTTCCTGAGGAACCGCCATACTGATCTCCAAAATGGCTGTATGAGTTTGCACTCCCACCAGCAGTGGAGGAGTGTTCCACTTTCTCCACATCCTCTCCAACATAAGTCATCACTGGTGTTTCTAATTTTAGCCATTCTGGCATGGGTAAGATGGTATCTCAAAGTTGTTTTGATTTGCATTTCCCTGATAGCTAAGGATGTGGAACATTTTCTTAACTGTCTTTTAGCCTTTTGATTTCCTCCATTGAGAATTCTTTCTTCAGTTCTGTACCCCATTTTTTTCATAGGGTTATTTGGTGTTTTTTTGACTAGTGTCTTGAGTTCTTTGTATATTTTGGAGATCAGCCCTTTGTCGGATATAGGATTAGTGAAAATCTTTTCCCAGTCAGTGGGCTGCCATTTGGTCTTGTCAACTGTGTTCTTTGCCTTACAGAAGCTTCTAAGTTTGAAGAGGTCCCTTTTATCAATTGCTTCTTTCTGTGTCTCTGCCCCTGGAGTTATGTTCATGAAGCGGTCTCCTATACAAATTTGTTCAAGGGTACCTCCTACTTTCTCTTCTAAGAGGTTCAATGTGGCTGGATTGATGTTGAGGTCTTTGATCCATTTGGACTTAAGTTTTGTGCATGGCGAAAGACATGGGTCTATCTGCAGTCTTCTACACACCCTCATCCAATTGTGCCAGCACCATTTGTTGAAGATGCTGTCTTTGCCCCATTGTATGATTTTAGCTCTTTTGTCGAAAATCAGGTGTTCATAGGTGCGTGGATCAATATCAGGATTTTCAATTCGATTCCATTGGTCTACCTGTCTATTTTTATGCCAATACCAGGCTGTTTTCCGAACTACATCTCTGTAGTAGAGCTTAAAGTCAGGAATGGTGATGCCTCCTAACGTTCTTTTATTGTATAGGGTAGTTTTGGCTACCCTGGGTCTTTTGTTTTTCCATATAAAGTTGAGTATTATCCTTTAAAGGTCGGTGAAGAATTGTGGTGGGATTTTAATGGATATTGCATTGGATCTATAGATTGCTTTTGGTAAGATTGCCATTTTTACTATGTTTATCCTACCTAACCATGAGCATGCGAGATCTTTCCATTTTCTGGTATGTTCTTTAATTTCTTTCTTTAGAGTCACAAAGTTCTTATTATATAGGTCTTTTACTTGTTTGGTAAGCGTAACACCAAGATACTTTATGTTGCTTGTGGCTATTGTAAAGGGTGATGTTTCTCTGATTTCTTTCTCTGCCTCTTTGTCGTCGGAAAAAATAGGGCTACTGATTTTTTTTGAGTTTATCTTGTATCCTGCTAGTTTGCTGAAGGTGTTTATCAGCTGTAGGAGTTCCCTGGTAGAGTTTATTGGTTCGCTTATGTAAACTATCATATCATCTGCAAATTGAGACAGTTTGACTTCTTCCTTTCCAATTTGGATGCCCTTGATCTCCTTTTGTTGTCTTATAGCATTAGCTAGAACTTCTAGTATGATATTGAAGAGATATGGAGAGGACAGCCTTGTCTTGTTCCTGCTTTTAGAGGAATTGGCTTAAGTTTCTCTCCATTCAGTTTGATGTTGCCAGTTGGTTTGCTGTATATTGCTCTTATTATGTTTAGGAATGTTCCTGTTATCCCTGACCTCTCCAATACCTTTATCATGAAAGGGTGTTGAATTTTGTTGAAGGCTTTTTCCGTATCTAGGGAGATAATCATATGGATTTTCTTTTTCAGTTTGTTTATATGGTAGATCACGTTGATAGATTTTCGTATGTTAAACCATCCCTGCAATCCAGGTATGAAACCTACTTGATCATGGTGGATGATTTCACTGATGTATTCTTGAATTCGGTTTGCCAGTATTTTATTGAGTATTTTTGCATCGATGTTCATCAGGGATATTGGTCTGTAGTTTTCTTTCTTAGTTGTGTCTTTGTGAGGTTTGGGTACCAAAGTTATTGTGGCCTCATAAAAAGAGTTTGGCAATAAACCTTCTGTTTCTATCTTGTGGAACAGTTTGAGGAGTAGTGGTGTTAGTTCTTCCTTGAATGTCTGGTAGAATTCTGCACTGAATCCATCTGGCCCTGGACTTTTTTTCATTGGAAGGCTTTTGATGACTGCTTCTATTTCATTGTGGGTTATAGGTCTATTTATGTTGTCTGTTCTTGATTTAATTTTGGTAAGTTATAGTTATCCATAAACTTGTCCATTTTTCCTTTGAATTTTCAATTTTTGTGGTATACAGATTTTCAAAGTATGACCTGAAAATTGTCTGGATTTCCTCTGTGTCTGTTTTTATGTTCCCCATTTCGTTTCTGATTTTGTTAATTTGCATGTTCTGTCTCTGCTTTTTCGTTAAATTGGATAAAGCTTTGTCTATCTTGTTGATTTTCTCAAAAAACCAACTCTTTGTTGCATTGATTTTTTGTATTGTTTTCCTGGTTTCTATTTTGTTGATCTCAGCCCTCAAGTTGAATATTTCCTGGCGTCTACTCCTGCGGGGTGAATTCGCTTCTCTCTTTTCTAAGGTTTTCAGTTGGGCTGTTAATTCTCTTATGTGTCTATCCTCTGTTTTCTTCATATAGGCACTTAGTGCAATGAACTTCCCTCGTAGCACTGCTTTCAAGGTGTCCCATAAGTTCGGGTATGTTGTACCCTCATTCTCATTGAATATTAGAAAGTCTGTAATTTCTTTCTTTATTTCTTCTTTGACCCAGATGTGGTGCAATTGCATATTGTTAAGGTTCCATGAGTTTGCAGGTTTTCTGCTATTTGTGTTGTTGTTGAATTCCAATTTTAAAGCATGGTGGTCTGATAAGATACAGGGGACTATTCCTATTCTCTTGTATCTGTTGAGGTTTGTTATGTCTCCTAGTATGTGGTCGATTTTAGAGAAGGTTCCATGTGGAGCAGAGAAGAAGGTATATTCTTTTGTCTTTGGATGGAATGTTCTATAGATGTCTGTTAACCCCAGTTGAGACATAACTTCTGTTAATTCTTTTGTTTCTTTTTTGAGTTTCAGATTTGTGGTCCTGTCTAGTGTTGAGAGTGGTGTATTGAAGTCTCCCACTATAAGTGTGTGAGGTTTTATATGAGCTTTGAGTTTTAGTAGTGTTTCTTTTACGAATGTGGGTGACTTTGTATTAGGGGCATAGATGTTCAGAACTGAGACTTTGTGTTGATGGATTTCTCCTGAGATGAATATTAAATGATTCTTCATCTCTTTTGACTAATTTTGGTTTGAAGTCTAACTTGTTAGATATTAGGATAGCTACGCCTGCTTGCTTCTTATTTCCATTTGATTGGAAAATCTTTCCCCAACCCTTTACCCTGAGGTAATGTCTATCTTTGGCGCTAAGATGTGTTTCTTGTATGCAGGAGAAGGATGGATTCTGTCTTCGTATCCATTCTGTTAGCCTGTGTCTTTTTATAGGTGAGTTAAGACCATTAATGTTGAGGGTGAGTAAGGTCCATTGATTGTTGATGCTTGTTTGATTTAGGTTTGTTGTTGGCAGTGGTATTGTGAATATATTTGTTCTGCTTCACCCTAGGTTTCTGGTGTAGTTGGAGTATCTGTTGCCTACATTTTTGTGGGCGTAGTTACCTTCCTTGGGTTGGAGTTTTCCTTCCAATACTTTCTGTAGGGCTGGATTTGTAGATACATATTGGGAAAATCTGGTTTTGTCATTAAATATCTTGTTCTCTCCATCTATAGTGATTGAGAGTTTTGCTGGATATAGTAGCCTAGGCTGGCATCCGTGTTCTCTTAATACTTTTAGAACATCTATGCGGACCTTCTGGCCTTGAGGGTTTCCATGGAGAAGTCAGGTGTAGTTTTGATAGGTCTGCCTTTATATGTTACCTGTCCTTTTTCCTTCGCTGCTCTTAATATTCTTTCTTTATTCTGTATGCTAGGTGTTTTGATTATTATATGCCGAGGGGTCTTTTTTCTTTTGTCCAGCCTATTTGGGGTTCGGTATGCTTCTTGTACTTTCATGGGCATGTCCTTCTTCAGATTTGGAAAGTTTTCCTCGATGATTTTGTTGAATATGTTTTCAGCACCTTTGATCTGGGCTTTCTCACCTTCGTCTATGCCTATTATTCTTAGGTTTGGCCTTTTCATGGTGTCCCACATTTCCTGGATGTTTTGTGTTAAGGATTTGTTGGACTTATGATTTTCTTTGGTCGATGAATCTATTTCTTCGAGTTTATCTTCTGCGCCTGAGATTCTCTCTTCCATCTCTTGAATTCTATTGGTTATGCTTGTGTCCATGGTTTCCGATTTTTTGCCCAGCTTTTCAATTTCCAGCCTTCCTTCCGTTTGTGTTGCCTTTATTTTCTCAATTTCAGTTTTCAAGTCTTGAACCGTTTCCTTCACCTGGTTAATTGTTTTTTCTTGGCTTTCTGTACTTTCCTTAAGGAATTTGTTCATTTCTTCCACTATTTTGTTTGTTTTTTCATCCATTTCTTTAAGGGATTTTCTCACATCTTCTTTGAGGGCCTCTATCATTTTTGTGATGGTGATTTTTAAGTCGTACCCTTCTGCTTCCTCTGCTTTGTTGTTGTGTTCCATTCTAGTTGGTGTAGATTCTAGATTCTGGTGGTGTCATGTTTGTCTTTCTGTTGTTAGGAGTTCTCTTGTATTGCCTTCTTCCCATAGTTTCTTCCAGTAGGTGTTGGTGGTGTCTCTTCCCTCTCTCTATGGTACTTCCCCGATGGGCTTATGTGGATCTGAGATTCAATATCTCTAGCTCTGTGTGGTCCAAGCTCTCTAGGAGGTTTCTCAGCATACAGGGATCCAGGGATGGGGTCAAGGATGAGGATCCAGAAGAAGATGCCAGCAGGTATTCACAGTGGTCCTCTGGCCAATAGCTCTGGCCAATAGCCGGCAGAAGAGGACGAGGGCTGAGCTTGAACTTGAGAAGGTTCTTGCAGGGTAGTGGGATCTCACTAGAAATTGGCGCTCTCCCGCTGAGACCTCGTTCTTTGGCAGGGGCCCGGATTTGGGGGTCAAGGATCTTGCCCACAGGAACTCCAAATGGACGCACAGAGATAGGCAGATCTCTGGGAGGGGCCCGGAACTCCAGCAGAGGACTGGAGGCGGGGTCAGAGACCAAGCCAGTGGAAATTACAGGTGGTCCCGCAGGGATAGTCAGGTCTCCTTTGTTTGGAGTTGCTCCGAGAGGTCTCCGAAGTAGGGTGGACTGTTGGCTCCACCCTCTGTCCCAATGCTCAACCAGAGCAGCAGGACCGTAGGTAGGTGGGGTAGGGCACAGGGTAGAGGGGGTAGGCTGGAGGTGGTGATGGTTGGGGGTGTATCAGAGCTCCAAGGGTGCTCTCCATGGGGCCCGGAGACAGGAGCAGGGGACAATGCAGGGAGTTCAGGTGGGGGCTAACCATTCTTTTTTTGAGTGTCTGAACTTCTTGAATCAAATAACTTTCTAGAGACTTCATTGCATCAGTCAGTTTTTTTTACTTTCTCCAACTACAAATGATTCCATGTTTTTAATCTTATCATCCTTAGATATTATCTGAATGGCGTGTAAACTGCCTTCCAGAAACAATGTTCTATCTGCCAGCTTGCCATTATCCTCAGACATGGAAGAGATTCTGTCATCTAGTCTTTCTATCTGATGTTCCAGTTTTTTAAACTTATTAGTAGCTTCCTCAGACCAGGAACGAGCTGTTTCTGCTAGTTTGTTAATGTATTGCATTGTTTCTGTTCTGGTTATCGAGGTATCTGACATGAAACAAATTCTACCTGTCAGCTCGCCAACGCCATCTTCAATATTCTGAACCTTTCTTTTTATACTTTCTATGCTTTGAATTCTATCATTTTCAATGTTTCGAATCTTTGTCTCTATGCTTCGAATTCTATCATTGTCAATGTTTTGAATCCTTGTCTCTATGTTTTAAATTCTATCATTTTCAATGTTTCGAATCCTTGTTACTAACTCTCCTATGGTTTGTACAAGTTCCTTATTGTTTGCTGTAATCTCAAACCATTTTTTAAAGAATATCATGTTAATGATGAAACCCATTGCTATTACAAAATAAAAGTATATA
The DNA here is from genome assembly GCF_943737965.1 of Phodopus roborovskii. Lineage (NCBI taxonomy): Eukaryota > Metazoa > Chordata > Mammalia > Rodentia > Cricetidae > Phodopus > Phodopus roborovskii. Next base: position 1,284,308 of record NW_026125739.1, read on the forward strand.
TTGGTCCAGTCATAAGTTTCTTCTGCTAAAATCCCTTCTACATATGAAGTAAAATAATTCCTAAAGTTCTGCATAGTAAAATTATCTGCCATAGTTATGGAACAATTTATCTCAGATTTTATATTAGCTTAAATTGTAAAGGATGTTACAATTACCTTAGGTGTAATTCTGCTGTCCTGGAACTTTGATGCTTTTAGTTGAATATCTCAGCTTGTGGTAGTTACACCTGGAGGTGTGTCACCAAATAGCACTTAGCTGCCAAGGCTCTTCTGATCCCGGTTCTGCCCAGTAGTGTGCTGCCAAATATTGTCCAGCAGCAGAAGATCCTTCTGATTCCGGTCCCTGTAAAATAGCTCTTAACAAACTATGACAAGCAGAATTTTGTTAAAAGGGGACTTTTGGAGTTACTTGGAACACAAGACTAAACGCGTGCAAGCAGAGTGCCCAAGGGCGGGTGCCCCAAAGCGGCTCTGCGCAAATGCAAAGTCCCCTGTGGAAATGGGCAAAAAATGTTAAGCTGTGAGTGCCTTCAGGTCTGCTTTAGCGGCAAAGATCTCCTTTGCAGTAAGGCAGAGGCAAATGTCCCAAAGCTATGGTGAGTACACCTGGTTAAACCCTGCCCATTGGGTAAGGTAGGGGAGGGGGGGCTTCTGCCACCTGGTCAAAACCCAGGTAAATCCCACTTCTGACACCAGATATCTCGGTAAATAAGGATCAGGATAAACAGATAGGCCGAATAGATGTTTATTCTGGGAGAAATAACTTACAATCTAGGCAGGTGAACACCAGGAAATTCAACCCGATACTCTCCAGTCCCAGTCAAGCCAGAAAGAGAGCACCTTTCCAGGCCCCATGCGACCTCCTTCCACAGGTCACTCCGCCCATGGCTCCACCCACCAATGGGTGTGGTCAGTGCCACAGAACTATCTCACTACAATGAAATTTTACAGATTTATAGTTAGATTGTGTGCAAAGGAATAGTTTTCAATTTTTCAAGACATAATGTTTCTGTATAGCTTTGAATGTCTCAGCACTCAATCTGTATACCATGCTGGCCATGAAATCACAGATCATCTTGCCAGCAAAGTGGTTAAATTACCTTTATGTGGCGATATTACCTGATCCTACTGGGTTTACTTCTTTCTTCCTAATTCCTTCCTTTCATTCTTCTATCACATCAACTTCATACTTTCCTTCTTCTCCCTCTTCGAATTCTTTTTGTTCTTTATCATTCTCTTTATCTTCTTCTTCTTCTTTATTTCTTCTCCTTCTTATTTTCTTATGCTATTTCATGATGAGTCTTCCGTATTCAGCTATTAATGAACTGAGACTCCATTGAACACAAACTCACACAGCTTCCAGAGTGCTGTTGATAGAAGCTCTCATGGCCACTCCCTAATACTTTGCCTCTCAAGTCTTTCTATCTAGCAATTTAATTTTTTAATTACGTACGCATTTGTCTATGTCTGCACACTGTAGGAAATCCAGATCCTCTAACCTCCCTACACAATAAAAAATAACTAGAGTTAAACTAATTAGCCTGACATTAATACAGGTAAAAATCAAAAATAAATGAAGAAGATCAAAGGGAACTTGGACTGGGGATCCGATGAAATTTCATGTATTGCTGGAAAGCTGAAATGATCTACTAGTATATGATTACACAGAACAAACAAGTTGTGGTGCTTGTTTGAACTTGGGTTAGTATATGAAGATACACAGATTCTGATTCCAAAGTGAGCCTTTTTTTTGTCCACCTCTCTTTATTTCAGATGTAAAATCACAGACATGGTTGGCCTGGAGCTTGTATTGCTGCTCGACAGGCACTCTGGTTTTGTATGCATTCTGCCTCCAAACTCCATCCCATTGTCTGCTGCTGTATCATAAAAGTGCCCAGTCTTCTACCAATTCACACAAACGCACACACAAACAAATACAGACATAAACACACACACACACAAATATTAAACAGTATGGCACAGGAGCATAGACTATATATTCCAGAAATCACTTGGTGGCATGTAATGTCCTCTTCTGATAAAAGGGAATATCTGCAGATAGAATACTTGTGCATAAAATAAATACATGAGCATTTCAATTTTAATTAATTATTACAATTGTCATCATATCATTAGTCTGATTATTTTTGAGACAAACATTTCCTATATTCCTTTGTAGACTGTCCTAGAACATTCTCTGTAATAAAGCAGGCATAGAATTCAAACAGAAAAATTTTTGTTTTCCTCCCTAGTGCTGATGGGATTGAAGGAGAAAGTCACCAATACCTAGTCTATTTTCCTTTTTTCCCTTTTCCTTTGTCTTTAAAATCACATTTCTTCTCTCTTGTATTCTTTTTCTTTCTCCTCACTGTCGAAAGGAATCTAAACATGGCTGGTATTTTCCTTCTCAGATAAGACTGTGCTTCCTCAATATGAGAGTCTCCTAACAATACTTCAGGTGAAAATGGGTTTTAAGTTCTCACTAAGAAACACAAAGAATAAAAAGGACCTTGAAAAGTATATCATATGATGTGTCCATCTTGGTATCTTGTTGAGTTTACTAACCCAAAGATGTGGACATGAAAACCATAATAGGTAGGGCAGCCAACATGTGGCCCATCATTGTTGGAATTTGTCAAACAACTGTGCTGGCCAAGTGAATTTTACCATTTTAATCGCGTGCTCTGCCTTATTCTCCATGGCTCCTTTACCACCTTGCAACACATCCCACAAGATATCTGGGAGAGTTTTATCTTCCAGAAAGTATGTTTTCATTCAGGAAGAAAAGCATTCTTGAATGATAGATATCCAAGTAACATCATCTCAGTTGGTAAGGTATTATCTCTGAGGAATGTGAAAGAACCTTTTTAGTAAATATTGTATTTGTTTTAGGTGACCAGAGTTGTTGTTATTCATTAACATCATCATCACACTTCTGGCTCCTGCTGCCTTCCTTTTCCAAATTAATGCCTCTCCTCTTGTGAGGATAAATCAATGGAAATTCTAATTTAGATATGGTTTGCTATGGAAGTGTGGGATGATAGACCTCTTTGCTGAACCTGGGACACTCAGGGAGGAATGACAGATGCTGCATTAATTGGAAAGTCTACCAAGTATTGATAATGGCTTTTCATAAACCTAGACATTGAGCCTACTTTGTCTAAACTCAATACCATATAAATCCTCACCTTGGTCAGAAAAGTGCCATTGCTAGCTGAGTGCAGTTGGATATAAAGAATAGAATCACTTATGGTCGGAGAGTTCTGCTCCCTTGTCTTTTTATTTTATTTTATTTTATTTTATTTTATTTTATGTTATAGTTTTTATTGATTGTTTGGCGAAATGGATTCTGTGCATCTTTACAGACTGTCCTGGAACAAATTCTTGAGACCAGACTGGCTTTCCCCACACAGAATATAGCTTGGCTCTGCCTCCCAAGGGCTGGGATTAATGATCTGTGACACAACCCCACAGCATTTTTTGATTTTTGTTTTTGGGGAATGGGGTATGGTGGGAATTCTTTATTGGATCTTTCTTTACATCCTACAGGTTTTATTTCATACAAAGTTTTCTGACCCCAGTTTCCCTTCCCACATCTCTTTCCACTCAGCCAAAACCACCTGGGGTTAGACTTAGGCTTCTAGTCCTCTGTCTTTCACACATTGCTGTGTTAATGCCTCAGCTGTAATTACTTTCCTCCTTGGATCTTGGAATTATGAGTTTTTAGATTATGCATGTGGTTTAGCCATGCACATGATTAAAATCCAAGATATCTGCCCTAGCAGAAGAACTTTAAAGAATTTCAACATGTAGGCAGAGTATGTCAAGGAAAGGCAAGCTCTCTGTCACTGTGGTTATAGCCTTTAAAATGGGTGCAACATAACCAAAGCATTAGACAAAATAAAGCCAACTTTCAAATAAGGTAGCCAAATATTCTGTTGTACTGATAGAAATCTGAATAGATAAAAGTACAGAATGATAGAGTGATAAATTTAGGGACAGGGCTAAATTACCAGCAGATGTCAAAAATACAAAATTTAAGAACAACAACAACAACAAAAAAAAAATAAAAAATAAAAAGAAAGGGCCTGGGAGATGGCTTAGTAGTTGAGATTCTGTATCTTTTTTTTCCAGAATTTCTCTTTATACCAATTTCTGTTCTATATCTCACACTGAAGTCCTGGTGTGCTGAAAATTCTCCACCTGTCAGATTTCTGAGAACAGAGGCTTGATTCCTCATCTGAGGCTAAAAGTTGGAACTTTGTTATTTACTTTTCAGAACATGAGACCTGAGTACAATAGTAGCAGAACCATACTCAGGAATCAGGTGGTGATCTGACTTAGGGTCTGTGTGACCCTTTTTTTCTTGATATTTGGTTGTTTTTGGTTTTTATTTATTTATTTATTTTTTTGTCTTTACTGTCTCAATATTTACATATCCTCCCCATCTCTCCCTTCCTTCCTTCTTCCATTCATTTATTTTTTTTTCTTTGATACTTGATATCCTATCTTGAAACTCATTTTGTATAGCAGGCATAACTGAAAGTCAGAAATCAACCTGCCTATGCCTCTGCCTCAGAAATACTGTGCACCAATAACCACTGTAATACTCAGATAAGCATGTGCCATGCTTACCAGTTAAATATTGCTCAAGGGTGGAAATCCTGCATTGCTGGTAGCAATTCAGTAATTTTCAGGTTTATGAGGAAAAATAAATTTTGTTTAGTTTTCTTTATATTTTCACTTTTTTTTTTTTATAGATTTGATGATGGGGAGACTAGAGGTTCACATCTGATTGCTTTACATGCAGTAGTTTGGGTTAGGTTCTTGTGAATTAACGTAGAAGAAATAACATCAAGAATTTGTTCATATGAATTTATAAATTACAAATTGCCTGTGCTTTCCTTTCCTTAGAATTGGATTGAAGGTTATCAGTACTGATATTTTTTTATTATTTAATTTTATATAACAAAGACCAATTAAATGAAAACAAACATTTATACACAATATTTGGGAATTTGGGGGTTGTTCTTTCCAAACTACTTCCTGCTGGTAAGGGGCGCTATCTTGGGGGATTCAAAGGAGATTCAGATATCCTAGCTGTAGTCTGTAGGGCTGTTTTGTCCAGCTGTTTGGAATGTAGGATCAGCTTGTACTCTGTTTCAGGCGGTCTGGCGTGATCAAACCACATTTGTCTGGAAGGAATCCACATCTTTTCATTTTCTGTGGAAACAAAAATAGGAATCCTTTTCCCCAGTAACTTGTTCTTCAAGTTAAATTTTGGAGCCAAAACATTTTTTTGTTTTAATTTATTATTTTACATGTCCATCCCAGTTCTCTCTCCCCCCTCCCTCCCCTCCAGCCCTCCCTCCCTCCTTCCATCCATTTTGCCCTCTCTGCCTTCTCACATGCACTCTAAATACCCTCCCCTCCCAACCCCCCACCACTACACCATATGTAGGGGAATGCCATCCAGTTGGGGTCATGTAGATCTGACAAATCCTGTGAAGTAGGGACTAGGGCTTCTCTCCTATCTCTAGAATAAGGCAGTTATCTCTCCATGGGGGATATGTTTGCAAAGTCCTTTTGTGCACCAGGGATACATCTTGGCTCCACTGTCTGAGGTCTCTCAGACTGCTCAGACATTCTGGCTGAGACCCATACTCAGGGGGGTCCGAGTCAATCCCCTGTTGGCTTCCCAGCTATAAGTCTAGTGGCCCTTAGCTCCTCCATGTTCAGGTAAGCTGTCTCTATGTACTTCTACCGCATGGTCTTGTCCTCTCCATCTGCTTCTTGGTTCTAGTTCGACTCAGTGTTTATGTATGGGTGTTTGCTCCTATTTTCAACAGGCATTAGTTGAGGACTCCATGGACAAGTTAGTTGTTGATCTCACTCTCCGGAAAGGGCATTTATAATAGCCTTTCCACGGGAGCTGAGATTGTTAGTTGGGAGCAGTCTTGTAGTTCCCTCGTCTTTTCTTTGTTTTCAACTTTATCTTCAAACCAATATTGGCTCCCTCTTTTACGTTCTCTCTCTCTCTGTCTCTCTCTCTCTCTCTCTCTCTCTCTCTCTCTATTCCTATTTTCCATTCCTAACCAGGCTCAATCCTCCTGGTCGCACATGCCTTCCTCTCCTCCCCCTCATTTTCTCCTACTTCTCTCTCCATTAGCTGTCCTCCCCCACTTTACCTGAGCTCTGGGGGACTTGTCCCTTTCCAGTTCTGTGAGGGACTTTGTAAGAATCTCTTAGAATACAACTTGTATCCTAGTTCCTCTGGTGATGTGAATTATAGGCTGGTGATCATTTGATCTAGTTCTAAAATCCATATATGAGTGAGTACATACTGTGCTTCTCTTTTTGTGACTGGGTTACCTCATTCAGCATGGTTTCTTCAAGTGCCATCCACTTGCCTGCGAATTTCAAGATACCATTATTTTTTTCTGCAGAGTAGTATTCCATTGTGTAGATGTGCCACATCTTCATTAACCATTCTTCAATTGAGGGGCATCTAGGTTGCTTCCAGGTTCTTGCTATTACAAATAGTGCTGCTATGAACATAGTTGAACAGATGTCTTTGTTGCATTGATGTGAATCCTTTGGGTATATGCCTAAGAGGGGGATTGCCAGGTCCTGTGGTAAACTAATTCCCATTTTCCTGAGGAACCGCCATACTGATATCCAAAATGGCTGTATGAGTTTGCACTCCCACCAGCAGTGGAGGAGTGTTCCACTTTCTCCACATCCTCTCCAACATAAGTCATCACTGGTGTTTCTAATTTTAGCCATTCTGGCAGGGGTAAGATGGTATCTCAAAGTTGTTTTGATTTGCATTTCCCTGATAGCTAAGGATGTGGAACATTTTCTTAACTGTCTTTTAGCCTTTTTGATTTCTTCCATTGAGAATTCTTTCTTCAGTTCTGTACCCCATTTTTTCATAGGGTTATTTGGTGTTTTTTTGACTAGTGTCTTGAATTCTTTGTATATTTTGGAGATCAGCCCTTTGTCGGATATAGGATTAGTGAAAATCTTTTCCCAGTCAGTGGGCTGCCATTTGGTCTTGTCAACTGTGTTCTTTGCCTTACAGAAACTTCTAAGTTTGAAGAGGTCCCTTTTATTAATTGCTTCTTTCTGTGTCTCTGCCCCTGGAGTTATGTTCATGAAGCGGTCTCCTATACAAATTTGTTCAAGGGTACCTCCTACTTTCTCTTCTAAGAGGTTCAATGTGGCTGGATTGATGTTGAGGTCTTTGATCCATTTGGAATTGAGTTTTGATTTCTTTATATTTTTACTTTTTTTTTTTTTTTTTAAGACAGGTCGTGTTACTTTCTCACTGCTCTACTCCATGGTGCACGTCTTCTCTCTCTGAGAACAGGTTTGAAAGCATTGAGCTACTTCAAATTAGTTTACACCTCCTAATGTTCTTCCTCTTTATATACAGCATAGACAGGGCAAGCCATGCAAGAAAATCCAGACCTGTCAATAACGGAAGGGGACCTTCCTTGCTGCAAGGCTTAACAAAGTTTGGCCCTAATTCTCTTGTTCTCTTATAATGGATACCTTGTGAATTCTAAAATTATTGAAATCCTGTTAGTCCACTTGTCACCCTCTAGCTTTTCACTGAACTAGTGTCATTTGTTTGTTTTTGGCTTTATAATTATGTGTGTGTGTGTGAGTGTGTGTGCGCGCTCACACATGTCATCTGCCTTTTTGCCCACTGACATACTCAGTTTGAGCATGAAATTTTACAGATTTATAGTTAGATTGTGTGCAATGGGATGGTTTTCAATTTTTCAAGACATGATTTTTCTGTGTAGCTTTGAATGTCCCAGCACTCAATCTGTAGACTTCTCTGGACATGAACTCATAGATCCTCTTGCCAGCAAAGGGTTTAAGTTACCTTTATGTGGCGAAATTACCTGATCCTACTGGGTTTTCTTCTTTCTTCCTACTTCCTTCCTTTCTTTCTTCTACCACATCAACTTCATCCTTTCCTACTTCTCCCTCTTCGACTTCTTTTTGTTCTTTATCTTTCTCGACTTCTTCTTCTTCTTTTACTTCTTCTCCTTATTTTCTTTTGCTATTTCATGATGAGTCTTCTCTATGCAGCTTTTACTCAAATGAGGCTCCATTGAATACAAACTCACACAGCTTCCTGAGTGCTGTTGATAGAAGCTCTCATGGCCCCTGCCTAGTAATTTGCCTTTCAAGTCTTTCTATCTAGCAATTTAAGTTTTTAATTACGAAACATTTGTCTTTATGTTTGCACACTGCAGGAAATACAGATCCTCTGACCTCCCTACACAAACAAAAGTAACCAGAGTTTAACTAAATAGCCTGGCCTTAAGAAAGGTAAAAGTCAAATATAAATGAAGAAGATCAAAGGGAACTTGGCATGGGGATCAGATGAAACTTCATATATTGCTGTAAAGCTGAAATAATCTAATAGTGTATGATTATACAGAACAAACAAGTTGTGTGCTTGTTCAAACTTGGGTTAGTATATGAAGACACACAGATTCTGATTCCAATGTGAGCCTCTCTTTGTCCAACTCTCTTTATTTCAGAATTAAAATCACAGACCTGGTTTGCCATGAGATTGTATTGCTTCTCCCACATGCACACTAGTTTTGTATGCATTCTTCCTCCAAACTCCATCCCATTGTCTGCTGCTGTATCATACAAGTTCACAGTCTTCTGCCAATTGACACACAAACACACACACACACACACACACAAATACACACACACACATACACACACACACACACACACACAAATATTAAACAGTAGGGCCCAGGAGCATAGACTATAAATTCCAGAGGTCAATTGGTTGCATGTAGTGCCCTCTTTTGATAAAAGGGCATACCTGCAGATAGATTACTTGTGATTAAATTAAATTCATGAGCATTTCATTTTTAATTATTATTACAATTATAATCATATCATTAGAATGATTATTTTTGAGACAAACATTTCCTCTATTCCTTTGTAGAGTGTCTTAGAACATTCTCTGTAATAAAGCATGCTTGGAATTCAAACAGATGATTTTTTTTTTTCCTCCCTACTGCTGATGGGATTGAAGGAGAATGTCACCAATACCTAATCCGTTTTCCTTTTTTCCCTTTTCTTTTGTCTGGAAACTCACATTTCTTCTCACTTATATTCTTTTCCTTTCCCCGCATTGTCGAAAGGAATCTAAACATGGCTGGTATTTTCCTTCTCAGATAAGACTGTGCTTCCTCAATATGAGAGTCTCCTAACAATACTTCAGGTGAAAATGGGTTTTAAGTTCTCACTAAGAAACACAAAGAATAAAAATGACATTGAAATGTATATCATATGATTGTGTCCATCTTGGTATCTTGTTGAGTTTACTAACCCAAAGAAGGAGACATGAAAACTAAAATAGGTAGGGCAGCCAACATGTGGCCCAACATTGATGGAATTTGTCAAACAACTGTGCTGGTCTTGTGAATTTTACCATTTTAATCGCGTGCTCTGCCTTATTCTCCATGGCTCCTTTACCACCTTGCAACACATCCCACAAGATATCTGGGAGAGTTTTATCTTCCAGAAAGTATGTTTTCATTCAGGAAGAAAAGTATTCTTGAATGATAGATATCCAAGTAACATCATCTCAGTTGGTAAGGTATTATCTCTGAGGAATGTGAAAGAATGTTTTTAGTAAATATTGTATTTGCTTTAGGTGACCAGAGTTGTTGTAATTCATCAACATCATCATCATCATACTTCTGGCTCCTGCAGATGTCAAAAATACAAAACTTAACAAAAAAACAAAACAAAACAAACAAACAAACTAGAAAAAACATAACAAGAATTTGCCTGGGAGATGACTTAGTAGTTGAGAGTCTGTATTTTTTTTTTTTCAGAATTTCTCTTTATACCCATTTCTTTTCTAGATCTCGCACAGAAGTCCTTGTGTGCTGACAATTCTCCACCTGTCAGATTTCAGAGAACAGAGGTTTGATTCCTCATTTGAGGCTAAAAGTTAGAATTTTGTTATTTACTTTTCAGAACATGAGAACTGAGTACAATAGTAGCTGAACAATACTTCAGGAATCTGGTGGTTGTCTGCCTTAGGGGCTGTGTGAACCTTCAATTCTTGATGTTTTGATGTTTGGTTTTTTTTTTTTTTTTTGTCTTTACTGTCTCAATATTTACATTTCCTCCCAGTCTCTCCCTTCCTTCTTACTTCCATTCATTTATTTTTTTCTTTGAACCTTTATAGCCTGTCTTGAAATTCATTTTGTAGATCAGGCAGAGCTGAAAGTCACAAATCAACCTGCCTCTGCCTCTGCCTCTGCCTCAGAAATACTGTGCACCAATCACCACTGTAATACTCAGATATGCATGTGCCATGCTTGCCAGTTAAACATTGGTCGAGGGGGGAAAGACTGCATTGCTGATAGTAATTCAGTTATTTTCAGGTTTATGAGGAAAAATAAACTTTGTTTTGTTTGTTTATATTTTCACTTGTTTTTTTTTTTTTTAAGACAGGTCGTGTCCCTTTATCTGTGCTCCACTCCATGGTGTACGTCTTCTCTCTCTGAGAATAGGTATGAAAGCATTGAGCTACTTCAAATTAGTTTACATCTACTAATGTTGTTGCTCTTTTTATACAGCAGAGACGGGGCAAGCCATGCAAGAAAATCCAGCCCTGTCAATGAGCAAAGGGGACCTTCTTTGCTGCAGGGCTTAACAAAGTTTGGCCCTAATTATCTTGTACTCTTATAATGGATACTTTGTGAATTCTAAAATTATTGAAATCCTGTTAGTCCTCTTGAGACTCTCTAGCTTTTCACTGAACTATTGTCATTAGATTGTTTTTGGCTTTATAAAAGTGTGTGTGTGTTTGTGTGTGTGTGTTTGTTTGTGTGTGTGTGTGTGTGTGTGTGTGTGTGTGTGTGTATGTGTGCACATGCGCACATATCTCATCTCTCTCCCTGACCTCCAGCATACTCAGCATGAAATTTTACAGATTTATAGTTAGATTGTGTGCAAGGGATCGTTTTCGACTTTTCAAGACATGATTTTTCTGTGTAGCTTTGAATGTCCCAGCACTCAATCTGTAGACCACCCTGGACATGAACTCATAGATCCTCTTACCAGCAAAGGGGTTAAGTTACCTTTATGTGGCGATATTACCTGATCCTACTGGGTTTTCTTCTTTCTTCCTACTTCCTTCCTTTCTTTCTTCTACCACATCAACTTCATCCTTTCCTACTTCTCCCTCTTCGACTTCTTTTTGTTCGTTATCTTTCTCGTATTGTTCTTCTTTTACTTCTTCTCCTTCTTATTTTCTTTTGATATTTCATGATGAGTCTTTTCTATGCAGCTTTTACTGAACTTAGGCTCCGTTGAACACAAACTCACACAGCTTCCTGAGTGCTGTTGATAGAAGCTCTCATGGCCACTGCCTAAACTTTGCCTCTCAAGTCTTTCTATCTATCAATTTAAGTTTTTAATTACGTACCCATTTATCTTTATGTCTGTACACTGCAGGAAATCCAGATACTCTGAACTCCCTACACAATCAAAAATAACTAGAGTTAAACTAATTAGCCTGGCCTTAATACAGGTAAAAATCTAAAATAAATGAAGATGATCAAAGGGAACTTGGACTGATGATCAGATGAAACTTCATGTATTGCTGGAAAGCTGAAATAATCTAGTAGTGTATGATTACAATGAACAAAAAAGTTGTGGTGCTTGTTTGAACTTGGGTTAGTATATGAAGACACACAGATTCTGATTCCAAAGTGATCCTTTCTTTGTACACCTCTCTTTATTTCAGATGTAAAATCACAGACGTGGTTGGCCTTGATCTTGTATTGCTGCTCCCATAGGCACACAGATTTTGTATGCATTCTACCTCCAAACTCATCCAATGTCTGCTGCTATATCATACAAGTGCCCAATCTTCAACCAATTGACACACACACATACAAACACACACACACACACACACACACACACACACACACACACACACACACACACAAATATTAAACAGTAGGGCCCAGGAGCAGAGACTATAAATTCCAGAGGTCACGGTGGCATGTAGTGCCCTCTTCTGATAAAATGGCATACCTGCAGATAGAATACTTGTGCATAAAATAAATACATGAGCATTTCATTTTTAAAGTATTGTTACAATTATCATCATATCATTAATCTGATTATTTTTGAGACAAACATTTCCTCTATTCCTTTGTAGACTCTCCTAGAACATTCTCAGCAATAAAGCATGCTTGGAATTCAAACAGATAAGTTGTTGTTTTCCTCCCTACTGCTGATGGATTGAAAGACAATGTCACCAATCCCTAGTCTGTTTTCTTTTTTCCCTTTCCCTTTGTCTGTAAACTCACATTTCTTCTCTCTTATATTCTTTTTTTTCCCCTCACTGTGAAAAGGAATCTAAACATTGGTGGTGTTTTCCTTCTCAGATAAGACTGTGCTTTCTCAATATGATAGTCTCCTAACAATTCTTCAGGTGAAAATGGGTTTTAAGTTCTCACTAAGAAACACAAAGAATAAAAAGGAACTTGAAAAGTATATTATATAATTGTGTCCATCTCGGTATCTTGTTGAGTTTACTAACCAAAAGACATGGAAATGAATACCAAAATAAGTAGGGCAGCCAAAATGTGGCCCATCATTGATGAAATTTGTCAAACAACTGTGCTGGTCTTGTGAATTTTACCATTTTAATCGCTTGCTCTGCCTTTTTCTCCATGGCTCCTTTACCTCCTTGCAAACACGTACCACAAGATATCTGGAAGAGTTTATTTTCAGTCAGGAAGAAAAGCATTCATGAATGATAGATATCCACGTAACATCATCTCAGTTGGTAAGGTATTATCTCTGAGGAATGTGAGAGAAACTTTTTAGTATATATTGTTTTTGTTTTAGGTGACCAGAGTTGTTGTTATTCATCAACATCATCATCATACTTCTGACTCCTGCTGCCTTCCTTTTCCAAATCAATGCCTCTCCTCTTGTGAGGATAAATCAATGGAAAGTCTAATTTAGATATGTTTTGCTTTGGAAGTTTGGGATTTTTTATAGACCTCTTTGGTGAACCTGAGACACTCAGGGAGGACTGAGAGATACTGCATTAACTGGAAAGTCTACCAAGTATTGATAATGGCTTTTCATAATCATAGACATTGAGCCCACTTTGTCTAAACTCAATACCATATAGATCCTCACCTTGGTCAGAAAATTGCCATTGCTAGCTGAGTGCACTTGGATATAAAGAAAGGAATCACTTATGGTCAGAGAGTTCTGCTCCCTTGTCTTTTTATTTTATTTTATTTTATTTTATTGTTTTTATTGATTGTTTGGTGAAATGGATTCTGTGAATCTTTGCAGACTGTTCTGGAACACACTCTTGAGACCAGACGGGCTTCCCCGCACACAGAATATAGCTTGGCTCTGCCTCCCAAGGGCTGGGATTAATGATCTGTGACACTACCCCACAGCTTTTTAAGATTTTTGTTTTTGTGGAATGGGGTATGGTGGGAATTCTTTATTGGATCTTTCTTTATATCCTACAGGTTTTATTTTATACAAAGTGTTCTGAGCTCAGTTTCCCTTCCCACATCTCTTTGCACTCAGCCAAATCCACCTTGGGTTAGAATTAGGCTTCTCATTCTCTCTCTTTCACACATTGCTGTGTTAATGCCTCAGCTGTAATTACCTTCCTCCTTGGATCTTGGAATTATCAGTTTTTAGATCATGCATGTGGTTTAGCCATGCACATGATTAAAATCAAAGTAATTTGAGTACCACCTGCCAGTGCAGAAGAACTTTTACAAGGATTTCAACTAGTAGGCAGAGTATGTCAAGAAAAGGCAAGCTCTCAGTCACTGGGGTTATAGCCTTGACTATTGGTGCTACATAACCAAAGCATTAGACAAGATCAAGCCAACTTTCTATTTTTTTTAATCTTCACATTAAATTTATTCAATTATCCATCACCAAAATAAAAACAAACCAGGATTCGAAATAGATAAACATTTTACATACATGCATGTATACATACACACATATATACATATAGGTTTACACACACATACACACACACACTTATGCCCATTACCTACTTTTATTCTTTCTGCATCTCCTTCTATTTAGTCTTTTTTTCTTTTTAAAATTTATTTAATATTTTTCTTATTTTACATATCAATCCCAGGTCCATCTCCCTCCAATCCTCCCATGTCACCCACCTTCCCCAATCCCATTCTCCATCCACTCCCCAGGGAGGGTGAAGCCAAATTTCAAATAAGGTAGCCAATCATTCTGTTGTACTGATTGTTACATTAATACAGAAAAGTACAGAAAGATAGAGTGATAAATTTAGGGACAGGTCTAAATTACCAGCAGATGTAAAAAATATAAAACTTAACAAACAAACAAACAAACAAACAAAACATAACAAGAAAGGGCCTGGGAGATGGCTTAGTAGTTGAGAGTCTGTATTTTTTTTCAGAATTTCTTTTTATGCCCATTTCTGTTCTAGATCTCACACTGAAGTCCTGGTGTGCTGACAATTCTCCACCTGTCAGATTTCTGAGAATAGAGGCTTGATTCCTCATCTGAGGCTAAAAGTTGGAATTTTGTTATTTACTTTTCAGAATATGAGACCTGAGTACAATAGTAGCTGAACAATACTTCAGGAATCTGGTGGTTGTCTGACTTAGGGGCTGTGTGACCCTTTTATTCTTGAAGTTTGGTTGTTTTTTTTGTTTTGTTTTGTTTTTTTTTTTGTATTTACTGTCTCAATATTTACATTTTTCCCTGTCTCTCCCTTCCTTCCTTCTTCCATTCATTTATTTTTTCTTTGAACCTTGATAGCCTGTCTTGAAACTCATTTTGTAGAGCAGGCAGAACTGAAAGTCAGAAATCAACCTGCCTCTGCCTATGCCTCAGAAATACTGTGCACCAATCATCACTGTAATACTCAGATATGCATGTGTCATGCTTGCCAGTTAAACATTATTCTAGGGGGGGAAAGCCTGAATTGCTGATAGCAATTCAGTTATTTTCAGGTTTATGAGGAATAATAAACTTTGTTTTGTTTTCTTTATATTTTCACTTGTTTTTTTTTTTTTTTTTTTTTATCACAGATCCTGTCCCTTTATCTGTGCTCCACTCATGTTGCACGTACGAAAGCATTGAGCTACTTCAAATTAGTTTACATCTACTAATGTTGTTGCTATTTTTATACAGCAGAGACAGGGCAAGCCATGCAAGACAATCCAGCCCTGTCATTGAGCAAAGGGGACCTTCCTTGCTGCAGGGCTTAACACAGTTTGGCCCTAATTCTTTGTACTATTATAATGGATACATTGTGAATTATAAAATTATTGGAATCCTGTTAGTCCTCTTGTCACTCTCTAGATTTTCACTGAACTATTGTCATTTCTTTGTTTTTGGCTTTATAATTGTGTGTGTGTGGGGGGTGTGTGTGTGGGGAGGTGTGTGTGTGGGTGTGGGTGTATGCGCGTGCATGTGTGATTCTCATCTCCCTTCCTGCCCACGGGGCATACTGTTTGAGTATTTTACAGATTTATAGTTAGATTGTGTGCAAATGGATGGTTTTCAATATTTCAAGTCATGATATTTCTGTGTAGCTTTGAATGTCCCAGCACTCAATCTGTAGACCACGATGGACATGAACTCTTAGATCCTCTTGCCAGCAAAGTGGTTTGATTACCTTTATGTGGCGATATTACCTGATCCTACCGGGTTTTCTTCTTTCTTCCTATTTCCTTCCTTCCTTTCTTCTACCACAAAAACTTCATCCTTTCCTTATGCTCCCTCCTCGACTTCTTTTTGTTTTTTATCTTTCTAGTCATCTTCTTCTTCTTTTACTTCTTCTCTTACTTATTTTCTTTTGCTATTTCATGATGAGTCTTCTCTATGCAGCTGTTACTGAACTGAGGCTCCGTTGAACACAAACTCTCACAGCTTCCGGAGTGCTGTTGATAGAAGCTCTCAAGGCGACTGCCTAGTACTTAATTTAATTTTTTAATTATGTTCCCATTTGTCTTTATGTCTGCACACTGCAGGAAATCCAGATCCTCTGACCTCCCTACACAATCAAAAATAACTAGAGTTAAATTAATTAGCCTTGCCTTAATACAGGTAAAAATCTAAAATAAATGAAGAAGATCAAAGGGAACTTTGCCTGGGGATCAGATGAAACTTCATGTATTGCTGGAAAGCTTAAATAATCTAGTAGTGTATGATTACAAAAAACAAACAAGTTGTGGTGCTTGTTTGATCTTGGGTTAGTATATGAACACACATAGATTCTTATTCCAAAGTGAGCCTTTCTTTGTACACCTCTCTTTATTTCAGATGTAAAATCACAGACGTGGTTGGCCTTGATCTTTTATTGCTGCTCCCACAGGCACACAGATTTTGTATGCATTCTGCCTCCAAACTCCATCCCTTGTCTGCTGCTGTATCATACATGTGCCCAATCTTCTACCAATTGACACACATACACACACAAACACACACACACACACAAGCACACATATACACACACACACAAATATTAAACAGTAGGGCCCCAGGAGCATAGACTATAAATTCCAGAGGTCACTTGGTGGCATGTAGTTCCCTCTTCTGATAAAATGGCATACCTGCAGATAGAATACTTGTGCATAAAATAAATACATGAGCATTTCATTTTTAAATTATTATTACAAGTATCATATAGCATTAATCTGAATATTTTTGAGACAAACATTTCCTCTATTTCTTTGTAGACTGTCATAGAACATTCTCAGTAATAAATCAGGCTTGGAATTCAAACAGATAAATTTTTGTTTTCCTCCCTACTGCTGATGGGATTGAAAGACAATGTCACCAATATCTAGTCTGTTTACCTTTTTTCCCTTTTCCTTTGTCTGTAAACTCATAATTCGTCTCACTTTTATTCTTTTTTTTCCCCTCACTGTGAAAAGGAATCTAAACATTGGTGGTGTTTTCCTTCTCAGATAAGACTGTGCTTTCTCAATATGATAGTCTCCTAACAATTCTTCAGGTGAAAATGGGTTTTAAGTTCTCACTAAGAAACACAAAGAATAAAAAGGACCTTGAAAAGTATATCATATGATTGTGTCCATCTTGGTATCTTGTTGAATTTACTAACACGAAGAGGTGGACATGAAAACCATAATAGGTAGGGCAGCCAACATGTGGCCCATCATTGATGGAATTTGTCAAACAACTGTGATGGCCTTGTGAATTTTACTATTTTAATCGCTTGCACTGCCTTACTCTCCATGGCTCCTTTACCTCCTTGCAAACATGTACCACAAGATATCTGGGAGAGTTTATCTTCCAGAATGTATGTTTTCAGTCAGGAAGAAAAGCATTCTTGAATGATAGATATACAAGTAACATCATCTCAGTGGGTAAGGTATTATATCTGAGGAATGTGAAAGAAACTTTTTAGTATATATTGTATTCGTTTTAGGTGACCAGAGTTGTTGTTATTCATCAACATCATCACCATACTTCTGGCTCCTGCTGCCTTCCTTTTCCAAATTAATGCCTCTCCTCTTCTGAGTATAAATCAATGGAAAGTCTAATTTAGATATGGTTTGCTTTGGAAGTGTGGGATTATAGACCTCTATGCTGAACCTGGGACACTCAGGGAGGAATGAGAGATGCTGCATTAACTGGAAAGTTACCAAGTATTGATAATGGCTTTTCATTATCCTAGACATTGTGCCTACTTTGTCTAATCTCAATACCATATAGATCCTCACCTGGGTCAGAAAAGTGCCATTGCTAGCTGAGTGCAGTTGGATATAAAGAAAAGAATCACTTATAGTCAGAGTTCTGCTCCCTTGTCTTTTTATTTTATGGTATTGTTTATTTTGATTATTTGGAGAAATGGATTCTGTGCATGTTTGCAGACTCTACTGGAACTCAGTCTTGAGACCAGACTGGATTCCAGCATACAGAAAATAGCTTGGCTCTGCCTCTCAAATGCTTGGATTAATGATATGTAACACAACCCCACAGCTTCTTTTTTATTGTTGTTTTTGGGGAATGCTGTGTGGTGGGAATGCTTTATTAGTTCTTTCTTTAGATCCTTCAAGTTTTATTTCATAAAAAGTGTTCTGTTTCCCTTCTAAGAACTCCTTCCACTCAGCCAAATCCACCTGGGGTTAGGGTTGGGCTTCTTGATCTCTCTCTTTCAAAAATTTCTGTGTTAATGCATCTGCTGTAATTACCTTTCTTCATGGATCCTGGAATTATCAGCGTTTAGATTACGCATGAGGTTTGCCATGCACATGATTAAAATCAAAGAAATCTGAGTATGTCAAGAAAGGGCAAGCTCTAAGTCACTGGGCTTAGAGCCTTTACAATTGGTGCTACATAACCAAAGCATTAGACAGGATCAAGCCAACTTTCAAATAAGATAGTCAATTATTCTGTTGTACTGATAGTAATATTACTAGAGGAAAGTACACAAAGATAGTTTGATAAATTTAGGGACTTGGCTTTATTACCAGCAGAAGTCAAAAATACATGACTTAAAAAACAAAACAAAACAAAACAAAAAAATAAGAAAGGTTGATGGTTTAGTAGTTTAGGACTTTATCCTTTTTTTTTTTCTCCAGCGTTTCTCTTTATACCCATTTCTGTTCTAGAACTCACACTGAAGTCGTGTTGTGCTGACAATTCTCCTGTCTGATATTTGAGAACAGAGGCTTGATTCCTCATCTGTGGCTTAAATTTGCAATTTTGCTATTTATTTTTAAGTACATGAGACCTGAGTACAATAGTAGCAGTACAATACTCTGGAATTGGTTGGTGTTCAACCTTAGGGACTGTGTGACCTTTTTATTCTTGATGTTTGTTTTTGTTATTGATTTTGTCTTCACTGTCGACATAATTATATTTCAAATGAGATAGCCAATCATTCTTTTGTACCGATAGTTATATTAAGATAGAGTGATGCATTTAGGGACATGGCTTCATTACCTGCAGAAGGCAAAAATACAAAACTTAAAAAAACAAAACAAAACAAGAAAGAGAATGGGGGATGTCTTAGTAGTTGAGAGCATTGACTGTGCTCCCAAGAGAAACAAGAAACAAGAAACAGGACCCACATGGCAGTTCATACAGGCCAATAATTCTTAAGATTTGAGGCTCTAACCCAGACCTACATGCAGGCAAAATATCAATGCACATAATAAAACAAAAATGTTGTTTAAAAATAAGTCAGAAAGAATAAATGTATTTATGCTCACTCAAACCCATGAAATAATGCCTACCCTGCTTTGAGAATTCCTCACTTAAAGAAACCCTTGTAAACTCAGCTGGGCAGACATAATACATCCAAACATTACTTCTTGAGGCTCTTCCAAATTAATTCTACAATAGAGTTTGTCAAGCCTCTTAATGCTTCCTTCTTTGTGGCATGCAGACCCCTAAACATTATTTGTTACTACTTCACAATTGTAATTTTTCAAGTTGTGAATCCTACACAAATGTCTGTGTTTTTTAATGGTCATAGGCAACCCTGTTGAGAGGGTCATTTGAACACCCAAAGTGGTCCATACAAAGATGTTAAGAACTGCTATTCTAGAGTGTTCTGCAGGATCCTCTCTGCATTTATGGAGATAATGGAAAACCTTGCAAAATCTCACGAGTCTGATGAATAGAAATACAAAATTGTCATCCCTTAAATCTCAGATAAAGGATAAAATTGCATTTTAGGAAAAGAAACCAGCAGCTTCTACAACAGACATGGGGGTAGGAGGAGATACATGCAGGATGAAATATTCAAATGGAAGATGAAGAGCTGGTACAGGTCTTGAGGGGAGCCTGTATGAGGCTATGGAGAGTCCTTTGAATTGAAAGGAGAAAGGTGAAAGCTGACAATTCCGGGCCTCCTGCTGAGTGGTGAGGCATTGGGGAGCAAAGCTTTTGCTTCAACAACAAAGGGCCACATCACCTGTTTTTTTTTTTTTTTTTTTTTCTTTCTGGTGAAGTGATTGCCTTTGTCCCTGGGATACCTTCCTCACTGCCTCTGATATTTGTTTTACTTGTGGATTTCCAAGAGATGGCCTATTGAAGTCCAGTCTGACCTTAAAGTTTATATAATGAAAGATAATTTTGGACTCCCAGACTTGGGTTCAACTTCTAGAGATGAGATTGGTCACGACACCTGCTAGTTTCTCCACTTAATGCTGTACTGGACTTGGGTGAGAATCTTACCTGAGCACTTTTTTGTGTGACACGGCCTTTCCTCCAGTTTGGTTTCTTTTTAATGTAGTAAAGAACTGAGGGACTCCACTTACCCAAATGGGACTGATCTAGGCTACCCTTTCACAGAAAAATGTGGTTTCACTGGAGAACTGCACCACTGTTCTTTCTATGGTGAGGAACAGCAGTGTTATTTTGCATTCCCTCAAGGCAAGGTGAGCAGTTATTGCCCAGCTCCATAAGCATCTGAACCTCTTGAGTTAAAAGAAGCAACAAGGCCAGTGGTTTCCCTTCTGCCCATCCCTTCCAGAGAAAGAGGAAAGCTCAAAAAAATTCAGTGAGTTTTATTGGTGGCATAGACAGCCAACCATAGGTCCTTCACAGTTGTTGAAGTCAGAGGTTTTAAGGACATCTGCCTTCTGCTGATGGCATGAGACATGTGGATTAGGAAGTTTGGAAGACTTACCTACAATTGGCCCAAGCAACATGGAGAAAGTCAACTGCCAGCTTGTCCACAGTCCTTAGAACCCTTTGCAGCAGTTGAGATGAAAGGCAGGATTGCTGGGTAGCTAGTGTTGCAACTTTTGTGGGTGGACCTTCATCAGTGTGCATCAGTCTTCTTGGAGGAAATGGGTGTTGCCAGCAGCTGGCCTGTCTTTCTGTTATAAGAGCTTTTTAATTAAACATTTAAAATGCCTTATTCTCTAGATCTGTGAGCTGCCTTACTGTTTAGCATACCTTAATATACAAAATGTGTCTTTATTTACTTTCTTTAAACACATAGGAGACTAGGTGATGGTTTATCACTGTAATTAATTAATGTGTCTGGAAAACTGGATGAAAGCTGAGAAGCTGAGAGTCTGTGACAGATGTTTTACTCAGAGCCCTGCAGCCTGACTTTAACTGGTTTTAACTTAGTAGGTTAGACTTATACCTGTAAAGGACAAAGAGGTAGACAAAGACTCCCTTTGACAATAGAGGCTGAACCTCTATAAACAGCTTACAGGAAGCACTGTATGGCATACATATTTTGTTAGTTTAAATAGACCTTCATAGCCTTAAATATTTACCACAGTATTAATTATTCCCAATACTGCTGCCTCACTGACTTGTTAGCCATAATTCCAGGTCTTCCCACCCAAACTGTAGTCCTCTGGGAAGACTGGCTTTCATTTTGATAGTTTAAGGAATCCCAGACCTCCCCTTAATTACCACAACTAATGAGTTCCCTGAAGGTGATCTTCTGTCCCAGGTGCCTGATAATGACATTCTCTTGAGTATAGGCCTACCCCACTTTCTGTTCTGTAATCTTATGTGAGTACTTAACTCCAAGCTCTTTGGCAAGAATATTCATGTCTTGTGTTGGCTGATTGTGGATAATATAGTTATCTTGTTACCTCTGTCCACTGCCCACTTGCTCAAGTATGACATGAGGTTGTCCTGTATCCTGAAAGGCGTGGAAAACACTATCAGCATGAAGGAACATAACAGGTTTCCTTACTAGAGCTCCAGAGTGGTAAATACACATTGAAAAATATTGCAGTTACTTAAAGGCAGAATGATATAGACAGTTACCACAGAAGTATGTCAATGTAGGCTGAAAATTAGTATTGGGGTTATTTTGGACATGTGGCCCAACCAGCGGGGCCTAGTTATTTGTGGATCGAGGTGGGCTAGAACCTGAAAATAATGGGAGAGAAAGAAGGAATGAGACCAAGCAATCTTTGTCAAGGTCTAACTTTCTTAGGCACAAAGAGGGGTTTTTAAAGCAAAGCAGGGAGGAAATGGGGAGGGGTAGCTCTGCTGACTCTGGGGCTCTGGTAATGTCCCAGGCATAAACATCAGACCATAAATGTGTGCTTATCTCAGTTCCTGGTTTCTGGTTCATCTCAGTTCCTGGGTTGAGTGGAACAGACTGCTTGTTTAGCAGTTTTCTGTTTTACCAAGTTAAGGCTCAATTAGATTTTTAAGGTGTAGGTCATTCTGCAAGAGTATGTGACTCAAGGCCAGCTCCCAACAGACATCTTAAAATGTACAATGTGCTGTATTTCACATTAGCTGTCAACCAGGTTAAACTGCGCTGCATAAAGAAGGTACTGTGAGCAAGTGAGAGAGCCAGAGATGAGCTGACAACTGCATTCCTCCACAGTTTCTTCCCACTGTCCTGCTTGAGTCGCTACTGTAATTCACATTAGGGACAGTGACCTGGAGTGTAAGCTAAGTAAGCACCATTCTGGCATGCATTGAGTTTGGTCAGTGTTTTAGCACAGCAACAGAAGCACACCAGAATGTTAAGATATGATTTTCTTCTTTTCCACTGTGGTGAAGTAAAGGTATGTTTATTGTTTATTTTCATCTTATTTGTTCTTTTTCCAAGATAGGATCTTAGCAATACAGTCCTTTATGGCCTTGAACTTGTGACTCCTCTCTCAAGCTTCTGAATGGTGAGCAAGGCATGTACCATCCCATTGGTTTTAATTTTCACTAATTAAAATATGAGATAGTTACATTTAACTTTCTTTATCTATATTTATTTGTTTTGAGGCAGGGTCTTGCTTTGTAGCCAAGGCTAGCTTGGAGGTAATACCAGTCATCTGTCCATACTTCCAAGTGCTGCAATTATAAACTTGCACTACACGGACCTACCTAAATGTATGGGGCTTTTTTGTAAAAGTAAAAAATGATATATGTTTACTCTTAAATTTTGTGATGTTCAAAACAATTTTGTTGGTTCTTTAAAGAGTTAATTTTACATAAAATCAACAGTGTAATAAGCACAGCTTAAACTTTATTGATTTTTCTTAATTTCTCACAAACAAGTACCTCAATGTCACATAGCTATTTTGTGTTTTCAAGGAATTCCTGTGAAAAAACACAAGGATACAATGACTTTATAGCCCCATGAAAGATATGCTGTTTTTGCAAGACCCAGTTTCTCTGTATAGCAGTGCCTGTCCCTGGCATTTATTCTGTAGGCCAGGCTGGCCTTGAACTCAAACATTTACATGCCTCTGCCTCCTGAGGGTTGGGATTAAAGTTTCAACTTTGAGAAACATAAAACCATTTGGGATACATGAGGAATAGTTATTACAAATTGCTGAGGCTCTGAATAATCATATCAGGGTAAATTGAGTGCCACTGATCTTTCTGCAGTGAAAACAAGTGGTACGGATGTTGCTGCCTTATATGAGACAGCAGGCATACAGACATTTAGGGGCTTGGATAGGAAACTTAGTAGGTATAGGCATCTGCACCTCCATGATATGTGCCTGAAGACATGAGCTCTATCACCAGAATACATCCATAGAAGATATGTATTATGGCATCTGCATTCCTCAAATGCACATCATGAGCAAACATAATGATAAATAGTGAAAATAATATTTAGTCATTCTTACCGGGATAGCACAGGTTCTTCCTGATTTTGATTATTTATAGGTCTTTCTGCAAAATTTGAGTTTATGTGAGTTTTGACATCCTAGTTAGTTTTGTTGTGTTGTGTTTTGTGTTAGTCCCATTTGCTCCAGACCTTTGCCAACCATTTTCTCTATCACAGCAAATTCTGGATAGGATTATTACTGAAGAGGAGGGAAGCCTCTTGAGACAGCTTGTCAACAGCCTAGATGTTGCAATCTTGGCATTGTGCTGACCTTGCCCCCAAACTATGGGCAGGACATGCATGCCCAACATGGCCACATCATGGATACCTCTTCTCTGCTCTGTGTTGGCTAACTTTTTTCACACCATTCTTTTCTCTCCAACAAAGAATTCCAGGTGGCCTCATTGAGTTTCTTGTTTGTGTTTCATTGCTAACTGCTATAGCAAATGAACAACAATATCCATCTGTCAGGAAGAATTGAGTACCCATTGTAGTGAGTTACAAGTGAAGCCAATTTTCAGGTGTGTCAGTACAGAGGGCTTGGGAGCTGGTGGGTATCTAAGACGGAGGAATATGTTGTCAGTTTAGCAATGCAAATGGAGAGCATTCTAGTTGGAAGAGGGATATATATGACAAATGTGGAAGGCAGTTACCCTATTCACCCTTCTTACAATATTTCTGTTTTACAGAGCATAATAATATATTTTTAATATTTATTTATTTATTTTATTTAACTAAGTCCATTTAAATGAAAACAAACATTTATACACAATATTTGGGAAGTTGGGCGTCGTTGTTTCCAAACTACTTCCTACTGGTAAGGGGCACTGTCATGGGGGATTCTAAGAAGATGCAGAAATCCTGGCTGTAGTCTGTAAGTCTGCTTTGTCCAGCTGTTTTGAATTTAGGATCACCTGGTACTGTTTCAGGCGGTCTGGCTTGATCAAACCACATTAGCCTGGAAGGAATCCACAGCTTTTCATTTTCTGTGGAAACAAAAATAGAAATCCTTTTCCCCAGTAAATTGTCCTTGAACTTAAATTTTGGAGTCAAAGCATATTTTTTTATAAAATTTTTTATTTTATATGTTGATCCCAGTCCCCTCTCCCTCTCTCCCTCTCTCCTTCTCTCCCTCTCTCCCTCCCTCCCTCCCTTTTACCCTCTCTGCCCTCTCCCATGCACCCTAACCACCATCTCCTCCCATCCCCCCACCCAAATTCCATATGTAGGGGAATGCCATCCAGTTGGGCTCATGTAGATCGGACAGGTCATGTGAAGTAGGGACTAGGGCTTCTCTCCTGTCTCTAGAATAAGGCAGTTATCCCTCCATGGGGGATGTGTTTGCAAGGTCCTTTTGAGCACCAGGGATACATCCTAGCTCCACTGTCTGAGGTCCCTTAGACTGCTCAGTCCTTCTGGCTGAGACCCCTATTCAGCGGGGCCTGAATCAGTCGCATGCTGGCTTCACAGCTATCAGTCGGGTGGCCCGTTAGCTCCTCCTTGTTCAGGTAAGTTGTCTCTATGGGTTTCTGCCACCTGGTCTTGTCCTCTCCATCTGCATCTGGGTTCTACTTCGACTCAGTGTTTATGTATGGGTGTTTGCTCCTGTTTCCAACAGGCATTCGTTGAAGGCTCCATGAATAAGTTAGTTGTTGATCTCACTATCCCAGAAGGGCATTCATGTTTGCCTTTCAATGGAAGCTCAAATTATTACTTGGAGGCAGACTTATAGTTCTCTATCGTTCTCTTTCTTTGTGTTCAATTTTATCTTCAAACCAATATTGGCTCCCTCTTTTATATTCTCTCTCTTTCTTTCTTTCTCTCTCTCTCTCTCTCTTTCCAGTCTTCTATTCCTAACTGGGCTCAATGTTCCTGGTTGCAAGTGTTTTCCTCTCCTCCCCCTCGTTTTCACCTTCTTCTCTCTCCATTCGCTCCCCCCCACACACTTCTCTTGTGCTTTGGTGGGGACTTATCCCTTCCCAGTTCTGTGAGAGACTTTATATGAATCTCTTAGAATACACCTTGTATCCTAGTTCCTCTGGTGGTGTGAATTATAGGCTGGTGGTCCTTTGCTCTAGGACTAAAATCCATAAATGAGTGAGTACATACTATATTCCTCTTTTAGTGACTGGGTTACCTAATTCAGGATGGTTTCTTCAACTGCCACCCATTTACCTGCGAATTTCAAGATACCATTATTTTTTTCTACAGAGTAGTATTCCACTGCGTAGATGTGCCACATTCTCATTATCCGTTGTTCAATTGAGGGGCATCTAGGTTGCTTCCAGGTTCTTGCTATTACAAATATTGCTGCTATGAACATAGTTGAACAGATGTCGTTGTTGCATGGATGTGAATCCTTTGGGTATATCCCTAAGAGGGGGATTTCCAGGTCCTGTGGTAAACTAAGTCCCATTTTCCTGAGGTGATCTGATGTAGACTCTAAGTCACCAGCATAACACTAGTCTTGAGTATTACTGACTTCTGCTGCAATAGGGGTAGAAAGTGAGCAGTAATGGTATACCTGGGCTAGCAAGAGGAACAGAGAGATCATGACTTAATTTCTTAATTTTTTCTCCAGGTATGAATCTGAAGATTAAAGACTGAAGGTTTTGTCTAGAACCTTCTACACATGAACATGCAAGTTATCTCCATCCACGACAGGCATGTATTTTGAAGCACTTTGTCTTATTCTCACTCTCCTTTTTCTAATGTTTAGGCTTTGCTTGTCATGCTAGGATTACCATTTTTATCTTCAGCTTTCTGATCAAGAAGAGAAAAAAAAATGTAATACTCTTTTTTGGTGTCCCAAACACCTGTCTGTCAAGTTCTCCAGATTCTTCTCCGTGCAAGTACAGTTAGGTTTCTTCATGGTAGAAAGAGTTTAGAGTGGTCCTTTTAATGTTAGATAAGCTGGTACCATCAACACTGTACAGTCTCTTAATGTAAAGATAAGTAGTAAAATTATTAAGATTTACAAATAAACCTCTTATTTTAATAATAAGATCCTAATTAATTCACTCTATTTGATCTTCAAAATGTATAAACTCATGTAAAATCTGTTTTCTGTCTACTCTAGTCAACATTTTTAATCAATTAAGGGAAAGTAGGCTGCAGTGACCTTGAAGACTCAGTTAACTTTGCATCTCTCTATCATGACTGCTGTTTGTTAAAGGAGATGCAGTGTTTTTTTTTTTTTTTTTTTTTTTTTGCATCCTGACTTGTCACGGGTTTATGTAAAAAGTCATATATATTCTATGCTTTCACAGTTTAGAAAGAAGATGGATTCAGAGTACATGCAGTCTTTAGACTTATTTCCAGTATATCCTTTTAGCCTGAATGTGAGTTAGAACTCGTTCAGAATTTGACTCAACAGAAAGTGGATGACTGGGTTCCAGATTGGACTTTGGTTCGTGGTTTGTATATGTGTAGAGGAATGGTGTTTTCAAGAGGCTTTAATATTTCTCTTGGTGTGCTTTTCCTTGGCCAGTCATCAATAAAGTAGTAGAAATAGGACATATACCTTCAGTGTGTAGCGCAGTGATGAATGAATGAAGACCACGAGGCAGTTAAACCTCAGAAAGAAAGCATTTACTCTTCACATGTTAACATGGAAGAAGTTTTCCCATTTCTCAAAGCAAACATGTCACATGTGTGTGAACCTCCACAAATAAGGAACTTATTCTCAGAAAAGAGTGCACTGATCTCTGTTACTTTCACTTAAACTTTGTTAAAATTGTAAGTAGCAGTGAGGTAATTTGTCCCTAAAAAGGCAGGGAAGGCAATCTTAGAAGATGAATGACTCTGAAAAGGAAGAAAAAATCTATAGCAACAAGCCAACATTTCCTACACATATTCTTCTTATTCATCTGTTTGTAGTAAGAACACTCATCAGTTTCTTCTAGGCTTTCATTGAGGACTCTGTTTTCACCCTGTATTTCTTTAGCTCAACATAATTACATCTATAAAAGTCTGTTCCATCATTTGTGGACCAGCATGTTCTGTAGATGTCAGAAACCAGAACTTTTCACTAAATGGAAAATGTTATTTTTTCTTTTTTTCTAGAAACCATTTAGTTGTATCCTCCCTACCCCCTTTCTCAGTTTAATGCCAGAAAGAAAAGATTTGTTATGAAACCGGTAATACATTACTGGGTAGAAATTGATTTGTTTGCTTATTATTTTTGTTGGTAGTGGCTTTGAAATATTCTGTGTAGTGTGTTTACTTGTTGAATAATAATTCATAAGTGTTTATGAGCCCTTAAAATCTCTTAAGCAGTGAGACAAACAAACAGGCTTCGTGAATCAGTGTGATGCTTCCCTCACTCAAGCCATGTGCTGTTTCTGGTTTTGTCAGGGTCCTGCTTTGCCTTTAAACTCAGGCCACTCAGCAGAGTGCAGTTTTAAGTTTATTTCACATGTCTTCCCAGTTTTAAGTTTCATCTCATTTAACTCAACAAAGCCTGTTCACTCTATACATTTTGGCCCTTTGGGAACCTAGCCCAGCCTCGGTTGAGTGGTTAGTGTACTGGTAACTGAAAAGTCTGGGCTGGTAAGCCATCTTAGTGAAGCTCCTGCCCAGGGATAGCATTTAACCTTCTATACATGAAGTGCTGGGATCGGTCCCCACATTATAAAACAAAAGCAAAAATGAATATATGCAGCTTTGACCTAACTTTAAAATTCAAGCCTTCAGAATTGTGACATAGACATTTTGCTATCAAAAATAAAATGTATTGTTATTATCACCTTCAATTTGACAGCTAAATGTTTGTTTGTTCTTACGTTTGGATGTGTGTGGAATAAATATTTAATCATTTGTTTATGTCTTGTAAATCTAACTATATGGAATGTTTTACTCCCTGAAATATGTAATAATATTTGATAAAACCGTTACTACTTGTGATTTCCAATTTGGTAAACCAAACTAAATGAGATTCCTACAGATCTTTACATTTTAAGTGCTTTCATTTTTAATAAATTTGATTGTAAAAATTTGCTATTTTTTGCCCTCTGCTTGCACATAAGTGCCTGTGTTCTAAGCTTTGCCTTTAGAAATGTAAAACATGCTCTATCTCTGCAAGCAAGTGTTTGAGGATGAAAGGAAGTCTTTCCATCTTAGCAAGCTAAACTGCCATCAAATATCAAACCAGACAAAGAAACAACTGTTCAGTATTTCCTGACGGGAAATCATAAACAAAGGTATTGGAATGGCCCTGCGATCTTTCATACTGCCATCGGGTCAACCAGTGAAGGCATGTGTTGCCACAAAATCACCTATTTTAGAAAATAAATAATGAAAACAGTCAGAGAGCTGACTCGTCAGTTAAAAACACTTTTTGATCTTGCAGAGAACCCAGGTTCAATTCCCAGCCCTTACTTGATGGTATACAACCATCTGTAACTCTTGTCCCAAGGGATCTGACACCTTCTTCTGACTTTCACAAGCACCAGACACTTGTGTGGTTATAAGACATACACGTTTACTCACGTCTGTGGGTATACATACCCTTGTGAGCATGTGTGTGTGTGTGTGTGTGTGTGTGTGTGTGTGTGTGTGTGTGTGCCTGTGTCTGTGTATCTGTGTCTCTGCGTGTGTGTATGGATCTTCCACTGTCTTTCTCTGTGTTTTGACCATCAGGCCCTAGGGTTCTTCCATCTCTCCCTGCCAGCACTGGGATTATAGGCCTTGCTACTGTGCCAGTGTAAAGGGGGATGCAGACTGGGACACAGGTTTTCATGCTTGCACAGCAAGCACTTTATCAGGTGAGCTACCTCCTCCATCCCCATCCTTTGTAATTTTTAAATGTAGCAATAAACTCATTATGAAGCCAATTATCAATTTGTTAAATAGAATTTATGAGCACAGAAAAACAAATATGATCACTTGGAGCCAGTGCGGATTTTGCTAGCAAGAAATTATGCCTGGTAACATAGGCCTGCTAACCTTTCAACTTGGGATGTTGAAGAAGGAGGAGCAATTTAGAGAGACTCTTCCTCCAAATAAAAAGTGGTAGAACATTTTGCCTACATGTACAAGGCCCTGGGTTCACCCTCCAATACTGAAAGAAGAAAATAAGGGTAAAGAGATAAAGGGACTGTGAGAGATGACTCAGCAGTTAAAAGTGCTTGCAGCTTTTCAGAGGACCCTAATTTGCCCAGCACTCATGCTAGGCCGCCCACAATTGCCTGTAGCTCCAGCTCTATGTCACCCAGCCCTCCACAAGCAGACTCACATGCATGCATATAAGTAACAATGCAATCTTTGGAGACTGGAGAGATAACTCAGCTATACAAAGCACTTATTTTTGCAGTAGACCCATGAGGTGGCTTGCAACAAACTATAACTCCAATTTTAGATGATCTGATATTCTCTTCTGGCCTACACAGGCACCAACTTATACATGTACACATGTATACACATAAAGTAAATAAATCCTTAAAGGAGGTTAAGAAATTGAGGCATATAGTAAATTTGTGAGTGGTTTCCTTTGGTTTGGTCTGGTTAGGTTTTCGAGACAAGATCTTTCTGGGTAGCCCGACAGTCCTAGAACTCACTCTGTAGCCCAGACTGGCCTTGAACTCAGAGATCATCTGCCTGCCTCTGCCTCCCAAATGCTGAAATTAAAGGCATGGGATTTTTTTAATGTATATTTATTCTCTGTGAATGTGTGAGGGGTGTGCAGGCCTTGGCATTTATGTGGAAGTCAGAGGACAACTTATGGCATTTGGTTCTCTCCACATGATTCCAAGGATCTAACTCAGGTCATAAGACATGGCAGCTGAATGGAAAAAAGATAGATAAACAAATAGATAGGAACGAAGGAAGGAAGGAAGGGTTTTTGGCACCAGATGAATAAAATGGGTGCAGTAAAGAAACCAAAATAGCTGTTCCATGAGTAAAGGGTAAAATTTATTCCAAATCACCAAGTCTGTCTCTTGGAAAGTGGGGGCTAAGGGAATTAATGGATGTGATTTCTAGTGCCATGATAACCTCACTGAAGAAAGCTTTAGCTGGTTCAGGGTCTGAATGCAGGAGGCTTATATACGGATTCCTACAGGAAGCAGGTATTCAGGTAGGTTAAGTTACCAGAAAAGCAGCCAAAACTCTGTCCTACTCGAACTCTTAGACACTTGCAGAAACAATTCTTAACACTTCTACTGAAGTGTAACAAATCCGAGATACTGTGTTCATCCTCCTGTAAATAAGCATCAGTATCTCCCTCTAGTCAGGTTGCATGGAGTTAGGGAGCCACACGTTGACATTGAAGATAAGCAAATCTAAGGGGAGATGAAGTGATTCTAAATGGGTTAATTTTTAGTTTTTGATTAGGTGTTTGGGGATTAATAGCAGAGGTTTTACAGTGTTGTATATATACTAAAATCCACTGTATCAGAAATTTCACAGGGGTTGGTTTGATGTGTGAATTATGCCTCAACATCCAGGTATAAAAGGGGTGGTATGTTAAAACAACCAGTAAGTATCTCCCACAGTACACCCCATTCAGCCTCCATCTTCTTGTGTGTTACACTTTCCTGTCTGAGCACAGTGACTGATAGTCTTTTTTTAACAATAAAATAGAGAAAAGAAAAATACCAGTAACTAGAAGGTTAGCAGGACAGCCTTGGAAACTGTACTGAAGCCACAGGGAATTTTTTTTTAATCTCTACCTTTTTCTATTTATTCTAGATTTCCCCTTCAATGAGCCCTTCTGTTGGTCAAGCCTTGCCCCTAACCATCAGCAATCATTCCTGTGAATACTTCTTTCCCCTAACATAGCACTAGTCCCAGCTCTTAATGATTCTTGAGCTGTCACTTTCTTCCCGTGTGGCCACTCCTCTCTTATATTGCTTGCTTAGTGGCTTGAAGAGTCAAAAGCAAGAGAACAGCAGCCATTGCATTAAGTGTGGTCACTAGGAACTAGAAACACTGCTCTCCACACCGATTTGGAGGCGAGTGGAAACAGGTCTCTAGAATGACCAACAAGTCTTGCTAGGCTGTTCTGGAAAGAGGTCCTGTTCCAGGTAATGGGAAGAGACTCTTCTGTAGGAAGGGAATGTGACCACAGAGTTCAGGGGAATTTGGAAACCCAAGGTCTACCCAAATGGGTGTTGTTCCTTCCCAACTAGATCACCAGGTCAGACAATGTCTTCCAGGCTCGGCATTTGAGAATTTGGTATCCTTCATAACCTTTATATTCCCTGAACCTGATTTTGAGCACATTTTACTGCCTGTGCACTGGATGCATCTAAATGTTTCTGGGACATCTGAGATAACAGTGGCTAATCAGAATCTGCCTTTTCTTCATCCCGTGTGTGTGCGCGTGTGTGTGTGTGTGTGTGTGTGTGTGTGTGTGTGTGTGTGTGTGTGTGGTGAGTTTTGGGAGGATTTCTCTGTATAGCTTGCTTGCTCTATAGACCAGGCTAGCCTTAAACTCACTTCCCAAGCCTCTGCCTACTGAGTGCTGAGGAGATTAAAGGCATATGCCACTACCGCCTGACTTTATCCCAATTTTTTAATTGTGTGTGCTGGTGCCCAGAGTTCTTTTCTAGGGATGTCTCTGGGTCAGCTTTGCTACTTGGACTTGTCACAAATCCCAGAGATTTGGTTTAAGTACTTGGGAGGTGATCCCAGGAAGGACAAGGGCATGGGATGAGGGGTGGGAAAGAAGAATGTTAACACTGGGGAACACCATGCTCAGTCCCACTGGGGAGTGAGGATACTGGGAATGTGCCTGCTATGGGGATAAGGATTGTCCCTGGAATGCTTTAACTGGAACAGGGCCAAACAAAAACAAACATTCTTGGACTAGGTCTTTGTGATTCAATGTCAAGCCCATTCATTGCACATGGCTTTTTTTTTTTTTTGTTGTTGTTGTTGTTAATTGAAGGGTTTTTCTGAGTGTCACTTGACTGCCCTGTTCCTCACTTTGTAGATTCAGCTGGCCTCAAACTCACAGAGATCCTCTTGAGTGCTGGGACTAAAGGTTTGCACCACCACTGACTGGCTATAGGTTTTTTATTTTTTAAAGACAAGGTCTTGCTACATATGGTAGGCTGGCATTGAAATCTTGATCTTAATGCCTTCATTTCCTGAGCGGTTTTGTTTATGTTTTGTTTTGTTTTAGTGTTTGTTAATAGTACTTCTCTTAGCAATGGCAGTGGGTGAGTGGGCAGGGGAGTGGCTCTTCCAGACAAGTGTTAATGTTGCTAATCTTAGACTTGGCAGGCTGCCTTCTGATTCACTCAGAACACAGGAGTATGGGAAGCCATCTAAAGCTATCTCCCACTGACACCCTTCTCCCTTGTGAGGCTTCCAGTGAGCTCAGAATAGATTGACATGCAAAATACAAAACTACTTGCTAGGGGAGGGGGTCTAGGCTTGACTTCCCAATAGTAGAGTATCTCACAACTCTTGTTGCTGGTAACCTGCCTGTTTTGATGAGCCATTGTCTTTCTTGGTATGCAGGAAGAAGACCTGAGAAGCTGGCACCTTTGGCTTACTCTCTGTTGTTAATGATGTAAGTAATAAAGTGCCTGAATCTAAAAAGAGCTCACTATGTATGTGTGTGTGTGTGTGTGTGTGTGTGTGTGTGTATGTATATATGTAAGTCTTTGTCTGCTGCAGTGTACCTGATAACCTCTCAGGAATCAAGGACTACAACCTGTACCTTCTGTCAAAGCAACTCACAACCAGACTTATGCTGCCTACAATTTGAGGGCTGTGCAGCCTCACCCAAGTCTGTGTGCCCTTCAGGAGGCAAGGAAGGCAGACTGCCTAACAGCAGTCATCTGAAATACAAAAAACAAAAATGTTGCTCTCAGGCTCAGTGTATCATGTCTTCCAGGGACTCTACCCATTCTGTTGCATCCGAGGATCCTGCTGGGGCTTATCATCTGACATGGTATTGAGCAGTTTTACAATATTCTCAATAAAACTGGCCTGAAATTATCCTTTCTTGGTAACATCTGTTACTTGAAAGCTGCCCACAATGTTTCTGAGCCTATAAATTATTAACTTGGTAAGAAAAAAAAAAAAGCTTGTTTTATGATCATATTCAGCAAAACCCCTTAATACTTCAACCAGTGTTTATAATTGCAAACAGTGATCTGAAGTAATCCATTTTAAGAAAAGGACAGTAGAGAGAAAAGGGTGGGAGTGAGATTTGTGAATAATGAACAAACTATCTGTCTCTCTCAGGACAGCTCCCATCAATGTAGTCAAGCCTAAATCTCTTCTTTAGACTAAACGGGGAATTGTAGTGAGATATCCACCCTGCCTGCACCTGTTGCTCATTGGAGGTGGGGACAGGTTTGGACATGCCCTTTGGGGAGTAGGAGGTCTGGGTCTGGGGTGCCAGACCCCAGCTAGTGCTCTTACTTCCCAGTTGGAGACAGAACATCCCGAGGCATCCTTGAAACTGGAACCTGTAGCGATCATCTGCTTCTGGTGTAAGTGATTCCTCCCAGAATAAACATCCATCAGCCTGTCGCTTCCCAGACCCTTATTTACAATTTACAACCCAGCAGAGGTTGCATGACTGGGCTTTCTGCTGTTTGTGCTGGGTCTCTGTATAGCAAAAGAGGAGTGTCCTAAGGGTCTACAGTGTGAATTCAGTTATCTGTGTTGTCTTGTATGTAAAGTTCCATTTAGTAAGCAACTGTCTGTTGCTGTTTTGGTTTTATATTATCATTTTTCTTGTGCTGAATAGCCTTACCCAATTTTTTGGACTTCAAAATAATATTTTAGGCTTATTCTAGGGACCATAGTGTTTACTTTAGATGATTATATATTATCCCAAGTTTTTAATTGCTTTGTTTCATCGGAGCTTATAGGTAATGCGTATCCATTACAAGGAAATATCTGATGAGTTCTGGCAAATTTGAATTCCCACATAACTACTACCACAATTGGGAAATAGCATATCTATTTCTCTCTGCCCCTGCTATAACTCTCCCAGATCCTGAGTCCTTAGCAACCACTGGTCTGCTTTTTCTTATGATAGCTTAATGTACCTTTTTTATAATTCATATGATAATATCACAAGTTAGTTGTTAAACGTGGCTTCTTTCAATCAAAAAGTATATTTAATATTTAAGATCTGCCTGCATCTGAGTGGATGCCATTAATATACCTTGTTTGTTGTTGGGAAATATCCAGTGTACGGTCTATCATAGCTTGTTTATCCAACCAAATGTCAAGAGTATTTCCAACAATATTTAGTAAACAATTTTTTTTTAATTTGCTTGAATGCCTGCTGTGTGTCATTTGAGAGCCAGCATGAACAAAGTAATGTGTGTCTTCATGGAGCTGAAAGGGGATCTAAAATACAAATCATAGTAGTAGCTAAATTACACAATTATATACATTAGTTTTTATGGCTCCTCTAACAAATTGCACAGTCGATGGCTTAAGGTAACAGAAATTTGTTCACACTTACAGAAGCCAGAATCCATAAGTCAAGATTTGTAAGTTGGGTCATGAGGTGTGCTTCGAGGGAGATGTGCCCCATGGGCCTCTCCTGGTGGTTGCTGGGGACCCATCTGTTCAGTGACTTAAAAACTACATCACTTGGAGCTTTGTTCTACCCTCACATCACGTTGATTACTGTGTTTCTTTTCTAAGAACACATGGATTTAGTGTCCATACTAATCCAGTATGGTCTCATCTTGAGACTCTCAGTTACATCTAGGAAAAAAAAAAACCTTTAGATTCTAGGTGGGCATGTTTTAGGGGTTACTACAGAAATTCCTGCCCACGTTAAACACTGGTAACAGAGCAGCAGAATAATTATAGGCGGAGTGCTGGAGGAGTATAAATGTAACTTCAGTAATGTGGGCTGGACAAGCCAGTGACTATGCGAGACAAAAGCAGTGGGCAATGTTGTCTGATGTCAAGAGGACCCCACGTCGCAGGCACTGCCCAGGAGTGGCCCTCATTTGGGAAAGGGCAGTGAAGCATGCCTGTAGGACAGCTGTAAGTATTCAAGGCTCATTGATTATGGACAGGGTATCACTGGGTGGCCCTGGCTGTCTGGGAAACTGCTTTGTTGACCAGGTGGAACTAAACTCACAGATAGCCATTCGCCTCTGTCTCCCAAGAGCTAGGATTTATTTTATATGTATGAGTGTTTTTTTTTTTTTAAATTTTATTCATTATGTATAAAGTGTTCTGGCATGTATTCTTTCATGCCAAAAGGAGGCACCAAATCTCATCATAGATGGTTGTGAGCCATCATGTGGTTGTTGAGAATTGAACTCAGGGCCTCTGGAAGGGCAGTCAGTGCTCTTAAACTCTGAGCCATCTCTCCAGCCTCATGTTTGAGTGTTTTACCTGCATGTTTTTGTGTACCCCATGTATACCTGGTATTTTGGGGGGACCAGTAGAAGATGTTGAATCCTCTGGAACTGAAGTTGCAGATGACCGTGACCTGCCATGTAGGTGCTGGGAACAGAGCCCAGGTCCTCTGCAAGAGCAGTAAGTGCCCTTCACTACTGAGCCATGAGGTCAGGATTTTATACTTGAGGGCATGGAAAGCTTTTGCAAGGTGATTAACCTTTGAATAATAAAAACTTGACAATAGCATTAAAAGTCATTTGAGAGCAAGGTGATACAAGTAAGAGGTAGCAGGTTACCCTAGAAGTATTCAGGTGGGAAGAATGTCTGAGACTACAGAGTACACAGACCACAGCATTGGGTTCAGAGATCCTGCCTCAGGATTCCTCTAGAGCCCAGATGAAGAAACACCCATTATGTGTGCCCACAGAGACCCCTATCTCTTTCCCACATACTTTCTTCAAAAGTATGCTCCCGACTTATAGCATTGTGGTTCATCTAGTTTTTGTCATAGTTTGTAACTATAATGGGATCATTCACACTATGTACTCCACTGAGTCCTGCTCCATCGACCCCTGGAGTGAGATTTCTGATGATTAATTTCTGTTATTACAGAGAGCAATGATTTGCTTATTCTCATTGCTGTATAACATTCTCTTATGTTTACAGCCTATCATTTAATTATCTGCTTTACTACTGATGCACATTTGGAGTTTTCCAGTTTGGGGTAGAACAAAGAATTATATAAACAAAGTGTGGTGTCGTGTGGATATTCAGCAGTACAGGATATTGTTCAGAGTCTCTTCAAGTTGCCAAAACTGTAGAAGAGCTTGGTTCTTGGTATGTTTTGGAGGTAAAACAGCCTATCAGCCATGTCTCACAGAAGAGAACGAGGGTTAACTCCAAGTGTTTACAGCTGGGCCACTTTTAGGTAAGTCTCGGTATCAGCTAAATTAGAAGCAGGGACTTGGGAGTGGAGGTGAAAAGAAGAGAAAGGAGGGAATTTTGTTTTATATAATCCTGAGATTCCAAATGAGGTATCAACAAAGGGGTAAAAATTCAATTCCCAACCTCAACAGCTTGGTCTGGATTAGAAACAAAGCAATGGGAGCATCCACAGAGGGAGTTTTAAGAAATGGCAGAGGCAGTCCCACCAAGATGAGAACACAGGATGCCCTGTCACCATGAAATCTGGGAGAAGGGAGAAGCAGCAAAGACGAAGCCTATAAGGCAACAAGGAAACCTCAAGTGTCCTTAGAGGCATGCTCATGAAGCACATCTGGAAGGAGAGATTTGTCCGGGCCACACAGGTCCAGAGGAAGACTGACAAGTGTCAGTTAGGCACGGCATTGCTTGAGACCATGCTAGCTTTGGTATCTTTTTTTTTTCCCCAGTGAGAATTGGCCTGAGTAACTAGAGGAAGTATAAGAGAAATAGGGCTGCCAGTAGGGACACATGAGAATGTGCTCTAAGCAAGGACATGAACGCAATAAGGGAGGACGCCATGGGGTGTCTGCAGAGAGGTCACAGCAGTGTAGACATGAAGTATTGATGGAAGAGCAGGGAGCACACTGTGCCTGGAACCGTGAGCAGGGAAAATAGTGGGAAAGTTGTCCATGCAAGCAATGAAGGGCTGGGTCACATAGCCTCTCAGAGGTCACTGCAAGTGCTTTTGTCTTTTGTGCCGAAACGGGGATGCTACTCAGAAGGTTTAGGGACAAAGGGTGACATATTTTGTCTTAATTAGATAAGCTTCAACATCATGATTAGTAGTGATGTGTCACATGCTTACACTTTAATCTCCAGAGCACAGTGACTTCTCTTGCACCTGAGTCATATCAGCAATGTGCTGGAGGTCTAAACCAGAACAGAAGGCTAGAAAACAAAATGGCCAGTGTTCATAGATGGTATGGCTTGGAGATGACAGGATTGTGCATGTTCAAGACAGCACTGCAGGGTAATAAAAGGAGAGCCTGGTGCTGCTAGACCCTACCATACCACTTGGTAGAAGGTTCCATCCATAGGAAAACTACAGTTTGATTTGAGTGGCCTTCACAGCAACAGCTGACACACTGACTGAAACCCACAGTCATCACAGAGGATGTAAGTTTTCTCTGTGACTGACAGATCAAACTCACAAAAGATTCAATGAGTGGAGCAACACATTGGACCCAGTAAATGTAGCATGCATACCCTCTTTGCTTGGTATCCCACCTCCTTAAGCACAGCATTGGTGTGCTATCATGGAAATCAAAGGCTAATGGCTGGTTCTAAAACAGTCTAGTTTTATAAAATCCCCAAATGCTAGGTCCAGAGTAGTGAAAATGTACAAGTTATAGCTACATACAGCATATCTAACCAGTAAAGAAAGTAAAACATGAAAAAGATGTTACAAAATTCAGATCTACATAAATCAATAGTATATGGGTAGGTATAGTAGTGTCTTGCCTTGTTCCTGTGACCAATTACCTGACAGAGCAAAACAAAAGCAACATCAGAAAAACACTTAAGGGAAAGAGGGTTTATCTTGGATATATAATCTGTCTTGATAGGAAAGGCCTGGTAGCAGTAGTATGAATCCTTTCCATTGCCTCTGTAGTCAGGAAGCAAGTGCGGCCAGAACATAAAAGCTCAAAGCCTGACCCTAGTGGTACTCTTCCTCCAGCAAGAGTCCACCTCCTAGGGGTTCAACAACGTTCCAAAACAGAGTACTGAGGAGCAAACTGCCCATCACACGAGTCCATGGGGGCAGTTTACATTCAAACCACAGCAGAATAAATGTCCTGTAAAAAAGGTAATAAAATTCTAAAATCTGTATTTTAAAAAGTTAGATTATATAATCTCTGGGGGGCGGGTTGTAAAGTTGAAGTGGACAGGGTGTATCCTTGAACCCTGAAGTCTTTGGATCTTGCTTTGTTAAGTCATTCAACTTAATGTGACTTTTCAGAGTTTGTGACATGCCACAAGAAAAAGTACTGCATAAATGAAAACAAAACAATAGGCATCAATAAAAATAAGAAACTGGGTAGGTAATATATTTAGAAATGGAAACAAAAATCTGAAGAGAAACTGTGGAAGAGTATCATTCTTTGTAATACTGCATAAATAGGTTTAACAAAACTGAACCTAGGTAGTTCTTGAGATATTTCCAGGCAATGTGGCATCTCAGCAAGCAGGGGAAAGTTTTGGGCTCCTTGAATGCATGAGAAGAAATTTGTTTGGCATGTATGACAAAACTATCTTCAACGTAATTCAGAGTGATGGTGCCCACTTATAATCTCAGCAATCCCAGGAGAGGCAAGATATGCAATCTCTCCCTCCCACCACCCACACACACACACACTCTCTCTCTCTCTCCCACTCTCTTTCTGTCCCTCTCTCTTTTCTCTGTCTCTCCCTCCCTTCCCCTCTCTCCCTACTTATTGATCTGAATTTATTTTGAGAGGAAACTTTAAAAGTAGAAAAATCAGAAGTTTTCAGTAAATGATGGCAGCGATGGTATAGGGAGATTGAAAAATGGAGGAGGGGTTCAGAAGGGAAAATTTCTATGATGTGTATAAAGGTTAATAAAATGATTGATGCAGCACAGAGAGGCAGGCAGATCTTGTGAGTAGAGGCCAGCCTGGTCTACAGAGTTAGTTACAGGACGGCCAAGGATTATATAGAGAAACCCTGTCTCTAAAAACTAAAAATAACTAAAATAAGATGAGTGACAGGGAAGTACTGGTAGGACTCTTGCTCCCTGAAAAGTTTCCATGACACCCTTAAGATGCCAGATACTTAGGGACAACCTATCAACCTCATTTTTCTCCCTTGAGACAAGCATCTGTAGATTTTCGATGTTGAGGTTATTGTTTTATTTTATTTTATTTTTTCACAAGACATCGCTGTTTAATCCAGTTTGGATGTGATTGTGATGATATCTTGCTTGTACAAATAAGGGCTGTCTGAATGTCAGAGAATGGAGCTTGCCACTAGCTAACCATAGAGATCTGGAGGTCTGTACAGACAGACAGAAAGTGAAGTAGCTGTGGGGAAACAGGATATATGCTGGGAGAAACCGAATTTGCTTTCTTGTCTGCTGAGGCACTAAGAATATAAGACGTGGCAGTGGCTTGCTCCTTCTCTCTGATTGCTCAGCATTTTCCTCTATATCTGACTCCAGGTTTTTATTACTTAGACCAATTAAGAGCTCCATTTACAAGTATGTGATGTCTTGATTCTCCTACTTTGACTTCCTGAGTGAGTGCTGGGATAGCAGGTATGTGCCATCTCTCCCAGCTTACTTTTATTTTTTCAAAGTCTCACAAATGATTCTGATGGGCAGTCAAGTATAAAATCTAATATGCCCAGTTGGGATGCCTATGAACCGAGAGAGAGAGAAGGCCAGGATATAATCACTAAGAGTACAAAAGCAGCACACGAACCTTGACAGTAACCAAAGGCTCACTAATTGAACTTACCTGCTCAACAATATAGAAAGCATGCCTGGTACTAGAAACCTGGCCAACTAACTAAGGCTAGTTAAGTTGTGGGTCTTAGACAATAAACTACAACCACAGCTGTACTAAAACAACATAATTCCTAACTACATTATAAATATTTGTTCATATACTCACATATATAAGTGTAGTCCTCACCCTTATCCAAGGACCTTCTTTTTTGCAGTGAACAGAAACGACTACAGAAAATCACAGGTAAGTAAAATGACAAATTGTGGGAACCCAATCCCAAGGAGTACATGTACAAAATAATTCCTGAGAGTAAGGGTTTGGGGGACTTTGCAGAAGGAGTGGTGGAGAGATTGTTAAGAGTCAGGTGTTGAGAATATGCTGTGAGAATTGTGCCTCCTAATAATGTCAGAAGCTACACCTATAAATTCTCGACAATATGACTACTTAAGTATGCTGCTACAGTGGACTGGAGGAAGGTCACAAGGCTTCAACTCTGTACAACTCCAGGAAACCAAGGAGTACTGAGAAATAGTCTTCTCCATGGAAGAGCACACCAGTACACCAGTCGATTATCCAATACTAAGTGGTCAGCACGGAAAACATAATACAGGTAACACTATACAGACTAAGCAAGCTGTATTCAAAAATGTATATGTGCGTGCATATTTACTTGTGTGTATGTGTGTGCATGTAGCAACCATTGATGGAAAAATAAAGGCCACAAATTCAGAAGCTAAAGGAGGAGGTATATGGGAGGGCTTGGAGGGAGGGAAGGGAAGGAGAAAATGTTTTAAATATATTGTAAGTTCAAAAACTAAAAGATTATATTTTTTATGGCCAGTATGTTTTTAAGATCTCAACATG
This sequence comes from Phodopus roborovskii, assembly GCF_943737965.1. NCBI lineage: Eukaryota > Metazoa > Chordata > Mammalia > Rodentia > Cricetidae > Phodopus > Phodopus roborovskii. Next base: position 1,325,605 of record NW_026125739.1, read on the forward strand.
CCTGTAAAACTCCTGGCATTCTTTAAAGTGGACCTGAGAGTCTGTACATGCTCCCCCTACACACACACACACACACACACACACACACACACACACACACACACCATGATGCCCACATTTTATGACAGACCACATTTCAAGGATTCAGAGGTAAAAGGGATCCAATATACTTTGAACCATGAGCTTGTGAAACAAAGCATATGTGTTTCCTGGCAACGTGGGACTCAGAGCTTCTGCTGTTGTGAGATGAGAGAGCAAACACACAAGCCCAGCTGGACTCAGTGAGACTCCTTGGGGGTCACTAGTGCAACCAGCATGACCCCAACCACATTTTGACCCTGGAAAATATTTCCACAGTGTTCCAGTACTTTCCCCACCAGACGATGCCTTCGAGTTAGTCTTGATTCTTGTTCCCATCAAAAATATTTGAGGTGAAGGAGTAAATTTAGCCAACACCAGCAAAATCTCTAAGGGCTTCACCACTGTTCTCTCATTCCCATTTCCATAACACGTGGCTGGGTCTTGCCTAACCCACATCCACCAGCTGAGTGGTCATGATGAGAAGCCAGAGTGTTTTCTAAATAAGCTTATTCCTGCATCTGCTTGAACTGACCTGGAAAATGTATTTGTTCCATTTGGGCCTCTCTGAGCAAACAATGTCCACTTTGTGTTGTGTACACCATCTGATTATTTCAGATTCCACAGCGTCAATTCACAGAAAATGATCCAGGTTTCTTACACTCTTTTCCCAGTTGTCCTTTGGAGGTGAGTATACACACAAAGGAACACACTATACTGAAGTTATCTTAGTTGAAGTCTTAGGGAGCCCTGCATTTTTATCTCTGTATGTTAAAGAAATAGATGTTTATTGTAACATTTCCCCCGCACTGTTTTTAGATTAAGGCCTCTTTGCTTTCAAACCTTATACTTGTTTGATTTTTCTTTCCTCTGCTTTGTCAGTCCCACAGCAGAAACAGCAGGAAACAGCCAGAGCCTGTAGCTGTCACCCCAGACCCAACTCTGTGGTTCCAACCTTGCCTTCAGTTCCGGCAAGCAATTTCTTGCTGCCCTGGGGACTGTCTTCTTTTTGTTAATTTTTTTTTTACATATTCTAAATTGCTTGGAAGTGTTCAGAGAAGAGTCAGGACTGACTGTCCACCGTTTTTAAAATGCAAAATATAGACTGAGAAAGGTTATATACTTTTCAAAAAGTATGCATTTCCCCCTAAGTTCTGTCAATAATACGAGTATTATATAAGTGAATTCTATCCTGTCCCTGTGTGCTCATACATGTATCATATGAAGATTAAATTAAGCAATTCTCTACAAGTAACCAGAGGAAAATAAACAAAGAAAAATATTATCTCACAATGAAACAATTAGACCCTAGACTGGCCTCAAATTTGGATCCCGAGTGCTGGGATTACAGGCATTCCATCACATTCAACCTTTCTTTTGTTCTTTGTATTGGTCATGAATTTTTAACAATGGTTCCTTCACCAGACTATGTAAGAATATGAGCAACTTGCCAGGTGTTAGTGGCTCATGCCTTTAATCCCAAAACTCGGGAGTCAGAGGCAGGCAGATCTCTTTGAGTTCGAGGCCAGCCTGATCTACAGTTAGTTTAAGACTGGCTCCAAAGCCACAGAGAAACCTTGTCTTGAAAGACAAAACAAAACACACAAACAAAAAAAAGCAACATTTTTCATAACTGCATGAAACTGTAAGTAATCCAATATATATCTTTAGCAAAGCATTTAAGTAATTTATAATTGTATAAGTTCAGGCAAAAAAAGAAAAAAGAAAGAAAGAAAGAAAAACTCTAAAACTATAGCTCTAACACCAATGTAAATGTGAGGCAGAAGTCAGTTACCAAAGAAAAACCACTCTATCTTCCCATAATGTGAAGTAGTGCATTTACAGAAAGTATGAAAGTATCTGTAGAGAGATGGATTAAAGGGAAATACTGGTATTGAAAGGTAGAAGACAGGAGGGGGTGCTAGTAGCCCCTTCCTGAGACAAATGAAATCATCCTTAGGTTATGTCATCTTGCCTTTATTTAGAAATTATTGCACACCTAGTGGTAACAGTGTAGGTATGTGAAGAGAACCTGAGGTTACGTTGTGGTCCTGGCATGAGAGAAAGCTTAGTTGGGAAGAAGGGTACTCCACTACCCTTCCCATAGAACAAGGATAAAAGAAGGGTTTGCTTTTTTTCTAAGAATATTTGAGAGTAGATTCATTATAACTTTGACCTAGATGTCATTACCACCACATTCCTTTGTAAAAAAAAAAAAAAAAAAAACTAATAAAGGCATAAAAGGAGTGATGAACAGAGGCTACAATGTAGGCAAAATTTTATATAAAGAGTTGGTGGCCTGTAAGTCCAAGAGGTTTTAAAAGATCTTAGTAGACCTTGAGGGTATGTGTAAACAGAGGAAGGGAGGGAACATGGAGGAGAAGGAGATCTATAAGTAATTCCATGAAGAGAAAGGTGACTGTTAGGGAGTTTTTGAAGCCCAAGTCCTGAGTGAGAGCCCATGCTGAAGATAACAGGAAAAGAATGTAAACTTCAGATAGGAGAGAGTTTTCCCTTAGCCATCTATGTAATTATTTGGGACCTTAGCTAAGCAACCAGTGGGATAAGAGATGTGGGAAGAAACATTTGAGGCACACAGAGATAATATGACCCAGAGCCACAGGTCAACACCTCTACCAGAGATGATTAGTAAAGGAGCAGGGCCCTGCTGACATCTTGCAACTGGGCTTGCACAAGGATCCAGAGCTCTTGTGGTTTGTACTGCAGAAGGAATGGGGGAAATATGGGTAGGAGCAAGATGTGTAAATGGATGGACTACCTCTGAGGTCTAGACAGAGAGGGAAACTTTGGAAAAACAGGGAGGGCCGGAATCAGGGTTTGGTGAGACAGCAGAAACTGGAGCCCATGAGACAGAAAAGTGAAACAGGAGCCCAGGTCTGATGAAGGCACATGAATTTCCCATCCTGTAGTGATTGTTGCCTCAAGGGATGGAATCACCTTTGATACATGTGAACTTCCTGACAGAGGATGAGGAGATGTAGCTCTGGAGAACTCAGACATGCCTTTGGTCAGCACCCAAAGAGGGAGCAGAGGTGAGGAGAAAGCCACATCCTTTTCTGAGGAAGCAGTGCAGCATGCAACGTAGGCTTCCATGCCACACAGCTGCCTTCAGTCTAAGCATAAAGGGCAATGCTGCATGGCAGATGTTATCACTGAACATCCAGGCCAGGACTGCCTAGTGGAAATTGTACAATGATGTGATGTGTCTTTCCAGTCCACCAGCTACAAGTGGCTAAATGATTGTCATAATTAACAGTAAATTCCAGGCTCTTTCTTAAAAAAAAAAAAAAAAACAAATAGGCTTAGCTGCAAGTTTGTGGTGTTGAGGAAGACTTGGCAAATGAAATTCCACATTTAGATGCCATGTACACTAGTTACAGTAGTAAGGATACCCTGGACGTTATGTCAAAATCCTGGAGGCTGGTAAGGATGTGGGCAGCTTCTGAAAAGATCACAGTACCTAGTGTGAGACATATGACCCAGCAAATATAGGAGAAGAGCCATTTTAAAATTCTTAATATGTATCTAAAAATACATAAGAAAATCAATAGCTTCATATACATAGTAGCATCAAATTTTCAGTTTTACTTTCAAAAATTTTTATTTATTAAATGTGCATGCATTTGTTCCTGAGTGACAGGAGCCTTCAGAACCCAGAAAAGAGTAACAGATCCCCTGTTAAAAGAATTAAAGATAGTTGTGAACCACCATGTGGGAATTGAACTTGGGCTTATCTAAGTGCACTTAACCATTGATTCAGCACTTGATGCAGCCCCAAGCCCTGCAGAGCTGCATTTGTTCTGAAAATTGAATTGCATGTGTTCCTTTGGGACTGTGGCTGATATGTCCTATTCATCCTTAGAGGTAGGTTTCTCACCTGCAGCAAAATGCTGTGTATTTTTAGACTTCAGAGTTAAAACTCTGTTTTCTAGAACCCAGGTATGCAAGGGTCAAATTCCTCAGGGCTCAATTAAAAAAAAATTCCTCAAATCTTTCCAAACAAAGCTAAGGAGTTTGGACTTTATCTTGTGGGGAACTAGAAGCTCCAGATGGTAGTTAGGTAACAATGGAAATAGCCAAGATGAGCAAATGATTGAAAGCTGCATGGCCTTCATATTAATAAGGTAAGAATATAGAATCCTGGGATGCACTTAGTGGCACACACCCATGCAGTCATGGACCCTTCTTCTCCTCTTTAGGAAAGTGCAGAACATGAACTTCAGTGTTGCGGTTGTCATAGCTGCTGTAAAAGTAAAGTCTGAATAAAGGGTTCTCCCATAAGCCAGAGTACACTCCTCTGAGCACTAAAGCTTGTCTAAAAACTCTGCTTCTGGGACACCAAGCACCCAAAAGAGAAACAAACACCTCAAAGAGCTGAGTTTGCTCTACCGCCCAATCCTCTACAGACCTCTGAGGAACCAATTAGGGCATGTGGAGGGATTTTGAGAATTTTTTTTATTAAATACAGTCCTTGCTGAGGACTAAGTTATTGTATAAATTGTCTAAAGCAGAAGTAAAATTTAAAATCATTTCCAGTTATTTGCTACTTTTTACTATCACCTAAGCCCTTGTGGCCACCCATGTCACTGTACATGCATGGTAAGAACTCAACATGATGGTTTGCCACTATATGTCTTCTCCCCAATGCTGCCTGGTGATATGTTGGAAGCTCAAAATAGCTGAAAGTTGAGGTATTTGGACAGAAATTAACAAGCAAATGAGAGATTTTTCTGCAAAAAGGTAATATACATCTGTCAGTCTACCATTAATGTTCACACACTGCATCACTCTCTCCCTGTAGAGATCCCCCACGACCACACTCTTTGTAATTGTAGTAGTCCATCACTCAATGAATCATCTCAGATAAAAGTTATCAAGTGCATGTTTAGGATGGTGTGGTGATCTGACTACTTTATTTGCATTTACTTGGACTGGGTGATTTTTTATACTATACACACACACCACAGAGACACAAAGGCAGAGATTTTCACTTACTGGGCCTCACATAATGGGATGGCTTCCCAAGGCAGCTAAGACCAGATGCTGTCCTGGTCCCTGGGATAAGGACTTAAAGCAGGGCACTGCCACCATTGTACCAACAAATCCCATGGTAACTGTCCTGGCTATCTTTCTGAGGTGTCTAGTTCTTAAATGTCACTATGTGGCTAAGAACCCTATAGGAGAACTAATTCGTGATACCGAAAACATAAGTACATAGCTTTAGGCAGCAACAGCTGTTTAATCTAAATTATTCACCATCATGCCATTAGGTAGACACTCTACCAGGACGGCTGGGGCTGGAGATGTCTCATTGGGTAAAAGGTCAGAGACAGTGAAACGAAAGTGCTTGGTCCCAAGGGCTTCAAGGGCAAGTGGTTCTTAGGACAGTCCAGAACACAAGGAACAGGGACTTTCGCCCTAAGATACTGAGCCTAGTGGTCCTGAGCCAGAGCTGCAGCTCCAGCAGGTGCCTGCTGTACCCATGTGGCATGACAGGCATGTCACCCTCTACTGAGGTGTTACAATGTTTTCTCTGACAGGGAGTCAAAGGGGTGAGGGGTAGAACAGACAGCTGCAAACTCACCATGCATTCCTCTTAGTGGAACAAAGAACAGGGAACTCCTGGGATTCAGACCCAGACCTTCCTGAGGCCTGTACCTTTCTGAAGCCTCTATGGCATGAAGGAAGTAAGTCTCAGCATGTATTAAAAAAATAACTCTCCAACTCCATTTTTCTAAAGCAGAAAATAACGTGATCACTGCCTTTTAATAAGATTAAAATGTTAAAAACATTCTAAGCCCTTCAGAAAAGGGAGTTGGTTCAATAAATTGTGGAACATTCACCTAATGGTGCCCTTGAGAGCCTTGGAGGTAAAGTTTTATATAAGTTTTATATATAAGTTTTAATATAAGATTTTATCATATATTAAGTGGAAGCAGAGGAAGTCAGATTCAAACTGGTAACATTTTAAAGCAGTTGTGCTTAAAAGCATGCATGGAAAGGAGAACTAAAAAAAATATTCTAAAATGTTTAGATTATTTCCCTGGGTGGCACTTGTTTACCTAATAGCATGTGTGTGTGCACGTGGGGGAATTAATCAGAACTTCTTTCTTACCCTCAGAACTATGAAAGATGGTAAACTGGTGTATGACAAAATTTAACCTGTTTAAAAAAAATCTAACCCTCCCTCCTCCTGTTACTCTAGCCAGACCAAAATCAAGTCAACAAAAGGTTAAGCTATAGATTTTTAAAAAGTTCATTCTTAATTCTCTGTCTCCTTTATTACAATTTAAAGTGATCAAATACGGCGTATATAGAGGACATATGGCACTGCATGCTACTAAAGCTTCATAACTGGCTTTGGAGAGAATTATTTTCAGAAGCAAATTTTCACATCTTTAGTATACCTTCATTAATACCTTCATCTGTGTTCATACTTCCCAGCCACCAGGACAAGTAAACTACACTTGTGGTTACATTACGGTTTAATTTCTTGTTTATAATGGTACCATTGCCTGAACAGGTGGGTACAAGTGATGCTAACTTGTTTTGAAGTTGGTCATGTATGTATGGGAAAACCTTCAAGATACTGGAAGAAGAAAGCAAAAGGAATTATAGGTCTGGTACAGTGGCTGTTTAGCCAGGACTGGGGGTCAGTAAATAAATGGATTAGTGTGGAACAGGTGACAGGGGTAATTTTAGGTGAGAATGATAACAAATGTGTACAGAATAAAAACTAAAACCGTTTTCCCTGGCACAGGAGACATTTGACCATCTCTTGCTTGATGGGTCCATTTCATCCTATCCTATGCAATTCATGTTCAGTCCAGTCCCTAAGCTCCTCCCTTCCCCAACTACACTTGAGTTAGGAATCCAACTACCCTTTAGGTAGCTCCTTCTCCCTACCTTGGCTGTGTTTTGTTTTGTTTTGTTTTGTTTTTTGTTTTGTTTGTAAGACCCTCAGAATGAGGAGTCTCCTAATTTCGGTCGGTACCCCAAGTTTAGGGAGCCGTCCCTACATTCTCCATTACAAGATGGCACTGGCATCCAGCTGACGGTTGGCATAAATAAGCCTGTGCAAGCGTGCAAGGGGATTTCTCCCGCGCCTCTCCTGTGGCGTCATTCGGCCTGATGAGCGAGCAACCAGTCAGGGAGTGACATATCCTAAGCGAGGCTGAGTTTCTATATAAGGGTGTGGGTTTTTGCTCCCGGGGTCTTCGCTCTACAGTTGGTGTAAGCTTATGCTCTGCCTCTCAAGAAGCATTAAAGCTATTATCGCAGAAAGATCCTATCTGTGTGCCGCTTCGTTCTTGCTGGCGAGACGGTAGCGTGTGACAACTGGTGCCGAAACCCGGGAACTCGACCAATCCATTGTCAGCATCATCGAAGACCCCCAACTTTCGAGTTGGGAGGATTCAGAACTGCGAGGAGGTAAGTTCAGTAAGGTATGACTGATCCTCATAACATCTTTGCTTTAGTATCGCTTTCATTCTCTTTCTGTTGATCCTCTTTTGTTACCATGGAGGCCACTGCTAAGGAGATTTCTGTACTTAAGTCGGACATAGATAAGCCGTGGTACACTGCGCCTCTTAAGTCTTTTGTAAATAAAAAAGTGAGGCGCTCCAGATCCACTTTTGGTTTCGCGTGGTGCCAACACTTGTAAGACGGACGTAGATAAGCTGCGGTCATCCGTTGCGCAGCCATGGGCTCTACGCATTCCACTGTTACAGCACTGCAATCAATCCTTACACAGCAGGATCTGAAGCTATCTGACCAACTCCTACAGCGATTTGTCAAGGATGTAGACAGTGTAGCTCCCTGGATCGCGGTCTCGGGCTCTCTCTCATTGGCCTCATGGAGGAAGTTAGGAAGGAATCTTGAGCGTGCTCGGGCCAATGGAGAACTTTGGCCTAGTGCTATGGCCATCTGGACAATGATAGAAAATTGTTTAGAGGATGAGGATTGTAAGTCTGCTATTGCGGAGGGACAAGGGATTTTAACCGAGTTTCAGGATAGTCTATCAGAAGCTGAACAAAGCAAGAGGATGGGTGCGCGCAAAAAGGATAGTCTATCAGAAGCTGAACAAAGCAAGAGGATGGGTGCGCACAAAAAGGAAACTAAAAGTGAAAAAGAACCCTCTAGAGAAGATAGTCAGGAGGAGAAACCAAAGAAATCTCTTAGGAGGTCTAAAAAGAAAGACCTAAAGAAAAGGGAGAGCTCAAGCGGCCTCTATCCTAAGTTATATCTGGAGGCCCCGGGTATTGAAGGCCCCTCTGAGTCCGAAGAGTCTGATGTCTTGGACACGGAAGAGGAGGCAGACTTGGAGGAAGAGGCCGCCAGATATGAAAGGGAAAGGTACCACCCCGATGATGATTTTGGCTTTCCTATTACTATTAAGAAAGGGGACGAGAAGCCTTCTGCTTTATTGCCTTCTGCTCCTCCGCCTCCATATGAGCTTGATAACTGAGGGACCCAAGGATCCCGTAGAGAAGGCTTCTCCTTAATCCCGTCAGGGGTCAGAAGAAAGCTGGCTTCGTTACACCTCGCATTTCCAGTTTTCGAGAATGCGGATGGAGGGAGAGTGGCCGCCCCAGTGGATTATAATCAAATAAAGGAATTGGCGGAGTCAGTCAGAAAATATGGAGTTACAGCAAATTTTACCATAGTTCAACTAGAAAGATTGGCCCTGTATCATTTGACTCCAGCAGATTTGGAGACGATTGCAAAAGCAGCTTTGGTCAGCATGGGCCAATATATGGAATGGAGGGCCCTCTGGCATGAGGCGGCCCAAACACAGGCAAGAGCTAATGCTGCTGCAATAACTCTGGAGCAGCAAGCCTGGACTTTTGAATTACTCACTGGGCAGGGCCCTCATGTTAATAATCAAATGAATTATCATTGGGGAGCTTATGCACAAATTTCAGCTACAGCCATTAAGGCCTGGAAGTCGCTCTTCCGTAAAGGGGAGGGTAGTGGTCAGCTTACTAAGATCAAGCAGGGCCCCCAGGAACCTTTCTCAGACTTTGTAGCCAGGATGACAAGCAGCAGAACGCATTTTCGGGGATACTGAACAAGTCATGCCCCTGCTAGAACAATTGATTTTTGAACAAGCTACCCAAGAATGCCACACCGCTATAGCACCTCGAAAAAATAAGGGGCTACAGGATTGGCTCAGGGTATGTAGGGAGATAGGGGGGCCTCTGAGCAATACAGGTTTAGTGGCGGCAATTATCCAGGCACAAAGGCAGAACAAAAAACCTCCCGGTAAGACATGTTTTGGATGTGGAAAACCAGGGCACATAAAAAAGGACTGTAAAATGTCCAACGCCCCTAGGGCCAGCCTCTGCACCCGATGTGGCAAAGGCTACCATCGGGCAGAGCAATGCAGATCTGTTAGAGACATTAAAGGGAGACTCCTCCCTCCGACAGAGGCTCCGACCCTTCAGGTGTCAAAAAACGGGCAGATGGGCCCTTGGTCCCAGGGCCCTCGAAGATATGGGAATCGATTTGTCAAATCTCTAGAAGGGAACCAAGAGAGCGGCCAAGCAGACCCATCAGAATGGACCTGCGTGCCGCCTCCTCAATCTTACTAATGCCCCAAATGGGTATTCAGCCCGTGCCTTTAGAATCAATTATTCTGCCTTCAGTCACTATGGGATTGATCCTTGGGCGAGGCTCCCTTATAGCACGGGGGCTCATAGTACATCCAGGAATTGTGGATGATGCCCACACCCCTGAGATACAGGCACTATGCTCAAGCCCTACCGGGGTTTTCTCCATCAGTCAGGGAGACAGGATTGCACAATTGCTGCTCCTACCTCATGATAACCAACATGGGCCCATTGATGGTGTCCCAAAACAAATGGGATCCTCAGGAACAGACTCTGCCTCTTTGGTCATGTCTTTAAATAGTAGGCCAAAAACTACACTTTGGATAAATGAAAAGAAATTTGAAGGCGTTTTGGACATGGGGGCTGATAAGAGCATTATCTCCACCTACTCATGGCCAATGGTGGAATCGTCACACTCTTTACAGGGTCTTGGCTATAAGTCCTGCCCCACTATCAGTGCCACCCCCCTTAGCTGGAGAACCCAGGAGGGTCAAAAAGGGCAATTTACTCCTTATGTATTACCGATGCCTGTGACTCTATGGGGACGAGATGTCATGCAAGACATGGGACTGATGCTGACAAACGAATATTCACCACAGACTCAGGGGATCATGGGCAAGATGGGATATCAGCAGGGCAATGGTTTGGGCCGCTATGAACAGGGGCGCCTTGAGCCCGTTGCTCCTAACCCCAATAGAAATAGACAGGGTCTGGGTTTTTCCTAGGTGCCAGTGAGGCAGCACGACCCATACCTTGGAAAACGGAGGATCCGGTATGGGTTCCTCAGTGGCTGCTTACCTCTGAAAAATTACAAGCGGTGAATCAGCTTATAGAGGAGCAATTAAAATTAGGCCATATTGAGGCCTCCACCTCACCATGGAATACTCCAATTTTTGTAATAAAAAAGAAATCTGGAAAATGGCTCTTGTTTCATGATTTACGCGCTATTAATGAGCAAATGCAGCTTTTTGGCCCCATACAACGCGGTCTACCGGTGCTTACCACACTTCCCAAATTTTGGCCGCTATTGATTGTGGATATTAAGGATTGTTTTTTTCCCATACCTTTACATGAGCATGACAGACCCAGATTTGCCTTTACTTTACCATCTATAAATCATGCTGAACCGGACAAGAGGTTTCAGTGGAAGGTCTTACCACAAGGCATGGCAAACAGTCCAACCATCTGTCAGCTGTATGTGTATGAAGCCTTGGCCCCAGTTAAAAGACAATTCCCTTCTCTGATGCTGTTGTATTATATGGATGACATCTTGCTATGCCATAAAGATTTTGATCTTTTAAAACTGGCATATCCTGTATTGTTGCAAGCATTGGAGAAGAGAGGCCTATATATAGCCACAGATAAAGTACAAATCTCGGATACTGGACATTTTTTAGGCTCCAAGATCTTTCCAGATAAGATTGTGCCGCAGAGATTAGAAATCAGAAAGGATTATCTACATACTCTTAATGATTTTCAAAAGTTATTGGGGGACATAAATTGGCTCAGACCTTTTCTAAAAATTCCCTCCGCCGAGCTTAAGCCTTTGTTTGATGTGTTGGAGGGAGATAGCCACATTGCATCCCCAAGAGAATTGACTTCTGCCGCAAGACTGGCTTTACTAAAGGTGGAAGCAGCCATACAGATGGCTCAATTGTCACGCATAGAGGAAAATAAACCGATTACTCTATGCATGTTCAGGACAAAAGGGCTTCCAACCGCAGTATTATGGCAACAAGGTCCTTTATTATGGATACACCCTAATGCTTCCCCCATGAAAGTTATTGATTGGTACCCAGACGCGGTGGCCCAACTGGCCATGAGAGGATTAAAGGCCTCCCTCATGCACTTCGGCATTGAACCTAATTTGCTGATTGTACCTTATAATGCTGTACAGGTTGCCATCCTTGCCGCTACTTCAAATGATTGGGCTATTTTGGTCACAACCTTTGTTGGAAAGATAGACAATCATTATCCTAAACATCCACTTTTACAATTTGCCCTTAACCAGCCTATGATTTTTCCAAAAATTACCTCAAGTCATCCATTTAAAAATGGACTGGTGGTGTATACTGATGGGTCTAAGACAGGATTGGGAGCTTTTGTGGTGGAGGGCAAAATATACTCCAAACAATTTCAGGAAACATCGCCTCAAGTGGTGGAATTCATGGTAGTTTTGGAAGTACTACAAAGGTTTCAGGGTCCATTGAACATCGTGTCAGATTCATCTTATGTAGTTAACGCTGTAAAATTGTTAGAAACGGCTGGCATTATAAAAATGACCAGCAAGGTTGCAATCATTTTTCTGGACATCCAATATTGTCTGCTTGCTAGAGGGCAGCCCTTCTTTATTACTCACGTAAGGGCACATTCCGGGCTACCAGGACCCATGGCCTTAGGTAATGATTTGGCTGACAAAGCAACTAGATTGGTTGCCATGGTTCTAGCCCCGCCACTAGAGGCTGCCAAGGAATTTCACAAGAATTTTCATGTGACTTCTGAAACCCTGCGACGCCATTTTTCCATCACTAGGAAGGAGGCTCGTGAGATTGTTGTCAATTGTCAACATTGTTGTCAGTTTCTGCCTGCACCCCATTTTGGAATTAATCCTCGAGGCATTCAGCCCTTACAGGTTTGGCAGATGGATGTGACCCATGTCTCATCCTTTGGAAAGTTACAATATGTGCATGTATCAATAGACACCTGCTCTGGCGTTCTCCATGCCATACCACTCACTGGGGAGAAAACCTCCCACGTGATTCAACACTGTCTTGAGGCATGGAGTGCCTGGGGTAAGCCTAAATGTTTAAAAACTGACAATGGGCCTGCCTATACTTCTCAAAAATTCAGACAGTTTTGTGCACAAATGCAAGTCACACATGTCATGGGCTTGCCATATAATCCTCAAGGACAAGGCATTATTGAGCGTGCACATCGCACACTCAAATCATATCTCCTTAAGCAAAAAGGGGGAATAATGATAGGTTTGCCCCCCGTGCCACGGGTGGTTATAGCAATGGCACTTTTCACCATGAATTTTTTAAACATGGATGAACATGGTCGGTCTGCGGCAGAGCGACATTGCTCAGACCCATGTCGACCTAAGGAACTGGTAAAATGGAAAGATGTGTTAACCAATGAATGGAAAGGCCCGGATCCTATTCTAATAAGATCCAGGGGAGCTGTTTGTGTTTTCCCACAGAATGAAGAAAATCCTTTCTGGGTCCCAGAAAGACTCACTCGGATGGTCCTGGAGCAGAAAGATGTGGAGACCCGAGGACAAGAAAAGGGGAGCCGACTGCTCCCCCTGATGTCACTGATGATACTCAGCATCCCAGCTGTCCAAGGGGAGCCTCGTTGGGGAATCATGTCAACGTTCCCACTTCCAATGCCGGTGATGTATAATGCTCAGGTCTTTCCCCGATTCTTTGCCACCAATAGGGAGCTGGGTCTAGCCTTTTTGCCTAAGGACAGTTTCAGAGGCTCTGGATAAACAGACTTCAGCCAATACTCAAATTCAGGGGGGCTGGATGTTGGTGAACAAACGTATAGATTTAGTACATATTATGGCAATTGGCCCAATTGGGCTGTGAGCAGAAGCTCCCTGGTTTATGTGTCACCTCCATTCAATATGAAAATTTTACCAAAGCAGCTAATTTGTCTAAGAGTCTTTCTCAGTTCATGTTACAGAATTGGACCGCAGAATTTGAACAGACCCTCCGAGAATTGAGGACCGCTATTATCCAGATTAATTCCACCCGCCTCGATCTGTCCCTGACGGAGGGCCTATCATCTTGGATTGCCTCAGCTGTTTCCTATTTTAAGGAATGGGTGGGGGTGGGGTTATTCTTTGCAGCCATCTGCTGTGGTCTGCTGTTGCTTCTTTGGCTGGTTTGCAAAACTCAGGAATCAGGCAAAAAGAGATAAGGTGGTTATCGCCCAGGCACTTGCCGCACTTGATAGTGGAACGTCAGCTGATGTTTGGCTGTCTATGCTTAAGCAATAGGCCGCCGGCCGGATAGCTCTTGCACACCTGGAGCCTAGGCTCATTGCACAGGGTAGAGTGTCTGGCTTGAGCAGCCCATGAGGGATGTTGAGCAAGGCATCACACAGAGAGTTGCTCAATAGGCAGGCCTCTCTGGGAGGCACGTTGTCCTGCATAAGGGTTGCCTGCCCTAGTTCCCCTTTCCCAGAAAAACAGCAGAGGACAGGTTGAGAGTGCCTCGGGTCAAGCTAACAGCCTGATGGCGAATCTTGTACACGGTCTTAATGTTTATTTGGGAAGGTACGACCTCTGCCTCTATCCCTCAACATATGGGTGACCTATTTGCTTGTGAAAATGTAAAGCCTTATCATTAAATAAGAAAAAAGGGGGAGATGTAGGGAGCCGTCCCTACATTCTCCATTACAAGATGTCACTGGCATCCGGCTGGCGGTTGGCATAAATAAGCCTGTGCGTGCATGCAACGGGATTTCTCCCGTGCCTCTCCCGTGGCGTCATTCGGCCTGATGAGCGAGCAACCAGTCAGGGAGTGACACGTCCTAAGCGAGGCTGAGTTTCTATATAAGGGTGTGGGTTTTTGCTCCCGGGGTCTTCGCTCTACAGTTGGTGTAAGCTTATGCTCTGCCTCTCAAGAAGCATTAAAGCTATTATCGCAGAAGGATCCTATCTGTGTGCCGCGTCGTTCTTGCTGGCGAGACGGTAGCACGGGACACCCAAGAACTCAATGTCTAGTCAAGTTGCAACACGCAAGAGGCTTTAATGAAGAAGAAACGTTTGCTCAAAGGGGCTCCTCCAGTATGAAGGCTAGAGAGAAGTCCCCTTCCCTGGGCACAGGCGTTTTTAAAGGCAAACCCACAAGATTAGGGAGGGGGTGGGGCCCATTGTCCATTGAGTATGTGACCCTTTGAGGGCTGATGGTCTAGCTCTTAGGGTCAACAGACTTTAGGGCCTCAGGGTGTACTAATTAATTTTGTCTGGGCAAACCGGAGCTTCAGCTATCTCTTTGTTTCCTAAGGACACTATTCACTACCTGCTGACTCACAAGAAAGGAGGGGCAGTGTCAAATCTTGGTATATTATTATCTCAGGTCCTTGTGAGGGGGAGTTAGCATATTCCAAGGAACAGATAATGGTTTCCAGGTTAGTCCTTCATTTCAAGTGAGGGGTTTCTTTAACTTTACATTTTTGTCTTTCAGTTTACTTGGAGAACTTCCTTGTTACCTTCTTGTGTTTGTCTTTCTGATTCTCCTTACCTGTAAAATCAGATGAGCACTTGGTCATGAATGCTGGGACCTTTAGAGTTTCTCTCTCACCTACTCTTCCAGTCCTCCAGTGCAGTGAAGCCAGAGGAAGAATCCCATTAAAAACTTACTGGATGAATGAGCCAGAGCTGCAATGAAAGACATACATTCAGACTAAGAACGTGGCTCAGTGGATTAAAGCACTTGAGTGCATGGTGAGGGTCAGTTTGGATACCCAGATCCCAGGCAAACATCAGGCAGATGTAAGAGTCTGTGCTCAGGAAGCAGAAACAAGATCCTTCCAGCAAGCTGTATGGCTGCACCAGCCTATAAGAGAACTCTGAGCTCAAATAAGAGACCTTAGCTTAGTAAACAAAGAGGAAACTGATAAAGGAAGACACCCACCATCAACTTCAGACTTACTAAAAGTGTGCACGTGCATCACACACACATAAACACACACACACTCACACACACACACTTAAAATCAATAATGGAAGATGCTGGAGGCACTCCCACACCACTCTGCATCCATAGTAGTCAACTACCAGCAACTTATTAATATCACCCAAACCCAACTAACTTGAACTCGATCTTAGCCTCCATGGTAAGGATGGACCCATTACAAAAGCAAAGCTGTCGACGCTAGAACAGTGATTCTCAGCCTCTAGGTCACAACCCTTTTGGCAAACCTCTCTCTTCAGTATCATAATAGTAGCAAAATTACAGTTAGGTAGCAATGAAAATAATTTTATGGCTGGGGGTTACTATAGCATTGTAGGAAGTTTGAGAACCAATGTTATTGAGTATAAAGGAAGGGTGTAAGATGTCTCCTGACACAGATGCAATCATGCAAGTCAACAAGGAGCTTGTGTATAAACTGCAAAAAAAAAAAAAAAAAAAAAAACCCTGGAATCAAGCAGACTGTAACTGCTCCCTTCAGCCTGTCCTGAACAAAGAATGTTAATTCTAAAAATTATGTTACAGGTGTTCCTCCTCTCTGCATGACTCTGTCGCTCCAACCCCTACAACAAAGACTAAAAACAAAACCAACAATGAGGTTGAAGGAATAATACCAAATCCCACTTTCAAAAAATTCAGCAGAAGAAAGTCCCATGTGTTAAGTACTTCCAGGCTGCAAATGTGCTGAATACCAATGTGTGAAAACATACATGCACATGCACGAAAGGTGTACTTGAATGCATGTAAAATGTGTGGGAGAAAGGCAGCAGTCATGTGACTGAATAAAGATTATAGATTATGCATTCCCCCTCTTAATTATTCTCTAGATGATATTTGAACAAGGGGAAAATTAGAGGGAATTTAACTCTATAGAGGGTCGGCATTCTCAGAGTTAATGTTCCATTTGTCTTTAATGCTTCCCCTCCCTCCACTCCCCTTTTCTTCATTTCCTTTCTTTTCCTTCCTTTGCCATTCCTTCCCTTTTATTTCATTCGCTTTGCTTTCCTGTGCTTTTAGTCCCTTTAATTCTGCCAATTCTCAAAATGTATACACCACTCGAGTGATGCGCTATGGCGACCATGGCTCAAATGAACATTCAGCCTGGGCGTGGTACACACAAAAGTGTCCAGAAACGGATGGGGACTTACCCTACAGTGTTTACTTTAGAGTGGGTGCACACACATTAAGGCTGTGTCTTGTGCTGTTTCTGTAGTTCTGGGTAGAACAGAACCCAAGCGTCAGATAGCAGGCATTAAGCCTCTAGTTACTATGTTCAATTCCCATACTGAGCTTCCAGGTACAAGGCCATGAAGTTGTGGTCTATGCCATAGAAGACCTTTCTGCTGCTCTCCCCTGGTATTTTCAGCATCAGTCCTGGTATCAATCTACTCCACTCGGCTTCATGCTGTTGAACATTTTCTACAGATGTTCAAGGCAGTCTTTACACACTCCCAGGATTGACCCTGTCTGTTACAGAGGAAAAACATGCCCAGGAAACCAAAGGTGACTTTAGGAGGAGTAACGAGGCTTAAACCATCTCTGTATCCAACTTGGGACTCTGTGAAACTCTGCTTCTGTATTTAACCTGGTAAAGGCTGGAGCTTCTCTCGAGGCTCCCTCAGTCAGGGCTTTGGGTTACCATTGGAGCGGGCCTGGCCAAGAACTTGGGTGTCCCATGTGCTCTCCTTCAAAGGTCCCATGTACATCTTGTTCCAGCTTCTTCTCTAGTTCTACCCTTCTCTGAGTGCACATCGGAATATCTGATGTCCTCCCTTATTTACGAACTTGGTCCCCTCACTATCTCCTGGAAACCTCATTCTCCCCAAATCAGAAGTATTGCATGCAGCCTTTCTGAGCCATCTCTCCTCTGTGGTGATGGGTGTCACCCCATGGTACAAAGGATAAGTGACAAGACTCAGTGTCCATGTGTTGGTAGCGAAGCCTCCATTCTCATACACGATAGAAATACCAGTAGCTGTTGTGTGTGTGTGGGGGTGTGCATTCCCAGTGTCCAACCCCCCCAGTAGTCCTAAACCTAGAGAGTTTTAAAACATTCTTATAGGATTGTTCATAGTCAGTAATCACTGTCTTATATTTTGTTCTTAGAAGGGGCATAAAACAAAAATGCATAATATAAACATTTTAGGCAGTTAAGTCATGTCATAAATATTTTGAGTATCAGCCACAAGGCAGGACTTATATTATGGGTGAGCTAGCAGAGATGGAGAAAATGTATAAACATCCTATGCACAGAGCAGATGGAGCTTTCACAGAAGGCTGTTTACTGAAATGATTAAGAATGACATGTGTATGAGGGAGCCCAGAAAGCCTGTGGCAATGGCATCATTTAAATGAGCACATCAGATAAAGCTAAGCGCAGAATACTCCAAGTAGAGGAAACTGTGGAAAAGTCATAGAGAGCATGCACACATGAAGCAGAAACCAAGGTAGTGGTAGGAGTAGTGAGAAAATTAGGTCCTTAAGGTTTCCTTATTCACTCGCAGATGAAAAGAAGAGGAGCAGGAGAAGGAGGAAGAGGCAGGGTTTCTCTGTGTATTCTTGGCTGTCCTGACACTCACTCTATAGTGCTGGAAGTAAAGGTGGGTACAACCACCTATTGACTATTGGCTATTTTGTATTCTTGCTGTTTTATTGTTGCTTTCTAATCTCTTATAATACAAAATATAATTGCTTCTCTCTCAAATGATTACAGGATTTAAGTTCTGATTTTACACTGCTAATAATCAAATTTTTGAAAAATTGTTTCTTTCCTTCTTCAGCATCATGAATGAAATGTTATGTTTGATATCACCCTGGGGAGTTCAAACTTTTAACACACTAGCATTCCACTTTATGTTGCTATAACTGAATAGCACCCACTGAGTAATATATAAAGCACAGACATGTGTTCAGCTCATCAATCTGAAGGCTGAACAATCTGAGTGTATGTTGCCTGTATGGGCAATTTTCCCATTGCTACGACAAATACTTGACAAGGGCAACTTAAGGAAAGAAGAATTTGGCTCAAACTTTAGGGTACAATGCTTCCTAGCAAAGAAGTAATGGCAAACCACTGCTGTTTCTCCTAATACCAACAACTCTCTAGTATCTGTTTGCACACACACACACACACACACACACACACACACACACACACGCACACACACACGTGTTTGTGTGGTTGCATATTCACTATTTATTTATAAACATGTATGTTGAGCCTAAGAAGTCAACATTGTGTCTTACTCGATTGCTATCTCACTTATTATGAAAAGTTAAAAAACATTTATTTTTATTTTATGTCACGGAGAGTTTTGTCTACATGTACATCTATATACCATGTACAAGCCTGGTGCACATGAAGGCCAGAGAGGGTGTTGGATCTCCTGGAACTGCAGTTATAGATAGTTGTTAGCTGTCATTTTGGTGCTGGGAATTGAACACATATTGTTTGCAAGAGCTGCAAGTACTCCTTAACCACTGAGTCATATCTCCAGCCCTTTTGAGACTGAACTTACCAATTCTGCCAGACTGACTGGCCAGCAAGCCCCAAGTCTGAGATTGTGTTTCCTTTGAATGGGCTGCATTTCCTTTACTCAAAATCTGTAGGTTTTTTCTATTGTTTTCAGATATTTAATTCTATGATGGAAAATGTTTTTGACTGATTTTATTAATTCTTAGGTACCCTGGGCACTTAAAGTATCGCTGAAATTTATGTGATGTTCAGTAATCTCAACCACACTATCAGAAATTGTCTTACAAATTTCATTACACACTTCAACTGTTGTGTCTGTGGTGTTCTATCGCCCTCAGTTCTAGTTAGAGTAAGGGCTTAAGCACACTGTCCATGCCTTCTCTCTGTTCTTATGATGTCCACCCCTTGATCCTTTTTTCTGTGAGCACATTGTGACTGCGCTGTACTTTTTGCTCCACTGGGCTTTTATTCCAACAATCATATTTTTTCATCTTCAAGAACCGTGTTTTCATTGGCACTGTTCATCATCATTGCTTGATGATACCTGATAAACACAATTCCTCTCTGCTTCTTCTCTTTCTCACACCAAGTCTATTCTACAGGAAGACATTTGTTTTAACACTGTAGTTTTACTATATGTGTGTTGATCTACAGTGTCTTATCATGAATTCAAAGAATACTTATCATTGCCCATCTTTATGGATACACTTTCCCCTGTCTAATCTAATGCACACACAAGTAAAGTTAAAGGAAGTTAAAATAATTCTTTTTGCTTATTAAAAACCTATTTATTTTATTTGTGTAGCAGTCAGAGGACAACTTTTGAGAGTTCATTCTCCCCTTCTACCATGTGTATCACAGGAATCTAACTCAGATAATCAGGCTTGGTGGAGAGCCCCTTCCTTCACCTGCTAAACCATCTTACTGGGCCTGGTGTGAATTTTTAGATGCACAGTTCTTAGCAACATGAGTGACTTTCAAGACATTTCCACCATCATCCTCCAGTGATGTATTTATTACCTACTCTCTTAAATAGAACCATTACTATAGAATGATTATCACCAGCAGTCTGTGGAGGTCCTGCTCCTTGCCAGAACTAAAGGCAGTAATGAGCCAGATAAAGTCTTCCTCTGTCCTCAGTGGCTTAGAAGTCTGGGTGTAGCATAGATATAGTGTGGGGACAATTGCCTTAAGAGCAGGAACTATCAGAACAAAGATGAAGAAGACCCCGCGTCAGTAGTTGAAGTCTGGTGGGGGGAAGGTATATGTAAAACGTTCAGTAACACCTAAAAGATATAAATCTGTAGTCACCCTGGGCTGTAGTTTTCCCCGGTGCCATGCGGAAGGAACTAAGTGGTAAAATCTTCCTCAACGGTAAGGCACAGATACCATGAGAAAATGGCAGTAACTGATTACTCAAGAAGTAAGTCATACAGATTAGAGGGCAGAGAGGGAAGCCTCTGGGAAGCCAAATGTGTTCAGAAAATGGACAGAGGGAGACAGAAATGAAGGTGTTAAGACCTCCAAACCAGGGAACAATGGCCATAGAGGGAAAGAAGTCCTTGGAGATCAAAGGGGGGGGGGTGTAAATTTTTTCCCAAGTGTAAGGAGCAAGGAAAGAGGATTTGACCAGGTAAAAGTCTGAGGGCTAAAATAAGCAGAGTGCCTCAGTCTGTGACAGAGCCTGGGAAACACTTATAAACTGGGAGCCCGAAGACCAGCGTGGAGTTATAATGGTGCATGGTACAATGCAGGTAGAGATACATTGGCAGGTTTCAGGGGTCTAAGGAATAAAAACCAGTCTCTTCCTCCCAGCCATCTTTCAATTAGGTGTTCCACCCACATGAGCTAGCACAGGCACACAGGCAGCAGGGGTGCTAACAACAATAAAATGCTCATTTATGCTGTAGATATCTGTTGTGCAGGACAAGAGATTGAAAATGCCAACATTGAAGGTGACAATGCCTGTTATAGGTGGAGGGATGACAAAACACAACTAATGATTAGGTAAGAATTATTGATTCATGTAAAACGACCGCACAATAAAATGGGAATCACCTTCTCCAAGTCTAACATAGGGGCCAAGGGAGCCCGTAAGGAAGCATTTGCGAGGATGAGGCAGGAAGATTGCCTGCTTTCGCCATACAATGAGACAGTGTTTTAAAATAAAACCAAAACCAAACAAAAAGTATCCCATCCAAATTACTTTACTGCTTCAAAGGAAAGAGTTAAGTTTTAGCAGAGAAATCTAGCAGACACCACCTAAGTAAGCCATGTGAGCAAAATCCTCATTGCCAAGAAGGGGCAAATGGACATCTTGTACCTCTAGAGGAGGCCATCAGGTCACTTTAGTGTTTCTGCCAGAACTTCAAATGAGAGACATTCCACAAAATAACTCCCTGGTGAACTTCTAAAGTGTGAGGGGTGGGTGGGGTGGAGGGGAGATAAAACCCTTGAGGAAACATTAAGACCAGATCTGAAGATCTGACAATATTCTGGAGCCTAGCCTGAGAAACTAGTAAAATTTCAATAGCTCTGTATAGCAAATGTCCTGGGTTTTGTTTTTTTGTGGGTTTTGAGTTTTTTGTTTGTGTTGCTTTGTCTTTTGTTTTTGTTTCTTTCCGAGAATCTTGCTTTTATGGAACCCAAGTGGAGATACTGAAATGAGGTGAAAGTAATGATTTACAGCAGCAATAATCACCTCATACAACTCTGTGGGATACCTAAAAGGGTTGACCACTTCATCTGGCCCCACTCATGTGCCTCCCGGCCCTAAGCTCCCAGTACTTGAGCTAGTGGCCCACAAGTCTCCAGCATGTAGCTCCTCCCCATGGGGACCAGATAGGACCCCAATCATAATGTTCCCTGGCCATACTCCATGAGGATGAAATGCTGCAAGCCTCTGGAATACACATGTCATTTCTTTTAGCCCAGACACATAGGATAGGGGAGAGAACTCTCCTTTTGGTGTAAGGATCACTGAAGTATAGTTTCTATATTTAATTCACCAAGTATGCTCATTGCTGGCCCTTCCCCTCTGATATATCCTTATATATTAGAATATTTTTAAATTGAATTGTCATGGAAGTAGTTCCTTTGCAGGAGGGTTGGTTAGGAGACTTGTTTTCAAACTAATTGCAAAATATCTTTATATTAATATACAGCACATTTCTCTTATTTCCTTGTATAAATGTACACTTTCCTAATGAATTTGGATTTGTGTGTCTTTTGATCAGGCTATTTATCATGGTTTGGAAATTTGGTCCCTACTCCAAAATATTTAGGGGAAGGATATGTCAAAACTGATTCAATTATTAGGGTTTTGGCCTCGAGGGTAGATTGTTTTAATTACAGAAGTGACATTCGTTTGAAAAATGGAGTTCATACCTCACTCTAGCCCTTGGCTTTGCTTGTCTTCGGTAAGAAAGGACTCAGTCAAAACGCAGCAGTGCCCTCTGCATGATGCGTCCTCCAGTGCCAGGTCTTTATAACAGACCCCATGTCATGTATTTGGAGGCGCAAGACAGTGTACAAAGATATGTTACATATGGAATGTCCGTTGGCTTTGAGATTCCACTATAAATGCCTCATGTCACACTTTCTCAGGAACATACCATATATATATATATATATATATATATATATATATATATATATATGTATGTATGTATATATGTATATATATACATATATGAATGTATGTATGTATGTATTTTTTTCTCCAAGATTGCAAATGTTCTTTTTGTCATGTTAAGTTTTATTCAAGGGGAAAATGTAATGTAGTTTAATTTATCAACATTTTCTTCCATAGGTGGTACTTTTCCTTTTGCATATAAAACATCTTTGCCTAATCTGAAGTTTTAAAGATTTTCCCTATTGCTTCTTTAGGTTTTGAGGTCTACATAGTAAATAGCAGTTTATGGTCTCTTCTCATACAAGTTTTATACACAACTTGTATGAATTACATTTAATTTACCTGTACATACATTTTCAATTGTGTTAGTGTCTTCGTCAAAATGACTATTGAGCTTATCTGCCTGAACTGTGTAACTGGGAGTTGGGAGAGTGATATTCAAGTGTTTGCTGGGCAGTGCTTAAAATGTCCTCATTCCCCCTTGGCACCAGGCCTTGTGTTTCCACCTGACCTCAAACAGTAGTCAAGTAAGTAGGCCCTGTCAGAGAGACAAGCTGACCATGAGACTCACTAGGCCTACTGTGGTTACTGTTTGACATTTTCGGTAAAAGAGAAAAGAGAGAGAGAGAGAGAGACAAAGACAGAGAGAGAGAGACAGTGACAGAGACAGAGAGAGGAAGACAGAGAGAGAGAGAGATTATTTTATAACCTCTGATGCTTGGTCTACTATTCAAATAGTAGGGACAGAAGGGAGAAGTCAGAGAGATGGGTGGGCTGATATATGGTGAGAGGAATTGTAGAAGGATGGGTGTGTGTAAGGAGGAAAGGGGGTAGAAGGGTGGCCGGAGGAGGCTGGTTGGGGAAAGGCAGGTGACAGAAGCACAGTTCCAGAGACATAAATCTCATCTCTCCTCACTGACCTGATGCTCAGGTCTGGCCTCCCACAGGGAGTTTCCTGGTCCCCTACATTGTCATGCTCATTGTAGAGGGGAAGCGGCTCTTGTTCCTGGAGCTGGCTGTGGGGCAGCACATGCGGCAGGGCAGCATTGGTGCCTGGAGGACCATCAGCCCCTACCTCAGTGGTGCTGGTATATGGCACCCTTCTCACTTCCTCTGACACAGACTTGTGGATTTCTGGGCATCACTAGTGTGCATGGGCTGGACCTGTGACGGGGTGAACCTACCCCTCAAGAGAGCTACCATGGAGCACAGGTAGAGAGTGCCCTGGATTCAGACCCTCACATGGAATCCCAACCCACCCCTAGGTAATCTCTCACCTTAGGGCATCTCCTGGACCTCAGCTTGGGATTCCCTGACTGGCTGGACATAGCATTCATTTGGTCCCAGCTACCCACCCTCTGGGGATGTACACAAATGCCACCCCCTGCTTAATGTGTGCCTAGTGCTGAACATGGCATGCACGGGTATGAGGTCATTTCATCTTCACCACACCACTTAGGGATGTTGGGGCAACATAGTGATACCTGGATGCAGAAGCCAAGCATCTATGCGTACATATGAGGTGTTGCCTACTTCACCATTCCAGAGTGACCTTCAGTCATTGTCCCCTGGCACCTCTAGGATGTGATTCTCCTACTTTGTAAAAGCTCAGGATCCAGGACCATCAGTGTCCATACTTGTTCTGTGTACCTTTCATGGCCAAGAAAGCCTGAGTTCAGGAATGAGGAAGAGTCCACCTGATGTGACCTCTTGCATCTTTGGAAGAAATGTGTCCGGGGCATTAGAAGTCATCATCTTCAAAATGCCTCCTCATGATGTAGAGCTATGAAAGCCATCAGAGTGTCCCGAGGCAGCAGTGTATGCTGTACATTGAAAAACAGGGGAGGCTGCCTGGCCCCTTGGGCACTGACACGCACTTACTGGCCTGAGTTCCCAGTGGAGTGGAAGGTGTGGCTCTTTAATTGTATTGATATCTGTGTAGTCCACCACATGAAAAGTCAACAACTTACAGCTCTCCTGGATATGTGTGGGATGGCAAAGGTTGACAAAACTCCCAAGCGAGCACACTTTAGAGCAACCTGATGGCAAAATCTCGCTTCTCGCAGTGCTACCCACTGTGGGACCTCATAGGTCAGACCAGGCTGGAGGTAAGGGTTGTCTGTTTGTCACATTCCTGCCACATGGATGGGGCTGGCTCCAGGAACTCAACCTCCAAAAGGAGCAACTTCACATCAGGCATGTAGATGTCCCTTCTCCATAGCTCTGCTGTGTAGTTTTGGGAAAGCTCTGAGCTTCAGTTTGTTCTTTGGAAGGAGGATAATACTGTTTTGTGAACTAACTGCACACAAAATACGGAGCCCAGGACCTGACACTTAGATGTCAAAAAACTGATACTGATCTACCATCTCAGATGATCAGAGTTGAGGGGTAGTAATTATCAAGAAGATGTCGTAGGTGTGGTATCAGGACTAATGTAAGTGTAAAGGAAGAGTGTCCTTGTTTGGGGATGTCACCGTAGTTGTGTCATTTAAGTCCCACTGATTAAATTAACACATCTGATCTTCAGCATGGCCCTCTGCTTTGCTCACAGGTGTCACTAGTGTGGTGGTTTCCTTCTTCCTCTCAATGTACTACAACGTCATCAATGCCTGGGGCTTCTGGTATCTCTTCCACTCCTTCCAGGTGAGCCAACCTCTGGCCAGAGCAACCGCAAAAAGGGTAGAAGATGCAAGGCCACTCACCAAGTGGGGAGCTGGTGGAGGATGAGAATGCCAGCCTGTGGGAACCCTCTCAGTGAGGCAGGAGCATGAGGGGAGCCACAAGCCAAGCAGGGTTGACAGAAACTGGATCCACTACTTGTCACAATGTAAGCCAAACTATGTGTGTGTGTGTGCAAGCGTGTATGCACATGCATGTGTGTTTGCATGTGCCTAGGCACATGTGCATACTCATTTCTGAGGAGCAGGTACACAGTCCTCATTGAAATATCTATAGGAATATTTTCACTGACAAGCATTTTAAACAGTGCATTACCCAAATTCTTGTAACTGATATTCTGGAAGGGTCTAGGCTTTGTGGAAAATAAATAGAGCCACAATTTCACACCGAGAGCTGGAATGTTCCTCTCCACCACTCACATTCTATCCCACCACCTGCCCCCATCTTCATCTCTCAGAGAATCTAATCCCACTGCCTCCATATCTGCCTCTTTCCAGATGGAAAAAGAATAGAAGGACTGAGGAAGTAACAGTCTAATATCCATGCATCCCATACTTTACAGGATCTCCCTCCCCTTTACCCCTGCAGTAAATCCTCTTCCAAGTTCACAGGATAATGACACAGCAGACCTTCACTTGCACTTCTATGGGCCAGGCACTTCCCCAGAACATATAAATCTAAGCTGACCTGGTAGGAAGAGATACCAAGCCTGATTTTGAATTTGAAGTGGGGATTGCCTGATATTCCAATGGAGACTGTGAGTGAGCTAGCAGGGCAACCCTCTAAGTAGGAAATCTTTGTTGGGTGTTGGCATCTGTTTGCCCAGAACTCAGTTAGTTACAGCTGGGGTGCTGAAATAAATGACCCCTGCATACACACACACACACACACACACACACACACACACACACACACACACACACATCTTCCTTAGACTCCCCATATCCCTGGTATACTGGGCGGTTTGGTGAGTGTGTGTCAAAGAAAGTTTCAAATGTACTTAACTGCTGGCTGTGGGTCAGAATCCTGTTGCTGGAAATATTATTTTTTTTGGCTTTTTGAGATAGTTTTTCTCTGTGTAGCTTTAGAGCCTGTCCTGGGGCTTGCTACATAGACCAGGCTGGCTTTCAACTCGCAGAGATCTGCCTGCCTCTGCATCCCCAGTGCTGGGAGCAAAGGCGTGTGCCACCAACAACCAGTAGGGCTGCTGAAATCTTGAACATTCTTGAGCCCCAGGCTTGCATTCCCAGTGCAGTAACTATCAATCCTTAAAGTTAAAGGAGACTTCCAGTTTTTCCAGTTGTGAACCTCCAGGACTAAGATTACAGACCTGGGAAGCTCATGTGAATTTTCAGCAGCACAGGGTCAGGTGCTAAGCAAGCTGTTACCATTGGGAAATGTAGGCAAGGAAGGATCAGCCTGCCTGAGTTGGGAAGCTGGAGACAGGGGCTTTGCTGGGGGGGTACTGCTGCTCTTTGTAGCTGCATCTCCAATATTGGTTTGCCTCAGTTGGATGTAGAATATCATTTCCCTTCTTCTGGCCTGCTTTTGTTGCTGGCCCATTGTGATATGGGCACACTTACCTTCCTCCACCCCCCCCCCCCCGCTCACCAGTGGTGTGACCAAGGGGAAAGAAGTCCATATTCTCTTATTATGGGTACATGTGGTATATTATTTGCTTTGAGTGCTTAGGGTGTTTGCTTATGGATTATTAATTTGAAAGGGGGAAATGGGTCAAAGGGAATATAAGTCTAATAAGACTAGGAATTCATTAAAGTCACAAGTTACTAAAGAGCCAGTTGTAAGAGCAAATAATTGCCAGGCATGGTAGTATACACCTGTAAGGAGTAAGGTTTTATCCCACTGCTGCTCCAGCCCCAAATAACACACTGAGACTCTGTATTTGATATGATGCTGTTGGCCAGGTACTAGTTTCTTATCATCTAGCTCTGTCTTAAGTATTAAGCCATTTCTGTTAATCTCCATGTGGTCTTATCTTACC
The DNA here is from genome assembly GCF_943737965.1 of Phodopus roborovskii. Taxonomy (NCBI): domain Eukaryota; kingdom Metazoa; phylum Chordata; class Mammalia; order Rodentia; family Cricetidae; genus Phodopus; species Phodopus roborovskii. Next base: position 1,352,810 of record NW_026125739.1, read on the forward strand.
TTACAGAGAGAGAGCATTCTGGCATCCAGCTCACACAATCTTTCATCTTGACTTCTCCTTACTTCCTCCTTGTCTCCTATACCCTCCTATCTCCCTTGGTAATTATATAAAATGATTGGGTCCATCTTTCTAACTTGTAGAGTTAACTAATGCAAAGATGTGGAAATGAAAACCAAAGTAGGTAGGGCAGCCGACATGTGGCCCATCATTGCTGGAATTTATTAAACAACTGTGGTGTCCTTGTGAATTATAGCATTGTAATCACTTACTCTGTCTTACTCTCCATGGCTCCTTTACCTCCTTCCAACATGTGGCACAAGATATCTGTGAGAATTTATCTTCAAGAAAGTGTGTTGTCAGTCAGGAAGACAAACATTCTTGACGGATAGATATCCAAGTAACATTATCTCAGTTGGTAAGGTATTATCTCCGAGGATTGTGAAAGAACCATTTTAGTATATATTGTGTTTGTTTTTAGGGGATCAGAGTTGTTGTTTTTCATTAACATCATGATCACACTTCTGGCTCCTGCTGCTTTCCTTTTACTAATTAATGCCTATCTACTTGTGAGGATAAATCAATGGAAAGTCTAACTTGGATATGGTTTACTTTGGAAGTATGGGATGATAGTCCTCTTTGCTGAACCTGGGACACTCAGGGAGGATTGAGAGATGCTGCATTAACTGGAATGTATATCAAGTATCGATAATGGATTTTCATAAACGAAGAGCTGGAGCCCACATTCCCTAAATTCAATAACCTATAGATCCTCACCTGGGTCAGAAATGTGCCATTGCTAGCTGAGTGTGGTTGGATATAACGAAAAGAATCACTTATAGACAGAAAGTTCTGCTCCATTTTCTTTTTTTTATTTTATTGTTTATTTTGATTGTTTGGCGAAATGGATTCTCTGCATCTTTGCAGACTGTCCTGGAACTCACTTTTGAGACCAGACTGGCTTCCAGCACACAGAAAATACCTGGGCTCTGCCTCCCAAGGACTGGGATTAATGATCAGTGACAAAAGCCCACAGCTTCTTTTTTATTTTTGTTTTTGGGGATGGGAGTATCTTGGGAATGCTTTATTAGTTCTTTCTTTGGATCCTTCAGGTATTATTTCATACAAAGTGTTCTGACCACAGTTTCCATTCCCACAACTCCTTCCACTCAGCCATATCCACCTGGGTTTAGGGTGGGGCTTGTTCTCTCTTTCACAAATTGATGTTTTAATGCATCAGCTGTAATTACCTTTCTCCATGGACCATGGAATTATCAGTTTTTAGATTATGCATGTGGTTTAGCCATGCACATGTTTAAAATCAAAGAAATCTGAGTACCACCTGCCAGTACAGAAGTACTTTTACAAGGATTTCACCTTGTAGGCAGAGTATGTAACGAAAGGGCAAGCTCTCAGTCACTGGGGTTATAGCCTTTACAATTGATGCTGCATAATCAAAGCATTAGATAAGATCAAGCCAAATTTCAAATAAGATAGCCAATCATTCTGTTGTACTGATAGTAATATTAATAGAGGAAAGTACAGAAAGAGAGGGTAATAAATTTAGGGACGTGGTTTCATTACCAGCAGAAGTCAAAAATACAAACTGTAAAAAATGAAAAAACAAACAAACAAACAAAACAAGAAAGGGCCTGAGAGATGGCTTAGTAGTGGAGAGACTTTGTCACTTTTTTTTCAGCATTTCTCCTTATAGCCATTTCTGTTCTAGAACTCACACTGAAGTCCTGGTTTGCTGACAGTTCTCCACCTGTCAGATTTCTGAGAACAGAGGCTTTATTCCTCATCTGAGGCTAAAAGTTGGAATTTTGTTATTTATTTTTCAGAACATGAGACCTGAGTACAATAGTAGCAGAACAATACTCAGGAATCTGGTGGTGGAATGACTTAGGGACTGTGTGACCTGATTATTCTTGATGTTTGGTTGTTTTTGTTTTTGTTTTTTTTTGTTTTTTGTCTTTACTGTCTCAATATTTACTTTTCCTCCCCTGTCTCTCCCTTCCTTCCTTCTTCCTTTCATGTGTTTTTGAAACTGGTTTTGTCTTTGTACCTTGATAGCCTGTCTTGAAACTCATTTTGTAGAGCAGGCAGAACTGAAAATCAGAAATCCACCTGCCTCTGCCTCAGAAATACTGTGCACCAATCACCACTGTAAAACTCAGATATGCATGGGCCATGCTTGCCAGTTAAACATTGGTCGAGGGGGGAAAGCCTGCATTGCAGATAGGAATTCAGTTATTTTCAGGTTTATGAGGAAAAATATACTTTGTTTTGTTTACTTTATATTTTCACTTGTGTTTTTGAGACAGGTCATGTCCCTTTATGTGCTCGACTCCATGGTACAGGTCTTCTTTCTGAGAACAGGCATGAAAGCATTGAGCTACTTCAAATTAGTTTACCTCTACTAATGTTGTTGCTCTTGATAGCAGAGACAGGGCAAGCCAAGCATGAAAATCCAGCCATGTCAAAGAGCAAACAGGGCCTTCCGTGCTGCAGGGCTTAAAAAGTGTGCCCCTAATTCTCTTGTACTTGTTATTATTGAGACATTGTGAATTCTGAAATCATTGAAATCCTGTTATTCCACTTGTCACTCTCTAGCTTTTCAATGAACTATTGTCATTTGTTTGTTTTTGGCTTTATCATTTTGTGTATGTGTGTGTGTTTGTGTATGTGTATGCATCTAATCTGCCTCCCTGCCAAACAGCACACTCAGTTTAAGCATGAAATTTTTCATATTATAGTTAGATTTTGTGCAAAAAGATAGTTTTCAATTTTTAAGACATGATTTTTCTGTGTAGCATTGACTGTCCCAGCACTCAATATGTAGACCAGGCTGGCCATGAACTCATAGATCCTCTTTCCACCGGAGTGGTTACATTACAGGCATGTGGAAATATTTCCTGATCCATACAGGGTTTTCTTCTTTCTTCCTTACTTCCTTGCTTTGTTTCTACTACCACATCAACTTCTTCCTTTACTACTTCTTCTCCCTCATCGATTTATTTTCTTCTTTATCTTTCTTGTAATTTTCTTTTTTTTTTTTTTACTTCTACTTCTCCTTATTTTCTTTTGTTATTTCATGATGAGTCTTCTCTATGCAGCTTTAACTGAAATGAAGCTCCGTTGAACTCAAATTCACACAGCCTCCTGAGTGATGTTGATAGAAACTCTCATGGCCTCTGCCCAGTAATTTCACCATTCAAGACTTTCTATCTATCATTTAAGTTTTTAATTACGTACCCATTTGTCTTTCTGTCTGCCCACTCCAAGAAATCCAGATCCTCTGACCTCCCACAATATATCTGTGAGAGTTTATATTCCAGAAAGTGTGTTGTCAGTCAGGAAGACAAACACTATTGAATGATAGATATCCAAGTAACATCTCAGTTGGAAAGGTATTGTCTCTGAGGAATATGAAGGAATAATTTTAGGATATATTGTGTTTGTTTTTTGGGGGGGACCAGAGTTGTTCTTATTCATCAGCATCATCATCATACTTCTGGCTCCTGCTGCCTTCCTTTTCCAAAATAAAACCTCTCCTTTTGTGAGGATAAATAAATGGAAAGTCTAACTTAGATATGGTTTGCATTGGAAGTGTGGGATTATAGTCCTCTTCGATTAACCTGGGAAACTCAGAGAGGACTGAGAGATGCTGCATTAACTGGAAAGTCTACCAAGTATAGATAATGACTTTTCATAAACATAGACCTGGTGCCCACTTTCCCTAAACTCAATACCCTATAGATCCTCACCTGGGTCAGAAAAGTGCCATTGCTAGCTGAGTGTGGTTGGATATAAAGAAAAGAATCACTTGTAGTCAGAGAGTTCTGCTCCCTTGTCTTTTTATTTTATTTTATTTTATTTTATTTTATTGTTTTTGATTGTTTGGCAAAATGGTTTCTGTGCATCTTTGCAGACTGTCCTGGAACAAACTCTAGAAACCAGACTGGCTTCCCGCACACAGAATATAGCTTGGCTCTGCCTCCCAAGGGCTGGGATTAATGTTCTGTGACACAACCCCACAGCTTCTATTTTATTTACATTTTTAGAGAAATGTGTATGGTCGGAATGCTTTATTGGTTCTTTGTTTAGATCCTTCAGGTTTTATTTCATACAAAGTGTTCTGACCAGAGTTTCCCTTCCCCCAACTCCTTCTGCTCAGCCAAATCCACCTGGGGTTAGACTTAGGCTTCTGGTTCTCTCTCTTTCACACATTGCTGTGTTAATGCCTCAGCTGTAATTACCTTCCTCCTTGGATCTTGGAATTGTCAGTTTTTAGATTATGCATGTGGTTTAGCCATGCACATGATTAAAGTCAAAGAAATCTGAGTACCACCTGACAGTGCAGAAGAACTTTTACAAGGACTTCACCTTGTAGGCAGAGTATGTCAAGAAAAGGCAAGCTCTCAGTCACTGGGGTTATAGCCATTACACTTGGTGCTACATAACCAAAGCAGTGGACTGGGTCAAGCAAACTTTCAAATAAGATAGCCAATCATTCTGTTTTACTGATAGTAATATGAATAGAGAAAAGTACAGAAAGATAGAGTGATAAATTTAGGGATGGGGCTAAATTACCAGCAGAAGTCAAAAATACCAAACTTAACCAACCAACCAAACAAACAAACAAAACAAGAAAGGGCCTGGGAGATGGCTTACTTGTTGGGAGATGTCTTTTTATTTTTTGCTTTTTTCACAATTTCTCTTTATACCCATTTCTGTTCTAGAATCACAATGAAGTCCTGGTGTGCTGACAATTCTCCATTGTTCAGATATCAGAGAACAGAGGCTTTATTCCTCCTATGAAGCTAAAAGTTAGATTATTTTTATTTATTTTATCGTTACATGAGACCTGAATACAATAGTAGCAGAACAATACTCAGGAATCTGTTGGTGTTCTGCCTTAGGGACTGTGTGACCTTTTTATTCTTGATGTTTGGTTGTTTTTTTTTTTTTTTGTCTTTACTGTCTCAATATTTACATTTCCTCCCCTGTCTCTCCCTTCCTTCCTTCTTTCTTTCATTTGTTTTGAAACTGGTTTTCTCTTTGTACCTTGATAGCCTGTCTTGAATCAAATTTTGTAGAGCAGGCAGAACTGAAAGTCAGAAATCAACCTGCCTCTGCCTCTGCCTCAGAAATACTGTGCACTAAACACCACTGGAATACTCAGATATGCATGTGGTTGCTTGCCAGTTAAACATTGGTCAAGGGTGGAAAGCCTGCATTGCTGATAGGAATTTAGTTATTTTCAGGTATATGAGGAAAAACATACTTTCTTTTGTTTATTTTATATTTTCACTTTTTTTTTTTTTTGAGACAGGTCATGTCCCTTTATCTGTGCTCCACTCCATGGTGCAGGTCTTCTTTCTGAGAACAGATATGAAAGCATTGAGCTATTACAAATTAGTTTACCTCTACTAATGTTGTTGCTCTTGCTATACAGCAGAGACTGGGCAAGCCATGCACAAAAATCTAGCACTGTCAAAAAGCAAAGGGGAGCTTTCTTGCTGCAGGGCTTAACAAAGTTTGGCACTAATTCTCTTGTACTTTTATAATGGATACGTTGTATATTCTAAAATCATGGAAATCCTGTCATTCCACTTTTCTCTCTCTAGCTTTTCACTGAACTATTGTCATTTGTTTGTTTTTGGCTTTATAATTGTGTGTGTGTGTGTGTGTGTGTGTGTGTGTGTGTGTGTGTGTGTGTGTGTGTGCTTGCGCGCGCGCGCGCGCGGGCGCGCACCCACATCTCATCTCTCTCCCTGCCCACCGGCATACTCAGTTTGAGCAAGAAATTTTACAGATTTATAGTTAGAGTGTGTGCAAAGGGATAGTTTTCAATATTTCAAGTCATGATTTTTCTGTGTAGCTTTGACTGTTCCAGCACTCAAAATGTAGTGTATGATTACACAGGACAAACTAGTTGTGGTGCTTGTTTGAACTTGGGTTATTATATGAAGACACACAGATTCTGATCCCAAAGTTAGCATTTCTGTGTCCACATTTCTTTATTTCACAAGTAAAATAGAGACCTGGTTGGCCTGGAGCTTTCATTGCTTTTCCCACAGGCACAAAGACTTTGTATGCATTCTGCCTCCACATCCCATCACATTGTCTGCTGCTGTATCATACAAGTGCCCAGTCTTCTACCAATTCACACACACACACACACACACACACACACACACACACACACACACACAAAATATTAATGAGTAGGGCCCAGAGGCATACACTATTTGTAAATTCCAGAAGTCACTTGTTGGTATGTATTGCCCTCTTCTGGTAAACGTGCATACCTGCAGACAGAATAATCGTGCATACAATAAATACATGAGGATTTCATTTTTTAAATTATTATTACTATTATCATCATATCATTAGTCTGATTACTTTTGAGACAAACATTTCGTCTATTCCTTTGGAGACTGTCCTTGAACTCTCTCTGTAATAAAGCAGGCTTGTATTTCAAACAGATCAATTTTTGTTTGCCTTCCTAGTGCTGATAGGATTGAAGGCCAATGTCACCAACACCTAATCTGTTTTCCCTTTTTCCCTTTTCCTTTGTCAGTAAACTGATAAATCTACCAAGCATAGATAATGGCTTTTCATAATCCTAGAGACTGAGCCGACTTTGTCTAAACTCAATACCATATAGATCCTCACCTGGGTCAGAAAAGTGTCATTGCTACCTGAGTGCGGTTGGATATAAAGAAAAGAATCACTTGTAGTCAGAGAGTTCTGCTCCCTTGTCTTTTTATTTTATTTTATTGTTTTTGATTGTTTGGCAAAATGGTTTCTGTGCATCTTTACAGACTGTTCTGGAACAAACTCTAGAAACCAGACTGGCTTCCCGCACACAGAATATAGATTGTCTCTGCCTCCCAAGGGCTGGGATTAATGTTCTGTGACACAACCCCACAGCTTCTATTTTATTTATTTTTTGTAGAGAAATGTGTATGGTCGGAATGCTTTATTGGTTCTTTGTTTAGATCCTTCAGGTTTTATTTCATACAAAGTGTTCTGACCACAGTTTCCCTTCCCACAACTCTTTTCTCTCAGCCAAATTCACCTGGGGTTAGACTGAGGCTTCTTGTTCTCTCTCTTTCACACATTGCTGTGTTAATGCCTCAGCTGTAATTACCTTCCTCCTTGGATCTTGGAATTGTCAGTTTTTAGATTATGCATGTGGTTTAGCCATGCACATGATTAAAATCAAAGAAATCTGAGTACCACCTGCCATTGCAAAAGAACTTTTACAAGCCTTTCAACTTGTAGGCAGAGTATGTCAAGAAAAGGCAAGCTCTCTGTCTCAGGGATTATAGCCATTACAATGGGTGCTACATAACCAAAGCATTAGAGAAGATCAAGCCAAATTTCAAATAAGGTAGCCAAACATTCTTTTGTACTGATATTAATATGAATAGAGAAAAGTACAGAAAGATAGAGTGATAAATTTAGGGACGGGGCTAAATTACCAGCAGATGTCAAAAATACAAAACTTAAAAAAAAATAAAATAACAAGAAATGTCCTGGGAGATGACTTAGTAGTTGAGATTCTGTATTTTTTTTCAGACTTTCTCTTTATACCCATTTCTGTTCTAGATCTCACACGGAAGTCCTGGTGTGCTGACAATTCTCCACCTGTCAGATTTCTGAGAACATAGGCTTGATTCCTCATCTGAGGCTAAAAGTTGGAATTTTGTTTTTTACTTTTCAGAACATGAGACCTGAGTACAATAGTAGCAGAACAATACTCAGGAATCTTGTGGTGGTCTGACTTAGGGACTCTGTGTCCCTTTTATTCTTGATATTTGGTTGTTTTTGTTTTTTTGTTTGTTTGTTTTGTTTGTTTTTTTTGTTTTTTTGTTTTTTTTGTCTTTCCTGTCTCAATATTTACATTTCCTCCCCATCTCTCCCTTCCTTCCTTCTTCCATTCATTTATTTTTTTTCTTTGAACCTTGATAGCCTGTCTTGAAACTCATTTTGTAGAACAGGCAGAACTGAATGTCACAAATCAACCGGCCTTTGTCTCTGCCTCAGAAACACTGTGCACCAATCACCACTGTAATACTCAGATATGCATGTGTCATGCTTGCCTGTTAAACATTTGTGGAGGGGGAAAGCCTGCATTGCTGATATGAATTCCGTTATTTTCAGGTTTATGAGGAAAAGTAAACTTTGTTTTGTTTTCTTTATATTTTCACTTGTTTTTTTTTTTTTTTTTTTTTTTAAGACAGGTTGTGTCCCTTTGTCTGTGCTCCACACCATGGTGCAAGTCTTCTCTCTCTTTTAGAACAGGTATGAAAGTATTGAGCTACTTCAAATTAGTTTACAACTACTAATGTTGTTGCTCTTTTTATACAGCAGAGACAGGGCAAGCCATGCAAGAAAATCCAGCCCTGTCAATGAGCAAACGGGACCTTCCTTGCTGCAGGGCTTAACAAAGTTTGGCCCTAATTCTCGTGTACTCTTATAATGGATACATTGTGAATTCTAAAATTATTGAAATCCTGTTAGTACTCTTGAGACTCTCTAGCTTTTCACTGAACTATTGTCATTTGTTTGTTTTTGGCTTTATAATTGTGTGTGTGTGTGTGTTTGTATGTGTGTTTGTGTGCGCTCATGTGCATTTTATCTCCCTCCCTGCCAACCAGCATACTCAGTTTGAGCATGAAATTTTTTAGATTTATAGTTAGATTGTGTGCAAAGGGATAGTTTTCAATTTTTCAAGACACGATTTTTCTGTGTAGCTTTGAATGTCCCAGCTCTCAATCTGTAGACCACGCTGGACAGGAACTCATAGATCCTCTTGCCAGCAAAGTGGTTACATTACCTTTATGTGGCAATATTACCTGATCCTACTGGGTTTTCTTCTTTCTTCCTACTTCCTTCCTTCCTTTCTTCTACCACATCAACTTCATCCTTTCCTTCTTCTCCCTCTTCGACTTCTTTTTGTTCTTCATTTTTCGCGTCATCTTCTTCTTCTTTTACTTCTTCTCCTTCTCATTTTCTTTTGCTATTTCATGATGAGTCTTCTCTATGCAGCTTTTACTGAACTTAGGCTCCGTTGAACACAAACTCACACAGCTTCCTGAGTGCTGTTGATAGAAGCTCTCATGGCCACTGCCTAGTTCTTTGCCTTTCAAGTCTTTCTATCTAGCAATTTAATTTTTTAATTACATACCCATTTGTCTTTATATCTGCACACTGCAGGAAATCCAGATCATCTGACCCCCAACACAATCAAAAATAACTAGAGTTAAACCAATTAGCCTGGCCTTAATACAGGTAAAAATCAAAAATAAATGAAGAAGATCAAAGGGCACTTGGCCTGGGGATCAGATGAAACTTCATGTATTGCTAGAAAGCTGAAATAATCTAGTAGTGTATGATTACACAGAACAAACAATTTGTGGTGCTTGTTTGAACTTGGGTTAGTATATGAAGACACACAGATTCTGATTCCAAAGTGAGCCTTTCTTTGTCCACCTCTCTTTATTTCAGAAGTAAAATCACAGACCTGGTTGGCCTGGAGCTTGTATTGCTGCTCCCACAGGCACACTGGTTTTGTATGCATTCTGCCTCCAAACTCCATTCCATTGTCTGCTGCTGTATCATACAAGTGCCCAGTCTTCTACCAATTGACACACACACACACACACAAACAAATACACACACACACACACACATACACAAATATTAATGAGTAGGGCACAGGAGCATAGACAATAAATTCCAGAGGTCACTAGGTGGCATGTAGTGCCCTCTTCTGATAAAAGGGCATACCTGCAGATAGAATACTTGTGCATAAAATAAATACATGAGCATTTCATTTTTAAATTATTATTACAATTATCATCATATGATTAGTCTGATTATTTTTGAGACAAACATTTCCTCTATTCCTTTGTAGACTGTCCTAGAACATTCTCTGTAATAAAGCAGGCTTGGAATTCAAACAGATAAATTTTTATTTTCCTCCCTACTGCTGATGGGATTGAAGGACAATGTCACCAATACCTAGTCTGTTTTCCTTTTTTCCCTTTTCCTTTGTCTGTAAACTCACATTTCTTCTCTCTTGTATTCTGTTTCTTTCCCCTCACTGTGGAAAGGAATCTAAACAGGGGTGGTGTTTTCCTTCTCAGATAATACTGTGCTTTCTCAATATGAGAGTCTCCTTACAATTCTTCAGGTACAAATTGGTTTTAAGTTCTCACTATGAAACACAAAGAATAAAAAGTACCTTGAAAATTATATCATATGATTGCGTCCACCTTGGTATCTTGTTGAGTTTACAAACCCATAGACGTTGGACAAGAAAACTAAAATAGGTAGGGCAGCCAACATGTGGCCCATCATTTATGGAATTTGTCAAACAACTGTGTTGGCCTTGTGAATTTTACCATTTTAATAGCTTGCTCTGCCTTACTCTCCATGGCTCCTTTACCTCCTTGCAACACGTACCACAAGATATCTGGGAGAGTTTATCTTCCAGAAAGTATGTTTTCAGTCAGGAAGAAAAGCATTCTTGAATGATATATATCCAAGTAACATCATCTCAGTTGGTAAGGTATTATCTCTGAGGAATGTGAAAGAACATTTTTAGTATATATTGTATTTGTTTTAGGTGACCAGAGTTGTTGTTATTCATCCACATCATCATCATACTTCTGGCTCCTGCTGCCTTCCTTTTCCAAATTAATGCCTCTCCTCCTGTGAGGATAAATCAATGGAAAGTCTAATTTAGATATGGTTTGCTTTGGAAGTGTGGGATTATAGTCCTCTTTGCTGAACCTGGGACAGTCAGGGAGGACTGAGAGATGCTGCCTTAACTGGAAAGTCTACCAAGTATTGATAATGTCTTTTCATAATCCTTGACATTGAGCCTTCTTTGTCTAAACTCAATACCATATAGATCCTCACCTGGGTCAGAAAAGTGCCATTGCTAGCTGAGTGCATTTGGATATAAAGAAAAGAATCACTTATAGTCAGAGTTCTGCTCCCTTGTCTTTTTATTTTATTTTATTGTTTATTTTGATTGTTTGGAGAAATGGAATCTGCGCATGTTTGCAGACTGTACTGGAACTCAGTCTTGAGACCAGACTGGATTCCAGCCCACAGAAAATAGCTTGGCTCTGCCTCCCAAAGTCTTGGATTAATGATATGTAACACAACCCTACAGCTTCTTTTTTATTGTTGTTTTTGGGGAATGCTGTGTGGTGGGAATGCTTTATTACTTCTTTCTTTAGATCCTTCAAGTTTTATTTCATACAAAGTGTTCTGTTTCCCTGCCACCAACTCCTTCCACTCAGCCAAATCCACCTGGTGTTAGGGTTGCGCTTCTTGTTCTCTCTCTTTCACAAATTGCTGTGTTAATGCATCAGCTGTAATTACCTTTCTTCATGGATCCTGGAATTATCAGTGTTTAGATTACGCATGAGGTTTCGCCATGCACATGACTAAAATCAAAGAAATCTGAGTACCACCTGACAGTGCAGAAGAACTATTACAAGGATTTCAGCTTGTAGGCAGAGTATGCCAAGAAAGGGCAAGCTCTAAGTCACTGGGCTTAGAGCCTTTACAATTGATGCTACATAACCAAAGCATTAGTCAGGATCAATCCAACTTTCAAATAAGATAGTCAATCATTCTGTTGTACTTATAGTAATATTAATAGAGGAAAGTATACAAAGATAGGTTGATAAATTTAGGGAAGTGGCTTCATTGCCAGCTGATGTCAAAAATACAAAACTTACAAGAAAAAACAAAACAAAACAAAAAACAAAAAGAAAAAATAAGAAAGGGCCTGGTAGATGGTTTAGAAGTTTAGGACTTTCTCTCTTTTTTTTTTTTCAGCATTTCTCTTTATACCCATTTCTGTTCTAGAAGTCACACTGACAATTCTCCACCTGTCAGATATTTGAGAACAGAGGCTTGATTCCTCATCTGTGGCTATAAGTTAGAATTTTGCTATTTATTTTTAATTACATGAGACCTGAGTACAATAGTAGCAGTACAATACTCTGGAATTGGTTGGTGTTCTACCTTAGGGATTGTGTGACCTTTTTATTCTTGATGTTTGTTTGTTTTTGTTATTGATTTTGTCTTCACTGTTGACATAATTATATTTCAAATAAGATAGCCAATCATTCTTTTGTACCGATAGTAATATTAAGATAGAGTAATACATTTAGGGACATGGCTTCATTACCCGCAGAAAGCAAAAATACAAAACTTAAAAAAACAAAACAAAACAAGAAAGAGAATGGGGGATGTCTTAGTTGTTGAGAGCATTGACTGTGCTCCCAAGAGAAACAAGAAACAAGAAACAGGACCCACATGGCAGTTCATAAATGCCAATAATTCTTAAGATTTGAGACTCTAAACCAGACCTACATGCAGGCAAAATATCAATGCACATAATAAAACAAATATGTTTTTTAAAAATAAGTCAGAAAGAGTAAATGTATTTATGCTCACTCAAACCCATGAAATAATGCCTACCCTGCTTTGAGAATTCCTCACTTAAAGAAACCCTTGTAAATCAGCTGGGCAGACTTAATACATCCAAACAGCACTTCTTGAGGCTCTTCCAAGTTAATTATACAATAGAGTGTGTCAAGCCTCCTAATGCTTCCTTCTTCGTGGCATGCAGACCCCTCAACATTATTTGTTACTACTTCACAATTGTAATTTTTCAAGTTATGAATCCTACACAAATGTCTGTGTTTTTTAATGGTCATAGGCAACCCTGTTGAGAGGGTCATTTGAACACCCAAACTGGTCCATACAAAGATGTTAAGAACAGTTATGGTAGAGTGTTCTGCAGGATCCTCTCTGCGTTTATGGAGATAATGGAAAACCTTGCAAAATCTCATGAGTCTGATGCATAGAAATACAAAATTTTCATCCCTTAAATCTCAGATAAAGGATAAAATTGCATTTTAGGATCCCACCGAGGAAAGGAAACCAGCAGCTCCTACAACAGACATGGGGGTAGGAGGAGATACATGCAGGATGAAATATTCAAATGGAAGATGAAGAGCTGGTACAGGTCTTGAGGGGAACCTGTATGAGGCTGTGGAGAGTCCTTTGAATTGAAAGGAGAAAGGTGAAAGCTGACAATTCTGGGCCTCCTGCTGAGTGGAGAGGCATTAGGGAGCAAAGCTTTTGCTTCAACAACAAAGGGCCACATCACCTGTTTTTTTTTTTTTTTTTTTTTTTTTTTTTTTCTTTCTGGTGAAGTGATTGCCTGTGTCCCTGGGATACTTTCCTCACTGCCTCTGATATTTGTTTTACTTGTGGATTTCCAAGAGATGGCCTATTGAAGTCCAGTCTGACCTTGAAGTTTATATAATGAAAGATAATTTTGGACTCCCAGACTTGGGTTCAACGTCTAGAGATGAGATTGGTCACAACACCTGCTAGTTTCTCTACTTAATGCTGATTTTGCTTTCTACTGGACTTGGGTGAGAATCTTACCTGAGCACTTTTTTGTGTGACACTGCTTTTCCTCCAGTTTGGATTCTTTTTAATGTAGCAAAGAACTGAGGGACTGCACTTACCCAAATGGGACTGAGCTAGGCTACCCTTTCACAGAAAAATGTGGTTTCACTGGAGAACTGCACCAGTGTTCTTTCTATGGTGAGGAACAGCAGGGTTATTTTGCATTCCCTCAAGGCAAGGTGAGCAGTTATTGCCCAGCTCCATAAGCATCTCAACCTCTTGAGTTAAAAGAAGCAACAAGGCCAGTGTTTTCCCTTCTGCCCATCCCTTCCAGAGAAAGAGGAAAGCTCAAAAAATTCAGTGAGATTTATTGGTGGCATAGACAGCCACCCGTAGGTCCTCCACAGTTGTTGAAGTCAGAGCTTTTAAGGACGTCTGCCTTCTGCTGATGGCATGAGACATGTGGATTTGGAAGTTTGGAAGACTTACCTACCATTGGTCCAAGCAACAAGGAGAAAGTCAACTGCCAGCTTGTCCACAGTCCTTAGAACCCTTTGCAGCAGTTGAGATGAAAGGCAGGATTGCTGGGTAGCTAGTGTTGCAACTTTTGTGGGTGGAGCTTCATCAGTGTCCATCAGTCTTCTTGGAGGAAATGGGTGTTGCCAGCAGCTGGCCTGTCTTTCTGTTATAAGAGCTTTTTAATTAAACATTTTAAATACCTTATTCTCTAGATCTCTGAGCTGCCTTACTGTTTAGCATACCTAGTATACAAAATGTGTCTTTATTTACTTTCCTTAAACACATAGTTGACTAGGTGATGGTTTATCACTGTAATTAATTAATGTGTCTGGAAAACTGGATAAAAGCTGAGAAGCTGAGAGTCTGTGGCAGATGTTTTACTCAGAGCCCTGCAGCCTGACCGTAACAGGTTTTAACTTAGTAGGTTAGACTTATACCTGTAAAGGACAAAGAGGTAAACAAAGACTCCCTTTGACAATAGAGGCTGAACCTCTATAAACAGCTTACAGGAAGGACTGTATGGCATACATATTTTGTTAGTTTTAATAAAACTTCATAGCCTTAAATGTTTACCACAGTATTAATTATTCCCAATACTGCTGCCTCACTGACTTGTTAGCCATAATTCCGGGTCTTCCCACCCAAACTTTTGTCCTCAGGGAAGACTGGCTTTCATTTTGATAGTTTAAGGAATCCCAGACCTCCCCTTAATTACCACAACTAATGTGTTCCCTGAAGGTGATCTTCTTGTGAGCATGTGTGTGTGTGTGTGTGTGTGTGTGTGTATGTGTGTGTGTGTGTGTGTGTGTGTGTGTGTGTGTGGACCTTCCACTGTCTTTCTCTGTCTTTTGACCATCAGGCCCTAGGGTTCTTCCATCTCTCCCTGCCAGCACTGGGATTATAGGCCTTGCTACTGTGCCAGTGTAAAGAGTGCTACAGACTGGGATACAGGTTTTCATACTTGCACAGCAAGCACTTTATCAGCTGAACTACATCTCCATCTCCATCCTTTGTAATTTTTAAATGTAGCAATAAACTCATTATGAAGCCAACTATCAATTTGTTAAATACATGTTTATGAGCACTGAAAAATTAATATGATCACTTGGAGCCAGTGCGGATTTTGCTAGCAAGAATCTATGCCTGGTAACATAGGCCTGCTAACCTTTCAACTTGGGATGTTGAAGAAGGAGGAGCACAAGTTCAAGTCCCTCAAGGGCTACAGAGTGAGTTCAAGTCCAGTCTGAGCAATTTAGCAAGTCTCTTCCTCCAAATAAAAAGTGGTAGAACATTTTGCCTACATGTACATGGCCCTGGGTTCACCCTCCAATACTGAAAGAAGAAAATAATGGTAAAGGTATAAAGGGACTGGGAGAGATGACTCAGCAGTTAAAAGTGCTTGCACCTTTTTCAGAGGACACAAATTTGCCCAGCATTCACGCTGGGCCGCTCATAGTTGCCTGTAGCTCCAGCTCTATGCCATCCAGCCACATATTCCGACCTTGCAGGTACCTCCACAAGCAGACACACATGCTTGCATATAAGTAACAATGCAAGCTTCAGAGACTGGAGAGATAACTCAGCTATTCAAAGCACTTATTTTTGCAATAGACAAAGGTTCCTGTACCAGCACCCATGAGGTGGCTTACAACAAACTATAACTCCAATTCCAGAAGATCTGATGTTCTCTTCTGGCCTACACAGGTACCAACTTGTACACAGTACACATGTATACACATAAAGAAATCCTTAAAGGGGGTTAAGAAATTGAGGCATATAGTAAATTTGTGGGGGGTTTAGTTTGGCTTGGTCTGGTTTGATTTTCGAGACAAGGTCTTTCTGTGTAGTAGCCAAGACTGGCCTTGAACTTGGAGATCCTCTGCCTGCCTCTACCTCCCAAATGCTGAGATTGAAGGCATGGGATTTTTTTTAAATTTATATTTATTCTCTGTGAATGTGTGTGGGGTGTGCAGGCCTTGGTGTTTATGTGGAAGTCAGAGGACAAATTGTGGGAGTTGGTTCTCTCCACAGGATTTCAAGGATCTATCTCAGGTCATAAGACATGGCAGCTGAATGGAAAAAAGATAGATAAACAAATAGATAGGAAGGAAGAAAGGAAGAAAGGAAGGATGGTTTTTTGGCACCAGATGAATAAAATGGGTGCAGTAAAGAAACCAAAATAGCTGTTCCATGAGTAAAGGGTAAAGTTTATTCCAAATCGCAAAGGCTGTCTCTTGGAAAGTGGGGGCTGGGGGGCTGAGGGGATTAATGGATGTGATTTCTAGTGCCATGATAACCTCACTGAAGAAAGCTTTAGCTGGTTCAGGGTCTGAGCGCAGGTGGCTTATATAGAGATTCCTACAGGAGGCAGGTATTCAAGTAGGTTAAGTTACCAGAAAAGCAGCCAAAACTCTGTCCAACTGGAACTCTTAGACACTTGCAGAAACAATTCTTAACTCTTCTACTGAAGTGTGACAAATCTGAGTTACTGTGTTCATCCTTCTGTAAATGAGGGTCAGGTTCTCACTCTAGTCAAGTTGCATGGGGTTAGTCAGGGAGCTACACGTTGACATTGAAGATAAGCAAATCTAAGGGGAGATGAAGTGATTCTAAATGGGTTAATTTTTAGTTTTTGATTAGGTGTTTGGAGATTAGTAGCAGAGGTTTTACAGTGTTGTATATATACTAAAATCCACTGTATCAGACACTTCACAGGGGTTGGTTTGATGTGTGAAAATTATGCCTCAACATCCGGGTATAAAAGGGGTGGTATGTTAAAACAACCAGTAAGCATCTCCCACAATACACCCCATTCAGCCTCCGTCATCTTGTGTGTTACACTTTTCTGTCTGAGCACAGTGACTGATAGTCTTTTTTTAACAATAAAATAGAGAAAAGAAAAAACACCAGTAACTAGAAGGTTAGCAGGACAGCCTATATTCTTTACTCTTGGAAACTGTACTGAAGCCACTGGGAAATTTTTTTTTTTTAATCTCCACCCTTTCCTATTTATTCCAGATTTCCCCTTCAACAAGCCCTTCTGTTGGTCAGCCCTTGCCCCTAACCATCAGCAAACATTCCTGTGAATACTTCTTTCCCCTAACATAGCACTAGTCCAAGCTCTTAATGATTCTTGAGCTGTCACCTTCTTCCCATGTGGCCACTCCTCTCTTGGACTGTTTGCTTAGTGGCTTGAAGAGTCCAAAGCAAGAGAGCAGCACCCATTGCATTAAGAAGTGGGATCACTTGGAACCAGAAACACTGCTCTCCACACCAATTTGCAGGGGAGTGGACACAGGTCTCCAGAATGACCAAAAAGCCTTGCTAGGCTATTCTGGAAAGAGGTCGTATTCCAGGTAATGGGAGGAGACTCTCCTGTAGGAAAGGAATGTGACCCCAGAGTTCAGGGGAATTTGGAAAACCAAGGTCTACCCAGATGGGTTTCATTCCTTCTCAACGAAGGTCAGACAAGGACTTCTAGGCATGGCATTTGAGAATTTGGACTCCTTTATAACCTTTATAGTCCCTGGACTTGATTTTGAACACATTTTGCTGCTGGTGCACTGGATGCATCTAAATGTTTCTGGGACATCTGAGATAACAGTGGCTAATCAGAATCTGCCTTTTCTTCATCCCCTGTGTGTGTGTGTGTATGTGTGTGTGTGTGTGTGTGTGTGTGTGTGTGTGTGTGTGTTGTGTGTTTGGGGGGGGCGATTCAAGACAGGGTTTCTCTGTAAAACTTGCTTGCTCTATAGACCAGGCTGGCCTTAAACTCACTTCCCAAGCCTCTGCCTCCTGAGTGCTGAGGAGATTAAAGGCGAGTGCCACCACCGCCTGACTTTATCCCAATTTTTTTACTTGTGAGTGCTGGTGCCCAGAGTTCTTTCTAGGGATGTTTCTTGGTCAATTTTGCTATTTGGACTTGTCACAAATCCCGAAGAAAATAAACTTTGTTTTGTTTACTTCATATTTTCACTGCAACAGACCTTTCAGCTGGCAACAGGTCTGTGGGGAGACCAAGACTCAGATGAACAGGTCAGGAGTGGCTTTGGTTTGACAGACAGACACAAACACACTGGAGGAGGTTTGCAACTGCTGCCATTTTTTACTTCAGAGAATCAGCTTTTTATGCAGAAAGTTCAAGGTACAGATCTTTGGCCAAAGTTTAAAATTTATAGATATACTAAAGAAATGTCGTTAATACATCTCATGGTTATTTTGGCCTGCTTGTGGTCAGCTTACCAGGCATTTGATTTACTGAGTTTAGAGAATAATCATTGTCTCTGGTTTGTAAACTTTTAACGGCATTGATAGGAATAATTGTACAGTTTTATTGATTTAGGGGCCCTAAAAACTCAGTAGTAAATCCCACAACAGCTTTACTGTAGGCGGGCTAATTAGGCAGGGTCATCTTGTGCACAAATTCTTATAGCTTTAGGTATATTAATTTATTAGGCCTTGGGTGGACACCTGAAGTCTCCACTGGCACCCTGAGATTTGTTTCTGATTGCTGGTCTATATCTCTTTCTGTCCCTGAAACTATATATAAGTGTTTTTGGGTTTTCTGAATTAACAGTGGAGCTATAGGCCAAAGCACCCATGATCAAAAGCATTAAACCTCTCGTAGCACAACAAACACCAAGCACCCACTGCAGACTGTCAGTTGGGCAATCACCTGCAGGGTCATGAACCAATTTTCCCCAGGAGGCATAACCACATGTGGTGCGAATCTCTGGACAGGTAGCCATTGAGATTTCCCTCAGCCATTGCTACACTGTCTCCCCTGGGGCTGATGTGTCATTTCACTTGTTTATTTATTTATTTTTTTTAAGACAGGTCCTGTCATTATCTGCACAGGTCTTCTTTCTGAGAACAGATATGAAAGAACTGAGCTACTTTAAATTAGTTTACCTCTACTAATGTTGTTGCTCTTACCATACAGCAGAGACAGGGCAAGCCATGCATGAAAAGCCAGCTCTGTCAAAGAGCAAGGAGGACATTTCTTGCTGCAGGACTTAACAAAGTTTGGCCCTAATTCTCTTGTACTTGTAATTATGGACACATTGTGAATTTTAAAATCACTGAAATCCTGTTAGTCCTCTTGTCACTCTCTAGCTTTTCATTGAACTATTGTCATTTGTTTGTTTTTGGCTTTATCAATTTGTGTGTGAGTGTGTGTGTCTCTGTGTGTGTGTGTGCATCTCATCTGCCTCCCTACCAAACGGCATACTCACTTTGAGCATGAAATTTTCGAATTTATAGTGAGATTTTGTGCAAAACCTTAGTTTTCAATTTTTCAAGACATGATTTTTCTGTGTAGTTTTGACTGTCCCAGCACTCAATCTGTAGACGAGGCTGGCCATGAACTCATAGATCCTCTTGCCACCAGAGTGGTTATATTACAGGCATGTGGGGATATTTCTTTTTCCATACTAGGTTTTATTCTTCCTTACTTACTTCCTTGCTTTCTTTCTTATACCACATCAACTTCTTCCTTTCCTTCTTCTCCCTCTTCGACTTCTTTTAGTTTTTTACCTTTCTCTTCATCTTATTCTTCTTTTACTTCTTCTCCTTCATACTTTGTTTTGCTATTTCATGATGAGGCTTCACCATGCAACTTTTACTGAACTGAGGCTCCGTTGAACACAAACTCACACAGCTTCCTGAGTGCTGTTGATAGAAGTTTTCATGGCCACTGCCCAGTAATTTCACCAGTCAAGTCTTTTGTCTAGCAATTTAATATTTTAATTACTTACCCATTTGTCTTTATGTCTGCACACACCAGGAAATCTAGACCCTCTGACCTCCCTACACAATCAAATATAACTAGAGTTAAAATAATTAACCTGGCCTTAATACAGGTAAAAATCAAAAATAAATGAAGAAAACTAAAGGGAACTTGGCCTGGGGATCAGATGAATCTGCATGTATTGCTGAAAAGCTGAAATAGTCTAGTAGTGTATGTTTACAAAGATCAAACAAGGATTCCAAAGTGAGTGTTTCTTTGTCCACCTTTCTTTATTTCATAAGTAAAATCAGAGACCTCATTGGCATGGAGCTTGTATTGCTGGTCCCAGAGGCACAAAAGTTTTGTATGCACTCAGCCTCCACACCCCATCCCATTGTCTGCTGCTGTATCATACAAGTGCCCAGTCTTCTACCAATTCACACACACACGCACACGCACATGCACATGCACACGCACACACACAGAAATATCAAAGAATAGGAGCATAGACTATCTATAAATTCCAGAGGTCACTTGATGGCCTCTTCTGGTAAAAGGGCATACCTGCAGACAGAATACTCCTGCATAAAATAAATACATGAACACTTCATTTTTAATTTATTATTACTATTATCATCATAACATTAGTCTGATTCTTTTTGAGACAAACATTTCCTCTATTCCTTTGGAGACTGTCTTAGAACACTCTCTGTAATAAAGCAGGCTTGGAATTCAAACAGATCATTTCCTCCCTGAATTGCTTAAAAACCCCTCTTTGTGCCTAATAAAGTTAGACCTTGACAAAGATTGCTTGGTCTCGTTCCTTCATTCTCTCCCATTACTTTCAGCTTCTAGCCCATTTCAACCCACAAATAACTAAGCCCCGCTGGTCGGGCCACATGTCCAAAGAAACCCCAATACTAATTTTCAGCCTACATTGACATACATTCTATAACATTCTGCCTTTAAGTAACTGCAATATTTTTCAATGTGTATTTACCACTCTGGAGCTCTAGCAAGGAAACCTGTTATGCTCCTTCATGCTGATAGTGTTTTCCACACTTTTCAGGACACAGGACAACCTCATGTCATACTTGAGCAAGTGGGCAGTGGACAGAGGTAACAAGATAACTATACTCTCCACAATCAGCCAACACAAGACATGAATATTGTTGCCAAAGAGCCTGGAGTTAAGTACTCCCATAAGATAACAGAACAGAAAGTGGAGTAGGCCTACACTCAAGAGAACATCAATATCAGGCACCTGGGACAAAAGATCACATTCAGGGAACACATTAGTTGTAGTAATTAAGGGAGATCTGAGATTCCTTAACCTTTCAAAATGAAAGCCAGTCTTCCCTGAGGACAAAAGTTTGGGTGGGAAGCCCTGGAATTATGGCTAACAAGTCAGTGAGGCAGCAGTATTGGGAATAATTAGTCCTGTGGTAAACATTTAAGGTTATAAAGTTCTATTTAAACAAACAAAATATGTATGCCATACAGTCCTTCCTGTAAGCTGTTTATAGAGGTTCAGCCTCTATTGTCAAAGGGAGTTTTCATCTAACTCTTTGTCCTTTACAGGTATAAGTCTAACCTACTAAGTTAAAACCAGTTAAAGTCAGGCTGCAGGGCTCTGAGTAAATCATCCCTCCACAGATTCTCAGCTTTTATCCAGTTTTCCAGACACATTAATTAATTACAGTGATAAACCATCACATTCTCCTATGTTGTTAAGGCAAGTAACTAAAGATAAATTTTGTATACTAAGGTATGCTAAACAGTAAGACAGCCCTCAACTGCTCAGAGATCTAGAGAATAAGGCATTTTAAATGTTTAATTAAAAACTCTTATAACAGAAAGACAGGCCAGCTGCTGGCAACACCCATTTCCTCCAAGAAGACTGATGGACACTGATGAAGCTCCACCCACAAAAGTTGCAACACTAGCTACCCAGCAATCCTGCCTTCCATCTCAATTGCTGGAAAGGGTTCTAAGGACTGTGGACAAGCTGGCAGTTGACTTTCTCCATGTTGCTTGGGCCAATGGTAGGTAAGTCTTCCAAACTTCCTAATCCACATGTCTCATGACATCAGCATAAGGCAGACTTCCTTAAAACCTCTGACTTCAACAACTACGGAGGACCTAGGTGTGGCGGTCTATGCCACCAATAAAACTCACTGAATTTTTTGAGCTTTCATCTTTGTCTGGAAGGGATTGGCAGAAGGAAAAATACTGTCCTTGTTGCTTCTTTTAACTCGAGAGCCTGAGAGAAAAAGATGCTTATGGAGCTGGGCAATAACTGCTCACCTTGCCTTGGGGGAAGGCAGAATAACACTGCTGTTCCTCACAGTAGAAATAGCACTGGTGCAGGACTCCTTCGAAACCACATTTTTCTGTGAAAGGGTAGCCCTTTCACAGATGTGATGTGGCCCTTAGTTGTTGAAGCAAAAGCTTTGCTCCCCAATACCTCACCACTCAGCAGGAGGCCCAGAATTGTCAGCTTTCACCTTTCTCCCTTCAATTCAAAGGACACTCCACAGGCTCATCTGTATGAGCCCTTCAAGACCTGTACCAGCACTTCATCTTCCATTTGAATATTTCATCCTGCAGGTATCTCCTCTTACCCCCATGTCTATTGTAGATGCTGCTGGTATCTTTTAATTGGTGGGATCCTAAAATACAATTTTATCCTTAAACTGAAATTTAAAAGATGAAAATTTTGTATTTCTACACACCAGACTCATGAGATTTTGCAAGATTTTCCATTATCTCCATAAACACTCTATAATAGCAGTTGTCAACATCTTTGTATGGACGACTTTGGGTGTTCAAATAACCCTCTCAATGGGGTTGCCTATGACCATTTAAAAACACAGACATTTGTGTAGGATTCACAACTTGAAAAATTACAATTGTGAAGTAGTAACAAATGATGTTATGGTTTGGGCTCTGCATACCACAAAAGAAGCATTAGGAAGGTTGACAAACTCTATTGTAGAATTAACTTGGAAGAGTTTCAAGAAGTGCTGTTTGGATGTATTTTGTCTGCCCAGCTGATTTTACAAAGGTTTGTTTAAGTGCGTAATTCTCAAGGCAGGGTGGGCATTATTTCCTGGGTTTGAGTGAGCATAAATACATTTACTCTTTATGACTTATTTTTAAAAAACACATTTGTTTTGTTATGTGCATTGATATTTTGCCTGCATGTAGGTCTGGGTTAGGTCTTCAGATATTAAGAATTATTCTCATGTATGAACTGCCATGTTGGTCCTGTTTCTTGTTTCTTGTTTTTCTGGGAGCACAGTCAGTGCTCTCATCTACTAAGCCATTTCCCAGACCCTTTCTTGATTTGTTTTTCTTTTTTTTTTAAGTTTTGTATTTTTGCCTTCTGCTGGTAATGAAGCCATGTTCCTAAATTTATCACTCTATCTTAATATTACTATCAGTACAAATTAATGATTGGCTATGTTATTTGAAAGATGACCTGATCCTGTCTAATGCTTTGGTTATGTAGCACCAATTGTAAAGGCTGAGAGCATGCCCTTGATTGACATACTCTGCCTACAAGTTGAAATCCTTGTAAAATTTCTTTGGCACTGGCAGGTGGTACACAGGTTTCATTGATTTTAATCATGAGCATGACTAAACCACATGCATAATCTAAAAACTGATAATGCCAAGATCCATGGAGAAAAGTAATTACAGCTGATGCATTAACACAGCAATTTGTGAAAGAGAGAGAACAAGAAGCCCAACCCTAACCCAGGGGAATTTGGCTGAGTTGAACAAGTTGTGGGAAGGGAAACTGTGGTTAGAATGTTTTGTATGAAATAAAACCTGAAGGATCTAAAGAAAGAATTAATAAAGCATTCCCATTATACCCCCTTCCCCAAAAATAAAAACAAAAAGAAGCTGTGGAGTTGTGTCACCGATCATTATTCCTGGCCCTTAGGAGGCAGGGCCAAGCTCTTTTCTGTGTGTGTGAAGCCAGTCTGTTCGCAAGAGTGAGTTCCAGGACAGTCTGCAAAGATGCATAGAGTCCATTTCACCAAACAATCAAAATAAACAATAAAATAAAATAAAAAGACAAGGGAGCAGAACTCTGACTATAAGTGATTCTTTTCTTTATATCCAAATGCACACAGCTAGCAATGGCACTGTTGGGACCCAGGTAAGGATATATAGGGTATTGAGTTTAGGCAAAGTAGGCTCCAAGTATAGGCTTATGAAAAACCATTATCATTATCAATATGTGGTAGACTTTCCAGTTAATGCAGCATCTCTCAGTCCTCCCTGAATGTACCAGGTTCAGCAAAGAGGAATACAATCCCACACTTCCAAAGCAAACCATATCCAAGTTAGTCTTTCCATTGATTTATCCTCACAAGTGGAGAGACATTGATTTTTAAAAGGAAGGGAGCAGGAGCCAGAAGTATGATGAAGATGTTGATGAATAAAAACTCTGGTCCCCTAAAAACAAACACAATATATACTAAAATGGTTCTTTCACATTCCTCAGAGATAATGGCTTAACAACTGAGATGATGTTACTTGGATATCTATCATTCAAGAATGTTTGTCTTCCTGACTGAAGATAAACTCTCACAGATATATTGTGGCACGTATTGGAAGGAGGTCACGGAGCCATGGAGGGTAAGGGGGAACAAGGGATTATAATGCTAAAATTCACAAGGCCAGCTCAGTTGTTTGACAAATTACAGCAATGGTGGACCACCTGTTGGTTACCCTACCTACTTTGTTTTCATTTCCACATCTTTTGGTTAGTTAGCTCAAGAAGATACCAAGATGGACACAATCATGTTATATACTTTTCAAGGTCCTTTGTGTTCTTTGTGTTTCTTAGTGAGAACTTAAAACCAATTTTCACATTAAGAATTGTGAGGAGGCTCTCATATTGACAAAGCACGGTCTTATCTGAGAAGGAAAATACCACCCAGGTTTAGATTCCTATCTACAGTGAGGGGGAAAAAAGAAAATAAGAGAGCCAAAATTTGATTTTACACACAAAGGAAAAGGGAAAAAAGGAGAACAGACTCGGTGTTGGTGACATTGGCCTTCAAACCCATCAGCACTAGGGAGGCAAACAAAAATTGATCTGTTTGAATTCCAAGCCAGCTTTATTACAGAGAGTGTTTTAGGACAGTCTCCAAAGGAATAGAGGAAATGTTTGTCTCAAAAATAATCAGACTAATGATATGATGATAATTGTAATAATAATTTAAAAATGAAATGCTCATGTATTTATTTTATGCACGAAGATTCTGTCTGCAGGTATGCCCATTCAACAGAAGAGGGCACTACATGCCACCAAGTGACCTCTGGAATTTATAGATAGTCTATGCTCCTGGGCCCTATTCTTTAATATTTGTGTTTGTGTGTGTGTGTGTGTGTGTTTGTGTGAATTGGTAGAAGAGTGGGCACTTGTGTGATACAGCAGCAGACAATGGGACTCACTTTGGAATCAGAATCTGTCTTCACATACTAACCAAGTTCTAACAAGCATCACAACTTGTGTGTCCTGTGCTCGCATACGCTAGTAGTCTAGTTCAGCTTTCCAGCCATACATGAAGTTCCATCTTTGCTCCAGGCCAAGTTCCCTTTGATTTTCTTCATTTATTTTTGGTTTTTACCTTTATTAGTCCAGGTTAATTATTTAAACTCTAGTTATTTTTGATTGTGTAGGGAGGTCAGAGCATCTGGATTTCTTGGAGTGTGCAGACATAAAGACAAATGGGTATGTAATTAAAAAATTCAATTGTAGATAGAAAGACTTGAATGGCGAAATTACTGGGCAGTGGCCATGAGAACTTCTATCAACAGCGTGCAGGAAGCTGTGTGAGTTTGAGTTCAAAGGAGCCTCAGTTCAGTAAAAAATAGAGGAAACACATCATGAAATAGCAAAAGAAAATAAGGAAAAGGAAAAGAAGAAGAAGATGACTAGAAAGATAAGGAACAAAAAGAAGTCATAGAGGGATAAGAAGGAAAGGAAGAAGTTGATGTGGTAGAAGAAAGAAAGCAAGGAAGTAAGCAAGAAAGAAGAAAACCCAGTATGGAACAGGAAATCTCTCCACATGCCTGTAATGTAACCACTGTGGTGGCAAGAGGATCTATGAGTTGATGGCCAGCCTGGTCTACAGACTGAGTCCTGGGACAGTCAAAGCTACACAGAAAATTTCTGTCTTGAAAAATTGAAAGCTATGTTTTTGCACAAAATTTAACTATAAATCTGAAAAATTTCATTCTCAAACTGAGTATGCTGGTTGGCAACAAGGTATATGAGATGCATACTCAAACACACAAAGTGATCAATCCAAAAACAAACAAATGACAATAATTCAGTGAAAAGCTAGAAAGTGACAAGGGGACTAACAGAATTTCAATGATTTTAAAATTCACAATGTATCCATAATTACAAGAACAAGAGAATTAGTGCCAAAATTTGTTGATCCCTGCATCAAAGAAAATTTGTTGAGCCCTGTCTCTGCTGTATAGTAAGAGCAACAATATTAGTAGAGGTAAAATAATTTGAAGTAGCTTAATGCTTTCATATCTGTTCTAAGAAAGAAGACCTGCACCATGTGGTAGAGCACAGATAAAAGGAAACGACCTGTCTTGAAAAAACAAGTGAAAATATAATGTAAAGAAAACAAATTTGTTTGTCCTCATAAACCTGAAATTAACTGAATTCCTTTCAGCAATGCAGGCTTTCCCTCCTCAACCATTGTTTAACTAGAAAGCATGGCACATGCATATCTCAATATGCCAGTGGAGATTGGTGCACAGTATTCCTGAGGCAGAGGCAGAGGCAGGTTGCTTTCTGACTTTCACTTCTGCCTGGCCTACAAAATAAGTTTCAAGACAGGCTCTCAAAGTACAAAGACAAAATCAGTTCCAAAAACAAATGAAAGGAAGAAGGAAGGGAGAGACAGGGGAGGAAATGTAAATATGGAGACAGTAAAAACATAAATAAAAAACAAACATCAAGAAAAAAAAGGTCTCACAGTCCCTAAGACAGAACACCAACTGATTCCTGAGTATTGTTCTGCTACTCTTGTACTCAGGTTTCATGTACTCAAAAATAAATAACAAAATTCCAACTTTTAGCCATAGATGACGAATCAAGCCTCTGTTCTCAGAAATCTGAAGGTGGAGAATTGTCAGCTCACCAGGACTTCAGTGTGAGTTCTAGAACAGAAATGGGTATACAGAGAAATGCTGAAAAAAAAAAAGACAGAAAGTCAGACTTGCAATCAGCCCACAACCTTTTTCTCATCCTATCTACCCAAAGCTTCTAACAACAGTCAAATAGCTTTGTTATGAGTCTGAGTTGTGGCAACACAACAGTTTATGTACTGCTGTGGATAAAATCCACTGCTCTGGACACCATATATTAACTAAGTTCCTGAACAATACCACTCATATAAATAAACAAGATAGGTAAATAGATGATATATGACAGATAGACAGAAAAATAGATAGATAGATTGATAGATAGATACATAGATAAAGAGATACATAGATAAAGAGAACAATACAGAGATAGATGATAAATGAGAAAGGTGAAATTTGCCAGGGAGTGGTCATAGAACTAAGAGGCAGTGGATGTCTAATCTCCAATTTAGAGGTAGTTCCAGCACAGCCAGGATGACAAAAATTCCTACGTATTGACAAAAATGTAAATAATTAATCATAAACCCAAATACAATCCACTTAAAATCTTTCAAGACCAGTGCTGGGTATCTTGTTTATGAGGGGATGGGTAATCCCTTGTCTCCAGGCAGTTCCATGCCATTCGGGTTTCTTTTATATTTTATTTTCTACTTATTTGCAATAGTGTTTTTTGATGTGTGGAACATAATGTTTGGAATTGATTCTGTGTGCCAAACCAAATGTGAACTTAGAGATTCAGCTACTTATTTCCCCAGTGCTGGGAAAAATTTTATCAGCTCTGCCATAGACATTCTTTTATTTCTTTATCAACATGATTGTTTGAAATAAAATTTATGTAGGTACCGGGCCATGAAGAAACATACACATGGAGAGAGTGGTCATGGGTAAGGAGGAATAATAAGAGACATTTATGGATTTACAGTTCATTTTTCTGTATTCCAGGGCCAGGCAGGCAGACCCAGTATACACTATATGAGACAAGGTATTGCAGGTATTATTATTGGTATTATTATTTAGTCCTCTTATTGTGATTCTGACAGGACAAGTGATTCTGACAGGACAAGCTCTCCTTTGCAGCCTCTAAGATCATCACATGCTCATATTCACTATGTTCCCCTTAAAAGTGTCTCTCTCTCTCTCTGACTCTGCCTGTCTCTCTCTCACTCCCTCTCCCTTTCTCTCCCAATCTACAATAAATCTTTCCTCTATTTCTTTCATCATTGTACTGCTGCTGTATTTTCTGGAGGCTGGTCTTCCTCCTTTTTTCACTTTCCATTATCCCTTTCCTTACTTAAAAAAGAATCCTCTGCCTGACCCCTGTCTCCTGGTGTCCTTCTCTCACACAAATCATTTGATATGTTGCAACTGTAGTGAAACTGTTTCCCATTCCTCAATGATTTCGGTATGCTAGATAGAAAAACAATGAATACCTGAACTTTTTTAAGTTTTCTAAGAGGTAAGTAAAATATTACATCTTAATACTTCTAGAGGAAAATGTAATTGAATGTGGGTATTCATTTTGCAGTTAATCATCTGTATGAATTATTAATAGGTGACCTGTCCATCTCCATCGATACCTGCTTCTCTGATCATTTTATCTATTTTGTCATTTGTTAGAATATCTCATACATTTGTCACACTGGAAGTGATGATTGGAGTCTTGTATTCCGGTGCTAACACTAACCATACCCTAAACTGAACTCTCATCCTAAGGCTAAACCTAACGCTAACCATAATCCCAACTGTAACTCTAACCCAAAACTTAACTGTAACACTAGTGCTAACACTAAATCTTAATGGAAGGCTCATGCTAACCACTAAACGTAACACTAACACTAACCCTAAAGATAAGATAAGCATAAAACTGACCATACATACATGTAACCTTAATATTAACTCTAACCATAAACCTCATGCTAACACCAAACCTAACACTAACCCTAACACTAAATCTAACTGTACCCTAACCTGAACCCTCATCCTAACCCTAACCCCCACGCTAACCATAATCCTACCCATAACTCTAAACCTAACCATAACTGTAACACTAGTACTAACACTAATTCTAAATGGAATGCTCATCCTAGCTACTAAACCTAACTCTACTATAACCCTAAAACTAACACTAACTAACACAAAGGCTAAATGTAATGCTCACACTAAACCCAACACAAAAGTAACACATACCATAACCCTAACACTAACCCTAACACTAACCATAAACCTAACACTAACAATAATTCTAACCATAACCCTAATGATAAGAGCAAAAAAACGCTAACCCTAACCCTAACAATAACCAAAACCTAAGACTAACACTAACCCTAACCCTCACGGTAACACCAACCTTAACGCTAACCCTAACCATAACCATAACCCTAACCTTAAAACTAACCATAACCATAACCGCAACATTAAAACTAACCCTAACCCCCACCCTAACACCAAACCTAACACTAACCCTAACCCTAACCTAACCATACCAATACCCTCACACTAAACATAACCCTAAACCTAACTTTAAAGCTAACCATAACTGAAACTCTAACCCTAACCCTAACCCTAAATATAACCTAACCCCAAACCTAACACTACACATAATCCTAACCTTAACCCTAATTCTAATTCAAACACTAAACCTAACCATATCCCTAACACTAACCCTAAACCTAATCCTAATGTATCCCTAAACCTAACAATAACCCAAATCCTAACTCTGACTCTACCTCTAATTTAACACCAAACCTAACACTAATCCTAAACCTAACCATAAACCTGACCCTAATCCTAACACTAACCATAACCATAACTCTAACTCTAACCATAACCCTACCCCTAACCATAACCATAATCATAACCATAACCTTAACCTAAGCCTAACCCTAACACTAACCCTAACCCTATCCCTCACAGTAACACCAAACTTAACACTAACCCTAACCATAAACTTGACCCTAACCCTAACCCAAACCCTAACCAGAAGCTAACCATAACACCAAACATACCCATAACCCTAACATTAACTCTAACCCTAAACATCATGCTGACCATAATCCTAACCCTAACTCTAATCCTAACAATAACTGTAACACAAGTACTAACACTAATTCTAAACGGAACGCTCATCCTAACTACTAAACCTAACCCTAACAATAATCTGATCCAAACCCTAACACTAGCAATAATACTAAGGCTAAATGTAATACTCACACTAAACCCAACACAAACCTATCACCTACCCTAAACCTAACCCTAACCTAATCCTACCAATAACCCTAACACTAACTCAAACAATGACTCTAACCCTATCCCTAACGCTAACACTAACCCTAACGCTGATGCTAACCCTAACACTGACTCTAATCCTAACTCTAACGCTACACTAACCCTAACTATACACAAACTTGAACCCTCAACCTAACCCTAACCCTAACCTGAACACTAACCAATATCCTAACCCTAACTCTAACCCTACCACTGTAACGCTAGTTCTAACACTAATACTAAACAAATACTAAATCAAAATACTCTTAACCTAATGCTAACGCTAACTGTAATTCTAAACCTAACCTTAGCTCTAAAACTAAACATGAACCTAACCGAAACCCTAATACTGACACTAAGGCTAAACGTAAAGCATACCCCAAACCCAACACTAACCCTAACCCTAACCTAACCCTAATCCCAACACTAACCCTAACCCTAATCCCAACACTAACCCTAACCCTAACCTAACCTAAATCTAACACTAAATCTAACCCTACCTTAACCCTAAACCTAATCCTAACATTAACACTAACAATAACCCTCACACTAACCCTAAGCTAACTCTAATACTAACCATACCCGTAACCCTAATATTAACTCTTACCCTAACACTAACGCCAACACCAACCCTAATGATTAAATGAACCCTAACCATAACCTACCCCGAAATCTCATCCTAAGCATAAACCTAATGCTAACCATAATCCTACCCATAACTCTAACCCAAACCCTAACGTTAACTGTAACACTATTACTAACATTAACTCTAAATGGACAGCTAATCCTAACCACTAACTGTAACCCTAACACTAACCCTGATGCTAACACTACCTAACACTAAACTTTACGCTAATCCTAAACATAACCATAAACCTAACCCTAATCCTAAAACTAATCCTAACCATAATTCTAACTCAAACCCTAGCCATAAACTTAACCCTAACCCTATCAATAACCGAAACCTAAACCTACCCCTAACACTATCCCTAACCCTCATGTGTAACACCAACCCTAATGCTAACCCTAACCCTAACACAAACCCTAACCATAACCATAACCATAAGCTAACCATAACACTAACCTTACCCATACCGCTAATATTAACTCTACCCCTTACCCTCATGCTAACACCAAACCTAACGCTAACCATAACCCTATTTCTAAATCTAACCATAAACTGACCTGAATCCTCCAGCTAACCCTAACCCTCACGCTAACCATAAACCTAACCCTACTCTCAACCTGTAACACTAGTACTGTAGTACTCTAACACTAGTACTAACACTAGTGCCAATACTAGTACTAGTACTGTTAGTACTGTAACACTAGTACTAACATTAATTTTAAAAGGAACTGTCATCCTAAATACTAAACCTAACATTAACACTAACCCGAACCCTAACCATAAGCTAACTACAACACTAATCATACCCGTATCCCTAACATTAACAGTCAGGCTAACATCAAATCTAACACTAACTCTAAACCTAACCCAAATCCTAACCATACCCTAACCTGAAAACTCATCCTAAGCCTAACCCTAACCCTAACCACATTCCTAAACCTAACTCTAACCCAAACCCTAACTGTAATACTAGTAGTAACACTAACTCTAAAAGGAACGCTCATCCTAACCACTAACCTAACGCTAACACTTACCTAAATATAACCCTAACTCTAAACCTAATCTTAACTCTAAAACTATCCCTCACACTAACCATAACCCTAGTACTACCACTAATGCTAAAATTAAATCTCACCCAAAACCCAACACTAACCCTAACCATAACGTATCCCTAAACATAACACTAACCCAAACCCAAATCCTAACATTAAAACTGACCATAACTCTAACCTAACACTAAACCTTACACTAATCCTAACCATAACCATAAGCCTAACCCTAATCCAAACAATAATCCTAACCATAATTCTAACTCAAACCCTAGCCATAACCCTAACCATAACCCTAACAATAACCGAAACCTAAGCTTACCCATAGCACTACCCCTAACCATAATCCTCACGGTAACACCAACTTTAACGCTAACACTAACCCTAACCATAACCATAAGCTAACCATAACACTAACCTTACCCATAACACTCACATTAACTCTACCCCTTACCCTCACGCTAACACAAACCTAACACTAACCATAACCCTAACTCTAACCCTAAGCATACACTAATCTGAACCCTCATCCTAACCCTAACCCTCATGCTACCCATAAACCTAACCCTAACTCTAAACCTGTAACACTAGTATTGTAGTACTGTAACACTAGTACTAACACTAATTCTAAATGGAACACTCACCCTAACTACTAAACCTTGAAGGACAAAAGAGAAAAGTTAATGAAGGACTGACCTGGAAACCAATACCTGTTCCTTGGAATTTGCTAGCTTCCTCTCTCCAGGCCCTGAGATGACAAGAATTCACACTGGCCCTCCTTTCTGCCCCTCCTTTCCTGTGAGTCAACAGGTGGTAAATAGGGTCCTTAGGAAACAAAGAGATAGCTGTTACTCTGGTTTGCCCAGACAAGATTAATTAGCACACCGGAGACCCTAAGGTCTGCTGACCCTAATAGCAGACCATCGGGCCTCCAAGGGTCACATACTCAATGGACAGAAGGTCCCAACCCCTCCCTAAGCTTGTGAGTTTGCCTTTAAATAAACAACTGGGCCCAGGGGAGGGGGCTTCTCCCTAGCCTGCATGCTGGAGGAGCCCGTTTGCGCAAACGTTTCCTGTTTATTAAAGCCTCTTGCGTTTTGCAGCAGCTGGACTGGACATTGAGTTCTTGGGGTACGGACCAAAACTGGAAGACTCCTCTTTCTGAAGGTCTTACAACCTAAACCTAACATTAACCCTAACCATAAACTAACTATAACACTAATCATACCCGTATTCCTAACATTAACTCTCACAGTAACCCTCACGCTAACAACCAATCTAACGCTAATTATAAACCTAACCCTACCCCTAACCATACCTTATACTGAAAACTCATCCTAACCCTAACGCTAACGACATTCCTAACCCTAACCCTAACCCAAACCCTAACCCTAACTGTAACACTATTAGTAACACTAACTCTAAACGGAAAGCTCATCCTAACATCTAATCTAACACTAACCTAACCCTAACCATAACTCTAAACCTAAACTTAACTATAAAACTAACCCTCACACTAACCGTAAACCTTGCACTACTACTAATGCTATAATTAAATCTCACCCAAAACCTAACACTAACCCTAACGTAACCCTAAACCTAATACTAACACAAACCCAAACCCTGATACTAACCCTGACCCTAACTCTAACATAACACAAAACCTTACGCTAATCATAACCATAACCAT
Source organism: Phodopus roborovskii (assembly GCF_943737965.1). Lineage (NCBI taxonomy): Eukaryota > Metazoa > Chordata > Mammalia > Rodentia > Cricetidae > Phodopus > Phodopus roborovskii. Next base: position 1,386,343 of record NW_026125739.1, read on the forward strand.
AACACTAATCCTAACCATAATTCTAACTCAAACCCTAGCCATAACCCTACCCTAAAAATAACCGAAACCTAATCATACCTCTAACACTATCCCTAACTGTAACCCTCACGGTAACACCAACCTTAACGCTAACCCTAACCATACACTAACACTAACCCTAACCATAACCATGACCATAAGCTAACCATAACACTAACCTTACCCGTAACACTAACATCATCTCTACCCCTTACCCTCATGCTAACCACAAAAACTAACACTAACTAACCATAACCCTAACTCTAAACCTAACCTTACACTAACCTGAACCCTCATCCTAACACTAACCCTCACAGTAACCATAAACCTAACCCTAACTCTAAACCTGCAACACTAGTACTGTATTACTCTAACACTAGTACTAACACTAGTACTAGTACTAGTACTGTTAGTACTGTAACACTAGTACTAACACTAATTCTAAATGGAACTCTCATCCTAGCTACTAAACCTAAACCTAACACTAACCCTAACCCTACGCTAACTATAATACTAATCATACACGTATCCCTAACATTAACTCTCATGCTAACCCTCACGCTAACACCAAAACTAACGCTAAATCCAAACCTAACCATAACACTAACCACACCCTAACCTGAAAACTCATCCTAAGCCTAATCCTAATGCTAACCACATTCCTAACCCTAACTCTAACCCAAACCCAAACCCAAACCCAAACCCAAACTATAACACTAGTACTAGCTCTAACTCTAAACGGAACGCTCATCCTAACCACTAACCTAACACTATCACTAACCTAACCCTAACCCTAACTGTAACTCTAAACCTAAACTTAATTCTAAAACTAACCCTCACACTAACCATAATCCTAGCACTACCACCAACGCTAAACTGAATGCACACCCAAAACCCAACACTCACCCTAACATAACACTAAACCTAACACTAACCCTAACCCTGACCCTAACTCTAACCTACCCCTATACCTAACACTAACCCTAACCCTAAATATAAGCTAACCATAATACTAACCATACCCATAACTATAACATTAACTCTAAACCTAACCCTCATGCTAATATCAAACCTAACCCTAACCCTCACCCCAGCCCTAACCCTAACCCTAACCATACCCTAACGTGAACCCTCATCTAAACCTATCCCTAACCCTCACTCTAACCATAATCCTAACCCTAACTGTAACACTAGTACTAACACTAATTCTAAACCTAACTCTCATCCTAACTACTAAAACTAATGCTAACACTAATCTAACCCTAACACTAGCACTAATACCAATGCTAAAGTTAATACTCACCCTAACACCAACACTAACCTTAACAATAACCCCAACCTAACCTTAACACTAACCCTAACCTTAACCCTAACATAACCATAACCTAACCCTAACACTAACTCAAACCCCAAACCTTATGCTATCACCAACCTTAATGCTAACCCTAACCAATTCCTAATATGAACCCTCAACCTAACCCTAACACTAAACAAAACCCTAACCCTAACCTAACCTTAACACTAACCCTAACCATTACCCTATCATAACCATAACCTAACCCTAAGCCTAACACTAACTCAAACCCTAAACCTCACACTACCACCAAACTTAATGCTAACCCTAACCAATCCCTAATCTGAATCCTCAACCTAACCCTAACACTAACCATAACCCTAACCCTAATCCTATCCTTAACCCAACCCTAATCCTATTCATAACACTAACCCTAACCCTGACACTAACACTAACTCTAAACCTAACCCTAACTCTATCACCATCCCTAACGCTAACCCTAACCCCAACCATGCCCAACCTTAATTCACAACCTAACCCTAATGTTAACACTAATGCTAATCCTAACCATAATCCTAGCACTAATTCTAATACTAACCCTACCCTAAACCTAACTCTAACCCTAGTACTAACTCAAACACTAAACAGAAAGCTCATTCTAACATAACCCTAAGCCTAACAATAACACTAACACTATCCCTAACTCTAACACTAAAGCTAGCCATAACCCTAACCATAACCTAAACCTAACCCTAACATGAACCCTAACCCTAACCCTAATCTAACTATAACTTAACCCTAAGCCAAACACTAACACTATCTCAAACCCTAAATCTCACACTATCACCAACCTTAACGCTAACCCTATCCAATCCCTTATTTGAACCCTCAACCTTACCCTAACACTAACCTTAACCATAACACTAACCCTAACACTAACACTAACCCTAAACCTAAGCATAACCTAACCCTAACCTAACCCTAATCCAATCCATAACACTAACCCTAACCCTAACTCAAAACATACTACTAACACAAACACTAAACAGAACACCCCACCTAACAGGGAACTGGATTTGATCAGGGTTCTTGGAAACCCTAATTCTGGTGGATATTCAGAGTATCTGTGCCTGGAGGCTGAGTCCTTGACCAGATAAAACATAGAAGAGAGGAAATGGAAATAAGTGGTTGGATACAGGCAAACCGAAGAAGCAGGAGATCACTGAAATCTGAGAGCAAAGCATCTAGAAGGAATGCACCTATGATTTTCTTAGTATAACACTACAGCTTATCTGCCCCCTGTAGATCAGGATCTGGGGTCTCCTTACCTCTTTAGCCCATACATGTAGCACACAGCTATGGTCTCCACCAGCACGATGAACAGCAGGGACAGCATGGCTGCATAGTCATTGAAGATGTCAAACAAGTAGTTCCCAGTATCCATGATGAACACCATGCCAATGGCACATCTGATGGGACACACCAGACCTAAAGCACAAGACTACTGTTGATCTTTCTACCTCCCGCCCACCCATGTTATATTCCCACAGGAGCCACAGTTCCCGAGGTGTGCTTTGGAGGGTAGGTTTGCCCACATGAACTGTAGGAGCTGCTCTGTAGAGAATGTCAGTTCAGGGGAAAAAGCAGTTGGGAGCATTGCCTATATTTGGGCTGCAGAGGCCCAATCTCAGGGAGGATGCCAAGTGCTGAGTAAAGGGGGTATAGCCTCCAGTTGGTGGTGAGAACATGAAGACCAGTTGGAGCCTTGTTTTACCCATCCTGGATATGGAGTTACGGAATTATCAGAGGTGGAATTGGCTGGTAACTGAGTCCTTGTAACCCCTGCTTGGGTAGAACGATAGTGATGTTAGTTAAGTACGCACAGGAAAAGATAGTTCCTTTGCTAACAGTCTCACAGTTGAAATGCATGAAGAAAGTGGGTATGTGACCTTACAGTGATGTGTCGGACAGGAACAGGGACTGACAACTGCTGCTAATTGCAGCATAGTGCACCTCACTGACAGGTTTTGACTGCTAACAGCAGTCTCAGATTATCCTTTCTGCTGACTTTCAGAACACAGACTAAAACTAGTAGAATTAGAAATCAGAAAAAGGTGGTCTGGTTGTGTGCTTATTTCCTGGGAGCTCCTTCTGCTTTGGGAACATGTCATATGCTCGCCTTAGGAAATGGGCATTTATCCTTTGATTAAAACAAAAATCTTTGTAGGATCTCAAGGCCTGGAGACCGTTGAGTGCAGGCTGGGTAGACATAACCTTTTCCCAAGGATAGGCTGACTGCATAGTTTCCCTGGAATGTGGGGAGTTCTTAGTCCAGCTCTGGATCTGAGTATCACACTGTAGCAGGAGCACAGCTACACCCCTGCAGCCTTTCTGGAGTTGTCTTAGAAGCACATGGGCCCTTATTAGCCCGCTCCACTGATTATCTTGCATTTCGCCACCCAACCATGCCCCGCCTCCACTGCCTGGTGTCCTGACCTGAAATGGCCTCCTTTGGCAGGTAGCTGGAGATGACCTTGCTGTCCGTCAGAGGGTTGAGGATGGCCGTTCCTGTCCGTAACATGTTCCCCATACCCAGCATCAGCAGCATGAAGAAGTAGAGAACTGATCACAACTGGGACACATCCATGTTTTAATGGCCTCAGTGTAGATGATGAAGGCCAGGCCCGTGCCCTGGATAGCCTGCAGATGACAAAATGATACTAGTTACCAGTCTTTTAATATGTTAAATGTTGGGAGTTTGAATCGGGCTAGTGTTTCCTTCAGCCCAGGTCCCAAAGCTCACCTGGACTGAGTAAAATATACATAAAATGTGAAAAAACTTCCTGTCGGTACAGAACCCTGCATTCTTCTTCCTGCCCAAACTTACATTTTAGATAAAAATATTGCAAAATCAAAATAATTTTTGGATCTTTGTTTCCAGGACTGAGGAAATGTGGTAGGTATCCACATGCCTGTGTTGATGACCTGATGTGGAAGCTGAGCCTATTGTTTTGTTTTTTAATTAATTTATATTTTATGTATGAACACTCTGCATACATACCTGCATGCCAGAAGAGGGCATCATATTATATTATGGATAGTTGTGAGCCACCATGTGGCTGCTGGGAATTGAAATCGGAACCTCTGAGACATCTCTCCATCCCCAAGCCTTGTAGTATTGCTTAAAGTCTAATCCCTTTTGACACCAGTAAGGGGTCCTGATGGGCAAGTTTAGCTAACCACAGGACTACTAGAAATTAAGCCACAGGAAGGTAAAGTATCCATGAGAAAGAATGACAAGCATCTAGAACATCACTCTTCAAGGATGGCATATGTTTGTCAGATTCAGAAGTGCTATGATGGTTTAGCCTTTGGTTTTGATGTTCTGAGACAGGGTTTCTCTGTGTAACAGCCATAGCTGTCCTGGATCTCACTCAGTAGACCAGGCTGTCCTCTAACTCAGAGATAAACCTGCCTCTCCCTCTCAAGTGTCTGGATTAAAGGCATGTGCCACAACTGGACAGTTCTTCACTGAAAGTGACTGCATTCATACCAGGTCTTTATGGGGGTCACTAAAGTAAAGTGAGGCTTAAAGGGTGGAATCCTATTCTAATAAGACAACAGACAGTGATATCCCTGATCCTGGAAGCAAACAAATCAATATGAGAATAAGTATCTGTTGGTGTAGCCATCCAATCTCTGAAGTTTTGCTATAGTAACCTGACTGACTAATATACAGATCAGCTTAGTGGCATAACAAAGGTGCTGATTACAAGTTTTAAATAACAAAATATATTAAAAACGTATTATGTGTGTCATTCTTACTAATATTGCAGAGTTTTTGAAAGTGAGGTGTAACACGAAAAAATAAAAACCCAGAGACAGATATTGGGGTTCAAGCTGAGAGATCAGAGAAGCAAAGCAGCCAAGTAGGTTGTTCTTACTTCTACCCAGCCTGAAGCCATCCTGCCTTCAATATGGCTGGAGACTAAAATGTCCCAGACTGATTATCTGCTCCTATCTTATTTATATAGCTCAAGTGCTAGGATCACCTTTGTATAAGCTGTTTCTCTTTTAAACTGGATCAATTTCACGTAGCTCAGTGTGACCTTGAACTAACAAAGATCCATCTGCCTGTCTCCTCAATCCTGGGATTAAAGGTGTGTATCACCACTGCCTGACCTCTATGGCTTCTGGCTAGCTTTATATTCTGAACCCGCAGGCAAGCTTTAATATATAACCACAGTGAGGGGAACTTTTTTCACCCAGTTGGGATTTACCCAGTGTCTTCCTAAGAGGCTGGCCACTCAGAATAATTAAACATTGGACTAGTTCCAGGTCAACATCCAAAGCCACAGAGAAATCCTGTCTTAAAAACAAGTGAACAAACAAACAAAAATTGGCCTTGAGATAGTGAGCCTGAGTACATTGTCTCTTGCAAATTAAAATTAAAGGTGCAGCATTTATTAACTATTTCAGAGTGAGAGACATGGTAATGCACACCTTTAATCCCAGCTCTCAAAGTGTACAGAGGCAGGCTAATCAAGGCCAGCATGGTCTACAGAGCAGATTTCAGGACAGAGTTACACAGAGAAACCTTGAAACCCTGTCTCCAAAACCAACAAACTTCAGGAGAGTGAGGAAATAAGGAAAGGTGAGAGAAACCCTCTAGAGTGGAAAGGGTTTGCAAGAGGAAAAAACTGTTGAATTTTCTTGTTCAATCTTTTAATAGCACAATGGCAGAAGGTAGACAGAGACTATCTGTTGAGACTGATTAATTCTCTGGGCTATCATGACCACACCCACCATGTGCATGTCCTCCTGACCCAACCAGGGAGACACCAAGACAGTTCATACACTGCCCACTCATCTAGGGGTAGTACAAGACCTTGTAGGTCCATCTGTGGCTCCAGTTTTATTACTAACCTTGCATCTGTTATTAATTATTAGCTGATTTTGCTGCCTTAAGAGTTTGCAGGTGTCTCAAGTACTGTTAATTAGACCGAGTTGTTTTCTCACATTTACATGACCAACTTGTAGCTTTTCCGGGGCAGATAGTTAACTATCACAGCCACCTAGGTGGACTCTTGTTAGGAAAAGCAAATCTTTACACCTGTAATTTAGGTATAATTAGCTTTATTACATGCAATAATACTTAAAAGAACAATAATGTGTTACCTGAGTCCCTCAAGGACTTTGGAAATGACAGCCTACCCGATGACACTCAGATCCTTACCCCTTTTATCTGTTTATCTCATATCTCATAAGCTTTCTTATTCATCTTAGTGTTCCAGACTTTGCTATCTTAACCCTTAATCTTCATTTTAACACTAGTCTCTGTTCTCACTACAACATATGTGGCAAACTTACTGCCTTCATAGATCTAATTCCTACCTTACATGAGCCAGTCTTTCTAACAGGGTTAAGGGTAACAGTCATCTAGAGTAGTCTCTCATTCTCCTGCCTGTGGTCACTATTGTAATAGGTATGTCTAAAGTGTTAAAAAAGAAGACAATTAGTCATATATGTAAATAGAAATGGACATCACTGAAGAGGAGATAGTGTTATAAATGACAAGGAGGAATTGTTGAAATAGTCAATTGAGTGTTAAATATTAGATTTGATGCTACTGAAGAGAAATAGTGAACTGGGAGATGCATACTCAGTTGTAGCTAAGAGACAGGAAGATTAAATATATAACAGCACAAATAGAAATTAATACAACTAACCTGAAAAGGTGAATCAAAACAATAAATAGTCTAATATACAAATTTTAAGATAAGAAGTTCCAGTTGAGGCAGTACAGAGGAGAAGCAGCATTTAAGGGAACAGATTTTGAGTTTTCCCAATTTTTAAGAAACATGGTCCATAGGTCAGAAAACCTGTCACTCAGGTCTAGATTGAATAAATAAATCTACATCTACACCACGGAGACAGCCAAAGACAAAGGGAAGATCATGGCAGCATTCAAGACATAATTGCTTGCTAACAAAAGATGAAAGAATTTCAACAATGGAAGGGAAGAAGCAAATACAGTGTTGCGGGGAAATAAGTATTAACCTGATTTTTTTTTTTTTAACTTGGGAGTCAAATACAGATATTTACATATGAACTAAACATGTACATATTTATTATTGAGAAAAAATGATGTCTCTAAAGGAAGATATTTTAAGGGAGGACCCACAAATTCTAAAGGCTGTAATGCAAAAAGGAATGGAAAATAAAATGGCAAACATGTAGGTGAGTATAAATTGCATATGGTAAAAAAAAAAGGTCCATCTTGTGGTCTATAAATTGGATATGGATTATCCTTGTCCTCTTTGGTAAGTCAAATGTTGTCTAACTTACGATTTTAAGTTTGCATGGAAAATTTTCAAGGCTAGGTGGGTAAAGGCTCCTTCTACCAATCCTAACAACCTGACTTTGATTCCCTGGGGTCCTGGGAGGGAGAGGCTCAAGTCTTCAACTTGTCCCTTGACTTCCACCCATGCTTTGTGGAACATGTGCATACCCCCCTCCCCCATAAGTTTAATAAATCTAAATTCAAAATGAGAAACAGTGAAGGAGGGGAGTATAAATGGAAGGAAGGGAAGTCTCAAAGTCCAAAAGCAAAATTGGAAGTCTTGGAGAGAACAGTGAGCAAGAGCAGAAGATTGTGAAGTGAAGGCCTGTGAAGTGAAGCATTGCGTTTCAATGGCTTGGACGGAGGCTGTGGTACGTGGACCTGAACCACCACAAGAGAGTGTTGCCTTCCCGATGAAATAACCTGGACTGTCTTCACAGATTAAACAAAGTCTCTAAATCCTGTCTAATTTAACAAAAAATCAACCAACCAGAGCTATAGGTCTTCTCTAGTCCCTATTCTTGGAGAATATTTTCTAAATATCATCTCTAAGAATGTATTTAAATATAAAAATGGTACAAATAGACCCACTCTTCATTCCATTTCCATTGTTGTTGGAGTCTTTGTGTAGTGAAGAAAAGGAAATAAGTTATAAACATTTAAAAGAACGATATCATTGGCCAGGGTAGTGAATGTCTTTGTTCTCACCACTTGAAAGATGGAGGCAGAAGTATCATGAGTTCAAGACCAGACTATGAGATCCTTTTCAAAATGAAAATAATAATAAAAGAGTCAGGAAGACAGAGTGTGGGTAGAGGAAGGAATGCTCCAATGAAATGGGATGAGAAAGCAAGCAAATGTTGTTATCCTAATATCTGACAAAATAGACTTCAAATTAACAGTAGAGAGAATAGAAAGAATGGCATTCCATTGTAGTTAAGCGAACAATTAACCAAGAAGACACTCTTATCCAAGACATATATGCACCAAACGCCAGTGTATCCAATTTCATAAAAAGTGTACTAAAATTAAAGACACAGATTAACAACTATTAATAGTAGATGATCTGAATACCACACTAGCTTCAATTGATAGGTCATCTGGACAAAGAGTAAACAAAGAAACATCAGAATTAAATGCTATCACACATCAAATGGCTTCAACATTTCTATATGACTATCATGGCAGGCAGACAGCAGGCAGGCAGGCACAATGCTGTGGCACTAGATAGCATCTTGACCCAGAAGCATTTAGCAGACAACAAACAGTGAATGGCATGCATTTGGAAACCTCAAAGTGACACACCTCTTTCAATAAGGCTAAAATCTCCTTCAGGCAGTTCCACCAGCTGGAGCCAAGCATTCAATATGTGAGCATATGGGGCTTTCCTCATTCTAACTACTGTAATATGAATATGTTTTGCTTGTTCTGACTTTTTTATGGAAACTACTGTGTGAGTTACTTTTCTTATCAGTGTGAACAAGATCACCTCCAAAACAACTGAAGGGAGGAAGATAGATATACTTGTCCTCACAGATTGGAAGGGTTCACAGTTCGTGGTTGCTTGGGCCCTACACTCTTGGACAGAAAATGTCTTTGGAGCATTTGATCTGTTTCCTGACATCAAATGAGAGGGAAGGAATACAGAATGCATGAGAATGGCCCCCAGAGTCTCATATATTTGAATGCTTGGTATCCAGTTGGTGGAATTTTTTGTGAAGAATTGGGAGATGTGGCCTTGTGGGAGGAGGTATGTCACTGGGGTGGACATACATACACACACACACACACACACACACACACACACACACACACACACACACTGAGGTTCAAAGTCCCTTGCCATTCCCAGTTAGTGCTCCCCCCCCCATTGTGTCTGTGGCTCAATATGGAAACTTTGGCTATTGCTCCTCTGACATGCCTGCCTGCCTGCTTGCTACTATGCTCCCTACCATTATAATCATAGACTCTAACTTTCTGGCACTATGAGTCTCAATGAATTAATTTATAAATTGCCTCGTTCATGGTGTCTCTTCACAGCAAAATTAAGACACAACAAATATGGAAATTCATAAGATTTCATTGTGACTTCTAACCAGATTTACATAAGACCTTTTTCTTTTGCAGTAAAAATAAGTGACAGAAATGAGAGGAAAGGTGCTATTTAAGAGAAACAGAAAATAAGCAATCTAATAAAAATAGTCTAAGATATCCATGGGAAAAAAATTTGGTAGGATGATATGAAATGCCTAATGTGAAGAGCATAGTAAAAAAAAAAAAAAAAAAAAAAAAAACTTTTAGACAAGTAAAAATAGCTTAGTCAAGAACTCCACTACACCCAAAGCTCCACCTGATAACCAGAACCTAGTGGAATCACTTACTTAAGATAACCTGATATACAACTACAACTCTGCAACATCGTCCTAACAGCATTTAAGCAGAGGGCATGGGCAATGCAGTTTTCTGTGCATCTTCAGGATCATCGTGACACTGGAGAGACACCACCTTGTTCTGCCCTGTGGCTGGAGAGTCTCCCCCAAAACCCTGACACTCAAACCAGAATATCATGAGACAGGACTGGTATCTTCATCTAAGATATGTTGCATAGGTGAGCAGCCTTGGGGAGATAGGAGTATACTTGGGAATGTAGAATGTGAATTTTGTGTGATGACCTTCAGCATAATAAAATATACCACTTGATAGACCAACTACATATCTCTACGTTCTTGCTTGGAATACCTAAGTGAATGAGAGGAAACTCTTTAATCAAAAGACTCAAGTCAAGTGATATTAACATAGTTCTAATAAAAATCTCTTGAAAAATCCCTTAAGGAATTTCACACCCAATGAAACTTGTGAAAGTGATGCTAAATTTAAAGTAAAAATAAACAAAAGCCCCCATCAAACAGAGATAATTACATGGAAAATATGAGTGATTTGAATGACAAATCTTTTTTAAAGTCTTTAGTAAGAGGGATGAGTATATGTATGTGAAAATAAAAGCTATTACCCAGAATGAGTGAGATTACACTGACATTATTTAGAAATTTTCTCAAAATTAAGCTGTTGACTGAGAAAAGTAACTCCTAGGACCACTGCTAAATAAAAGATAACACTTAGCATTATGTTCCTGCCTATTTTTGAGTAGGGCAATGTTGGGAAGGTAACTTAGGAATATTTGACTTTCATCTTGAGCTTTTTCTTTAAATCTCCCAGGGTGGCCTCATATTAAACTCCTCCTGCCTCAACCAACTACAGGAATCATGGGAGTACAATTCAATGAGGGCCATGAATGAACATGAACACACACACACACACACAAACACACACACACACACCTCCAAATGATAAGTTTGTAGCATTTATTTGTGCTGTGATTGTGACTGTGTATGTTACCTTACCCTTTGCCTTTTCCAAGTTTTTGTAATTTCAAAAAGAGACAAGGAAAAGGAGGAAAGCTTTCCAATGAAAAGAATTTCTAGTAGCACCTGGGAGTCCAGGTCTCTGGTCACTATTGCAGGGGAAACAATCCAGTTCCCTGTCTTCATGGACCGTGTGGAGAGAGGCAGTCCCCACCCTTTCCAGGCCTCTTACCATGTTCAGCTCTGACTCCAAACTGCAGTTTCTAATGTGTGGGAACACTTCACTGTACTTGCTTGGATAGGTGGATGCCAGGTAGTCCTTCACCTACTCCAGGTTGCTGGCTGTCAGAAAGCCATCTTCTAGGTCAAAAGAATTTGTCAGCAGCAGAATCACCCTGCAGAGCAGATCATCTTGACATTTACAACTAAAAGGCCATTGGCCCTAACAACTCTGATAATCTAGATGAGTAGAGGGACCCTGGATTAATAACCTTTTGTAAGGAAGGGCAGCTATGAATGTCTGAAGGCCTGTGCAGAAACTTGAGATCTGAGCAGAGCTGAGGACAAGAACCCTGACCCTACAGTGAGGCTGTTTAAGATCTGTGCAAGTGATACCTGATGAAACTGTATAGGGCGGCAGAAATTAACATTGTACTTAAATATGGCTTGTGCCACTGAGTACCCATTAACCTTAGAATCACTTAAATTTAAATTCTTATCACTATACAAGTTATTTGAACATACATTAATTTCAGTCCTAGTGGAGAGATGGCTACTCATGTAAGTGATCTCCCTATTAGACATACTAGCATCTGTTTTGAGGGAAGCCAAAGACAGTAGACTAGAGAGGTATTGCTTACACTTGAGATGGGGAGTGGGACTGAAGACACTGGCTTTTTTTTGTTTTTGTTTTTTCCCCCATATGCCCCTTTCTGCTAAGTGCAATGCCTACCTTAAACATCCCGTTCCCTGCAAGGCAGGCCTTCCCTTTCTGGTCCCTCAGTTTCTAATGCTGTTAGAAGGCAGCAATTAGCAAGTGGAGTAAAGAGAACTGACCCTCACATTGCAGACCTCAATACTGGAGTCTTTAGTCTACTCCTTGAACTCTGGGAACCCAGTCCTTCCCAGTCTCCCTTCCAGCACGGAGCTTTGGAGCCTTGCCTTCCCACTTGGGGCACAAGACTCTGGGGGGACAGCTTAGACTCACTTGTTTAAGCAGTTTTGATAGTTGAAGGTGGCCTTGAAGCCATATATGGAGGAGGTCACGATGCTGGAAAATATGGCAGTGGTACTGTTAATGATGGACACGATGGCATGCTTCTGGCAGTTGTTGGAGGGGGTCATTGTAGCTGGCAAAAGGCAATCAGGCCACCTAAGCCCAGTGAGAAGATCTGCATGGCTGCATTGATCCAAGTCTTGGGTTTGGCTAGTTCCTCAATCTAGAAGGCCAATAGGGATAGGACTGAGGAACCCAGGGTTCCAAGACTCCCCCACCCAGGAGAAGTAGGCCCAGGTAGGGGGAAAACTACCTCCCTACTTCTCCAGCTCTCCAGACCTGGCCTATGCACAGTATATTTCTACAGGTGGACTGTACCACTAAACCACATTGAAGTTACCCAAGTCTCCCAAGGACATGTAAGAGTAAAAAAGCACTGCTAAACATTGTCAAAGCACTATTAATGTGTGTTTAATTCACTGTTAATGTTAGTGTGAAACTTTTAATGTTTACTGTTTGCTTAAATAAACTAATATGTTAAGAGCCAGGAGTGAGCCAGACATTGGTAGCATACACCTTTAATCCCAACACTTGGGAGGCAGAGGCAGGCAAATCTGAGTTTGAGGCCAGCCTGGTCTACAAGAGCAAGTTCCAGGACAGGCTCCAAAGCAATAGAGAAACCCCATCTTGAAAAATCGAGAGAGAGAGAGAGAGAGAGAGAGAGAGAGAGAGAGAGAGAGAGAGAGAGAGAGCGCACCAGGAGTGATTTAATCCCTGAATTTAAAGATACTAGACCATTAACAGATCCCCCTCATTCTCTTCAATGGAGACAGCCAACAAACCATCCAGATTGCTGTCATGCTAGCTCACCTGCAGTATACACTCTAAGGAAGCCTTGAGAAAACTATAGTGTCTCAAAACTACTTGCATCCAAAGTGTATCACTAATCTAAAAGGCACTATTTAAGCCTTAAGTGTTTTAAGCAGCATTCAGTGAACAGTCTTCCATTACAACCTTGGCTAAATGTTAACAGCCAGCCAATTTTAAATATGTGGTGTGGGGGGTGTCTTTTCCTTGTTGGCCAAGAAGGTGGCCCGTTGGGACTAGAGAGATGGCTCAGAAGTTAAGAGCATTGACTACTCTTCCAGAAGACCTGGGTTCAATCCCTAGCACCCACATGGAAGTTCACAACTGTAATTCCAGTTCTAGGGGATCCAACACCCTCACACAAACAAACATGCAGGCAAAATATCAGTACACACACACAAAAAAAAACAATCATTAAAAAATTGTACTCCTCTTTTTGGGGGGAGGCAGCCTGTTTTTGGTGCAAACACGGTATTTCAATTGATCAGTAACTGTTGTGATTGATGCAAACACATTCTTTCTGTGGCTGTATAAGCAGGTGCTTGGCTTAGTTTTTGAGTTAGCTGTGTTGCTCTTGGGTTACACAACATTATATATCATAAAAGTTTCCTCTTGTATGAAGTTTTCTTGCCTATTGTTCTACAGCTATTTCCTCCCAATGAAACTTTTCTTCCTGTGGGGGGGTGTGGCTTGTTAAGATTCAGGAAGTTAGCTGGATAGTGGTGGCACACTCTTAATCTCAGCACTTGAGAGGCAGAGGCAAGTGGATCTCTATGAGCTCAAAACCAGCCTGGTTTACAGAGTGAGTTCTAGGACACCCATAGTCAAATAAAGAAACCCTGTCTCAAAACAAACAAGCAAAAACAAAAAAAAAATTAGGAAGTTAATGAAAACACAAGATTCATAAGGCCACTTCCTAAGTTTATTTAATTGGAACACCTACTATAGATAAGAGACAGGTAGTGCAGCATGCTCTGGGTATGTAACTTTTATGTGTCATTGCTTATGCTGGGGTGCACTTTCCTGTTATACAGTTGCCTTTGAATTATCCATGGCCTTGTAAATAATGCAATAAACTTCATTGGTTTGGACAGACTTATTTCTTTGTTGTGTTGTTGGTTCAGTTTTTCCTGAAAAGCATATTCAACATCTGCTTCATCATTAATAGAGTGTGTTCACAGGGGAATCAGGAAGCAGAGATTGTGGAAGTGACAGGAAGAGTCATAAGGAAAGGTAATATAATCATCACCACCACCAAAGCATCAGCAGGTCAGGGCAGCAGAAGAGTTCCAAAGAGAGTAGGAGTCGGGAGCAGAGGTCTCCAAGACAGAAGATGTCTTGAAAAGACAGCAAAGGCTAGGAAGAGCTGAAGGCTACAAAATGCCTGTTGCTGGATAAATTCCAACAAACAAACAAACAAACACCTCACAAAACTAGAGGCAACGGGTTTAAGATGCCTCAGTCCCGAGAGCTGTCACATGAAGGGAGTCCATGGAAGGGCTTTCTAGACATCTATCTCCAGGGACACAATTTGCATAATGAATAATTGTCCTATTTCCCATTGAAGAACTTCGGCCTGGAGTGAGAAGGATAAGGAAGGGATCATTGCAACCTGGATGGTAAGGAAAATGGTACACATGAGGGAAATGACTGGAGTGGCATCTGTGGTCATCAGCTCAGTAGAGTGGGTGAGAGCTGAAGCAGGAAGGGCAGAAGGGAGGAACTGGTATCAGTCATTAGGGATAGTGAGAGTATAGCAGGGAATGAACAGTGCATAGAGAATCACCTATCTGAGGATGGGTCCATGTTCATAAGGCATACACAGCCCTTGGCCCAGCCTTGAGCTCACACCATCCTCTTTGGTTACTTACAGCTTTTTCTTTTTTGTACTATGACTCCCCCACCCCACCCCACCCCAGCCATACCAAAAGGGAACAAAGTGGGTAGTAGCACCCTCAGGAATTCTTCCTGTACCTTGCGTGTGAACATGTATACCAGGCCATTGGTGGCTCCGTGGAGTGTGAGACCCTGAATCAGGTAGATGATGAGCAAAAAGTAGGGCATCAATGCAGTGAAATAGACAACCTGTGGGAACCCACGTGTGAAGTCAGCCTGAGCTTGTAAGAAATAGCTTTGCCAACAGCGTGCAAAAAGTCCACTCAAAACTATCAGTTTATCTTCATTGCAATGGAGATAATGTTTGTACAAAGTGTTTAATTTAAAATATGTGAAATTGACTCAATAATATAAGTGCTGTGGGATCTTAAAAATTGAGAGTAAAAGAAAACCCCATTCAAGGGAAGAACTTTATGGAGCCTAATGCTGCCCCAATCAGAGAAGAGCACAGATGACTTGGAGACAGAGCACACGGAACCTGCTCACATCAACACAGAAGATGGCACAATCTTTGGGTCAAATGTCTTAGGAGTTCGCCCACAGCTGGTAACATCTGGAAAAAGCACTAACATCCTTTTACAGGGTCTGAAGGTTTTCAGGATAAAAATGTGGTCATTTTTAATCAACTCTAATAAAAAAGTAAATATGGCCATTAGGCTATGAAGAGGGATTCTTACATATGACTGCTTGATTGCCACTGTCACCAAACATACAGAAACAAAAAGACCACTGGAACTTGTCAAGAAGGTCTGCCTAGAACTATGTTCAGTCTGGGACTGAGGCGTTGCTTGTTGTCAGTCCTTGTGCTGAAAGACATCTCAAAAACATCTGGCATAGTCCTCGCTATGTTTGCCTTTAAAAGTTCCCCCTTGGCCTCTGCTAATATATCCTGTCTACTATGGCATCTATTTCTCCGTGGCTGTTTGTAAATATTGTAGTTTATTATGGCACCATGCTACTCTTCTTTCTGTGCTGTAGTAAACCTTTTTAAACAAAGGTAATGAAGGGGAGGAAAGGGTTTATTTGGCATCATGGAAGTAAGCTGGTTGATGAAGACCATGGGAGGCCAGATCCTGGATCTGCTCCAGGGTAGCCAAGAGAATGCTTCAAAGTGGCAGGGGGCTTAGGAAAGATTCTTATCTGAGGGTTGCTAGACTTTTCTGTCTTAGGAGAAAGATATGCTTCCTGCTGGTAACCTAAGAAAAAAGCTAGTAACCTTCTCCTTACTCAGTCTCTTTTTCTTGACAATCTCTTTACATACATGTATCTCTTCCCTGCTGTTGCACAGTTTTATATTTAGTTACCTCTCTTTTCACGTGGTCACACATCTTTCTCTTACACACATCTCTCTCCTGCAAGTAAATAGTTTTATGTTTAGTTACCTCTCTTTTCAAATGGCTACACATCTTTTGACATACATCTCTCTTCTAAATCTCTATTCTATACAGCTTCATCTTCCCTGCCCCCCTCCCCCGCCCCAAGTCACACATCTCCAGCTGAGGTCCTGAGTGGAGATGCCCCAAGGTGGGAGTTTCCCTGGGTGTGGGGTGGGAGGGTTCTATGTGAGGGTCAGAATCCAGGGCCCTCTCTGCCCAAGCTCCATGGTAGCCCTCTGGGGGGAGCATTTCACCCAGTCGCAGGTCCAGCCCATGCACACCAGTGATGCCCAGAAACCCACAAGTCTGTAAGAGGAACTGAAGAGAGACCCACATACCGACAACACTGAGGTAGGGGCTGATGGTCCTCCAAGCACAGATGCTGCCCTCTCGCATGTGCTGCCCCACAGCCAGATCCAGGTACAAAAGCAGCATCCCCTCTAAAATGAGCATGACAATATAGGGGACCAGGAATCTCCCTGTGGGAAGCCAGAGCTGAGCATCAGGTCAGTGAGGAGAGATGAGATTTATGTCTCTGAACTGTGCTTCTATCACCTGCCTTTCCAGCAGCCTCTTCCGGCAACCCTTCTACACCCCCCCCCCGCCCCTACCTTTCCACTCAAACTCTATTCTTTCTGCCGTGGTTTCTTCTACCTTCCGTGTCCATCCCCAAGTCACCCTCTCACCAACTGTCTTCTGCTTATCCTACCAATCCAACTTTTCATCATCTTGTTCACCCACCATTCCTCTCCCGCCAATGAGTAATCTGTTCACCTGTCCATGGATGAGATACAGCCATCTCAGTTGTTTAAATCTTTAAATACTTCCATCCTGGCAGGGAAACTGCCCCTGGCCCCGGCTCCTTGGGCATCATTCTCCATGGCTGTGCTGGCCCAGCTTATGCAAGTAAAACCTTCTACCCTCTTTTAAAAAACCCTTTTGGGGAGGTTGGGAGGTCAGAAGAATAACTCCAAGAAGTTGGTTTTCTACTTCTACCTGTACGTGGGTTTTGGAGACTGAACTCAGGACACCAGGCTTTTGCGGTATCTTTATCTACTGGGTCATCACATTAATCTCTGTCTTCTCTCTCAGCGCTTAAGGCTAGACCACCAAGTTGCTAAATACTTTGAACTTCACTTCTGAGTACTCCTGACTGTCTTCCTACACCTCCGGTGGCATCTGTGTGATGTGGTGTCTGAAAGAGGCATTTTCTAAGCTCTGGTCACACCTGGTCTGTAGGTGGAGTGGAAAAGTCAACAAACCTGCTTCCTGCCCTGGATGCTTCACCTAGGTTGAGGAATTTTGGGTGCTTTAGAGTTGCCTGGACCATAGAATGTTCATCCGGGCCTGATATTTTCAGAGTGCTTAGTAGCTTAGAAAATACGTGGGTGGGTAAACTAGTTGGACCCCTCAGTACCCAAAGCTTCATACCACATCCTCCTGTGTGTCTGTTTTGAACAAGCACCTTCAGTGTAAAATTTCATTTTGGTACCATTGACTTAAAAAGAAAATCGTCAAATCCATAGGTTCCTAAAGATCTGTCTGTGAATGGAGCTGTAATCACCCTGCCAGTGCTAGACGGAAGTACAGAGGCAATCAGGAATACAAGGCTGCCCACCAAGTCTGTGGCATGGAGGCATGATCCAAGACTACTTTAGAATTTTCTCTTATTCACCCCAGCTCATGGCTCCTTGGCTGGGACCTCGGAAACTGCCACAGGATAAGGGCATACAAAAGCAAAAAGTCTGATGAGCATTATCCGGGATTGAGGGTGGCATGGCCTGGGAACTGGCTCCTTGGCATTAAGGAAAACAAGCATAGGCATACACAAACCCTAATAGTCACAAAACACCTCCATGGTACACAGGGGCTGCCTGTGTAGCAGGGGTGTTGATGGTCATCTATGGGACCAAGAACTGAACTTGCATGAAGACCCAACTGCAAAGAAAGCGAAAATGACCGCTTTAACCCTTCAGATTGGATGAGGCCTTAGACCAGCAGTCTTCTTGAGTTGTGTGTTTTATAGGGCCCCACGTGTCCTCCCCTTTTTCCCTCTGGTCCTGTTTTGATACCTGCCCTCATACCTTCCTGGCATTCCTCCCCACAATGTTTTCTGGGACCAAGAATCTACCATTTTAGGAAGCCAGCTGTGACTTCATTTGTCTACTTGTGTTGCTGTAATATTCCTGCAGTACTCCCCCAGCCCCACTCAGAGTCTGATGCCAGCTACCGTCAGGGGAAGGGGGTATGAGGGCTCTGGCTGCTTAATGTTGAGTCTGGGCTTGGGGGGGGGACTCTTGCAAGGCAGGCTTTTAGTGCCCTTCCACAGGGCTGCAGCCCCATAGTTTCAGGAACAGCCGAGGTCTTCTACTGGGTCCATTCAGAGCTCTAATCGTACCTTTCAATAGACCTTATATTTTTCCCGTTGGTATGGCTAAACTTGATTGTTAAATCGATTACATATGGAATCACCTAAAGCCGAAAGAACTGGGCCCAGCTGTGGGGACTTATCCTGATTGGATCACTTGAGTAGGGAAGACACACACAAAGTCAAGGCCATACCTTGTGGAACTTTATATGAAAGGATACGGAAGGAGGAAACTTGATGCCAAGTACTGATGAGGAGGAATTCCTTTGCTGCCATTAAGACCCTACTTCTGGCTCTAACAGATTCAAAAACATAGCCTTGTGGACTGAACAACTATAGGCTTTTGGCTTTTCTTCTTCTTCTTCTTCTTCTTCTTCTTCTTCTTCTTCTTCTTCTTCTTCTTCTTCTTCTTCTTCTTCTTCTACCTCTTCTTCTTCTGTTAGGAGATAGCCATTGCTAGAGTATCTGACTACACAAGACAGTCTTCATATGGTACATAGTGACCTACCATGACTACACTTTTGGTCTTGAATCACCATAAGTGGCTCATGTCTCATGAAATAATGCCTTTAATCTTTGCCTGTTGTTCTTTATCCTTTTCACAGTGTCTGGTGGTTATTCTGACTCAGGAAAAGGAGTGTTGGAGGATATTATGAGGCAAACATGGTTGGATCTGTAGTGCAATGGCTCAATTCCAACTCCAAAGCCGGTTTCTTAATGTGTTCAAATAGCACATGACAACTTACAGAAAAGATATTGCCCCGCTGTTAAAGAGAACCCAGAGGGTTATGCTGGACAGATGTTCTGTTGGATCCAGCAACCCCTGGCTGAACCCACAGTACCTGTTTTCCTTACAACCAGTAGAGAACTATCCAGGTGATTGTCATTGGGTCATACAATGGGAACAGAGATTGAAAAGGGTGATCCTTTTAGGGGCAGTGAGCCCCCATAATAAAGGAGGAAGTTATCCACCTTTCTATTGAGCTACCTGAGACCCTCCCTATCTAGAATTGTGGTGACAAATTACTTGAAAGGCTCCACCCACCATCACTTTGCATGTGGCTGCAAATGGAGGCAGATAATCTGGAAAACTCAATAGCTTCTGTTTTTCTTTTGCTTCTGCCAAGTAGAAGGCTCTGTGAACATAGGTGGTCATTAGAGTTCTCCCACAAAGCCTGATGTAGCTCACTGAGGAGGCAGCTGAGTAGGTGACTTTAGAAGAACCTTGGAAATCATTTTGTCTCATTTGCAATGAGATGGAAGAAAAAAGAGAAGTCTTGGGTCAGGATTGACCCTTTCTATCCACATTCCCACATCCATCTTGATGGACATCTCCAGCTTTTCAACGATCAGCAGCCAGGGTAGTCCCTGGAAGAGGCTGACCCACCTAACCATGACTCAGGTCCCTGCCATCTCCCAGTTTTCCTTTTTAGTCTCTTACTGCAATATTGCTACCTTGTGACTGGGCCACACGGAGTCAGGCTCCAGTCCCCTAAAGCTCCATTTGTACGCAAGACATTTAATGCCACCATTCCTCAAAATACTTGATTTGCCTCGAAGGTGGCAGAAACACAGCCAGGTGGATCTCTGTGAGTTCAAGTCCAGCCTGGTCTACACAGGGAGTTTCAGGACAGCCAGAGAAACTTGGTCTCAAAAGAAACAAAACAAAACCAAAGAGAAAACTAAACCCAAACCAAACAAAACAAAAATATTGATGTTCCATGAGTCACTTTCCATGTTAACCCATAAGCTCTTGAAGAGGTTCTGGAGCCACATTTACTGAGTTCATTGAGCACATGCTGTGTGTGTGACATGGACATCTCTGTTCCATCCTTTCATGATCACAGAATCTACAATTATTTCCCATGATCAGTAATTCACACAAGTTCACAGAGACAGACAGACTGATGCAAAATATGGAGCTAGCTAGATAGGTTCCATCCTGTGAGTCAACTGTCACACATGTTATGCAGTTATAAATAGCCAAGACTCTACTAGGATGAGCCTAGGGGACAATATTCATCATGGATAGCTTCTAAGAAGTCCAATGTTTAAGGCTCTATCTCCTTTTGGGACACATTAACCCACCAACTCAGAAACTCTCTAAAATTCAATTGAATAAATCTCAGAAAAACAACTAGAATTACCAGCCCATTATCAGCCTTGGCTGACAAGTAGGGTTACTCACATTCCTATTTCGTCCCCAGATGTGCAGGCTTTAGGGGAGACAACTCCAAGTTATGTAAACTCTGACTGGAACTTTGTTTTTCATATTGGCCAGCAAGGTTCCAGACATGTATTAGGTGTGTTCTGGTCCGTGATGTTTGCCTGGTTTTCAACAGGATCTGGCTATTTGTACCCATCCTATTCCCTATTGGATCACACTACCCAACCATGAGGCTAAGGATTTGAGGCTGCAACAAATTAACAACTGTTACACAGAAAACAATTGCAGGGAAGGTGGATCCTTAATAGGGAGAGGCATAAAGCATTCCAGGTGGGTATGTGGTTATCTAATTGGAAGGAAAAGTGATCATAAACCCACAAAACATCAAGAAAACATCAAGATAAAAGGCGCAGGTCTCTATCAATTGAAGCCAGCCAGGTCTACAGAGCTAGTTCCAGTAAGACCCTCCTGTCTCAAAATAAAACAGAAGTTAAAAAAGGGTTCATAGAACAAGTGCACATCTGCAAGGGCACCCTTGGAAACTAGCTAACAATATCTTCCCACCTCTGAAGATCCCCTGATCATAGAAACCGGGTCACACTGAGGAGGTAGTATCCCAGGTGGAAAAAAAGAACTATACATTACACCCCCTGTTAATTATGGGAAACAAAAGGCTGTAAGGAGAATCTGCAGGTGCTCAGAACACTGATGTCTGTCTTCAGAGCCCCATATTTTAACCCCTTCTTGTTCTTCTGACCCCACAACAGTGAATGGCTTCTGATGAACCTAATGTACCTCTCTGTTGCTTCTGGGAGCATCCCTGAAGGTGCTTCCTTTATGGACAACACTTAGAAGAAATTGTGACATGCTAGATAAGAAATGCAGGAGCCTGAAATAGCCTCTTAAACGTGGAGCAGCAAGAAACTAGTACACACAGCTCTAAAACCCACAATAGGACCAGCTCATAGCTGTAGAGACTTGCTATGCTTTTGTTTTTATTATCCGATATTCCACATTTCAGGGTTTTTAAAATCCTACCAGGTGTTCCTTACTTAAAGCCAGTAGACAAAAGAGATCCAAATGGGCAAGGACACAGTCTAGAGGGTCTCTTCTGACCGCCATGCATGACAAAAGAGACATGGGATATGCCTCCCAAGCCACAGTAATCTCTCCCTCCATCTCCCTCTCTCCCTCTCTCTCCCCCTCTCTGTCTCCCCTGCCCACCTCCTCCCCCCTCTCTCTTCTCATATTTTGGTTGAGAGAGTTTTCTTTGTATAGTCCAGGATGTTCTGGAACACTGTAGACCAGGCTGACCTCAAACTCAGAGATCTGCCTGTCTCTGCTTCCTAAATATTGGGATCACCCTGAGTGCTGGGACTAAAGGTATATAATGGGAGATGTCATTCTGTATATAAGTTTCTCATACTGGATAATGAATAAAACACTGTTGGCCAGTAGGAAAGGAAGATAGGAGAAACTAGGAGACAAGGAGGAAGGTGGAAGTAAGGAGAAGTCAAGATGAAAGACTGAAAGAACTGGACACCAGTGGGCTCTCTCTCTGGTAAGATAAGACCACGTGGAGATTAATAGAAATGGGTTAATACTTAACACAGAGCTAGATGAGAAGAAACTAGTACCTGGCCAAGAGCATTATATCAAATACAGAGTCTCAGTGTGTTATTTGGGGCTGGAGCAGTGGTGGGAAAAAACCTTACTCTTTACAAGTGTACGCTACCATGCCTGGCAATTATTTGCTCTTACAACTGGCTCTTTAGTAACCTGTGACTTTAATGAATTCCTAGTCTTATAAAACCCACCATTCAAAATAGTCTGAAGTAAGTATTCCCTTTGACCTATTTCCCTCATTCAAATTAATAATCCATAAGCAAACACCCTAAACACTCAAAGCAAATAATTTACCACGTGTAACCATAATAAGAGAATATGGACTACTTTCCCCTTTGTCACACAACTGGAGAGTGGGGGGGGAGGAGGTGTGCGCATATCACAATAGTCCAGCAAAACTAGGCAGAAAGAAGGGAAAAATATTCTACATCCAACTGAGGCAAACCAATATTGGAGATGCCAGCTACAAAGAGCAGCAGTACCCCAGAAAAGGCCCTATCTCCAGCTTCTCAACTCAGGCAGGCTGATGCTTCTTTGCCTACATCTGCCAATGATAACAGCTTGTTTAGCACCAGAACCTGTGCTGCTGAAAATTCACATGAGCTTCCCAGGTCTGTAATCTTAGTGCTGGAGGATCACGACTGGAAAAACTGGAAGTCTCCCTTACTTTCAAGGATTGATAGTTACTGCACTTGGAAAGCAAGCCTGGAGCTCATGAATGTTTAAGATTACAGCAGTCCTGCTGGATGTTGATGGCACAGGCCTTTAGTCCCAGCACTAGGGAGGCAGATGCAGGAAGATCTCTGCAAGTTCAAGGCCAGCCTGGTCTATGTAGCAAGTACAAGGATAGGCTCCAAAGGTACACAGAGAAACCCTATCTTGAAAAAAAAAATTTCCAGCAGCACGACCCTGACCCACAGCCCTCAGCTAAGTACTCTGGGCACTTTCTTCGACACATACCCACCTAACCGCCCAGCACACCAGGAACGTGGGGAGCCTAAGGAAGGTTATGTGTGTGTGTTTGTGTGTGTGTGTCTGTGTATTTGCAGGGTGTTAGGAACTAGATCCAGCTGACCCCTCCCCCTGCCCTGACAATGGGCGGGACTCTCATGGCCATGTCATCATTACATCAGGTTTATCTTGCATCAACAGCTTTACCTAGCTGCCTGAGGACTCAGTTACACATGTGCAAGCCCTGTGCATGCACAAGTACCCCCCCCTTTTAAAGCAAGATTCCCCCCAACACATCCCCCCTCTCTCTCCAGCTTTCGTTTGGCCACTAGCTACCCCCTCTTTTTCTCCCTTCTCTTAATAAACTACATGTTGGCAGAGTCTCATGTTTGTTTTTCTTAGGCATTAGTTGTGCAACAAATGAACAACATTGGTGCAGAAACCCAGGCAGGCTCTCTTTGAGGGTCACTGGCAGCTGTCTGCTGTATCTGATACTATTGGTCCGCCTCCATTCTCCTGGCCCCCTCTCCATTGGTGGAAATACCACCCCAAACCTGCTTCAATTAAGTAAGGTACCCTTTTAAATTTTATCCCATTTCATTAAGGTCGGGTACATTCCCCAGGGGTGGAAGACATACCACCCAGGGCGCTATATCTCTTCTGCTTTCAAACTGCTGAGTCCTTCCGGCCTCTGTTGGCCCTGGCAATGCTTTCGGGCTGATGAGCTTCGAATAACGCTCTGCCATTCTCCTTATGTGGCCACATTCTTGAGCTGATGAAGTATATGTACCTTTCTCTCTATCAGAATTTTCTCAAGTACAACATAGACTTGATTCTTATACCTCTAACCCTACTGCCTTTATAAAACAGTTTCAGTATATCACCCAATCATTTATAGCCTCACTTTTCAACAACCTACTACCTGAGCAATGTAGACGAGTTTGGGAGCAGGCTAAAGCGTATGCAGATGAAGTTCATCAAACTCTGGTGGTTCACCCTGCTGGGTTAGAGGCTATTCCAGACAATGAGCCTAACTGGGACTACAACACTCCAGGGGGAGTTCTGGCTAGAGACCAGTTTATGACATACCTCATGGCTGGTCTCCATAAGGCTGCAGTAAAGCCAATAAACTATGAAAAAAATTCTAGAGGTAGTTCAGGACAAAACAGAAAATCCCTCTCAGTTCCTAGACGGCCTTACACAGGCCTTTTTACAGCACTCTAGCCTAGACCCTGAGATGCAACAGGGCAGGCAACTCCTTATGACCCACTTTTTTTCAAAGAGCTACCCTGACATTAGGGATAAACTTAAAACCTTGGAGTTGGAACCCCTAACCCCACAGGCAGAATCCTTACAAGTGGCCTTTAAGGTCTACCATGGGAGAGATGACACAGCCCTTAAATACAAGTATCATATGATGGCGAAGGCTCTCAGATCGGCCTCAGACTATGCCTGGGGCCCCTCTGTGGCATGAGGACTACAGCATACATGCTTTAATTGTGGTCAGGAAGGACATTGGGCCCAAACGTGTCCTAATCCCTGTGTGCTACTCAAACCGTATCCAAGATGCCAAGAAGAGGGTCACTGGTCAATGGACTGTCCCCGTGCCACTCATGTCAGGAGGACATCAGATCCAGACCGCCCTCTAGCTGACTTCTTAGCCCTGGCCATGGGCGATGATGAGTGAAGGGGCCCGGGCTCTCCTGATCCGACCACTGTCATCTCTGACAGGGAGCCCCGGGTGAAAATTAAAGTATCAGGGCCATCCATCTCCTTCCTTTTGGACACTGGTGCCACATGCTCAGTCCTGAGGGAGTTTAGGGGACCAACTTCTCCTTCTTGGCTCCCTATTGTTAGGGTAGGGGACAGCCTTACCTATCTTCAGACCCCACCACTCAGTTGTATTTTTAGGGGAATTCCCCTCACTCATTCATTTCTAGTTATACCTACTTTTCTTGTGCCCTTACTGGGATGGGATCTTGTAGCCAAGATAGGAACCTCTATTTAATTTGCTTCCCCCATTCACCTAACCCCACACTTGTCAGTGGCTCCTATCCTCCTATCCACTCACCCTACAGCTTCTAATACTTCATTTCCT
Source organism: Phodopus roborovskii (assembly GCF_943737965.1). Lineage (NCBI taxonomy): Eukaryota > Metazoa > Chordata > Mammalia > Rodentia > Cricetidae > Phodopus > Phodopus roborovskii. The sequence goes on from NW_026125739.1 coordinate 1,411,925, forward strand.
CTGCCAGCCTCTGAGGTAGACCCCCCAAGTCTGGGATACCAAAAACCATTCGGTGGCTAGACACCATTCTCCCATTGTCACTTAGCTACAGAAACTCTCGAGGTATATCCCTCAAAACCAGGACCCAGTCCCACTCAAGAGTCTTAGGGTCTTAAACCTATCATCTCTGACCTCCTAAGGAAAAAGTTACTTCATCCTTCTTCCTCTCCCTTCAACACCCCTATACTAGCAGTTAAAAAACCTAATGGCACCTATCGCCTGGTTCAGGACCTCCGACTCATTAACTCTGCAGTGGTCCCCCTCTATCCTGTGGTACCTAACTAATCCTTACATACTTCTTTCTACCATCCCCTCAGGGACTTCTCACTTCTCAGTTTTGGATCTCAAGGATGCCTTTTTCTCTATCCCTCTTGATACCAAGTCTCAAAATATCTTCGCTTTCACCTGGACTGACCCTGACACCTATGCCTCCACACAGCTCAACTGAAGTGTCCTGCCTCATGGATTCCAGGACAGACCACACCTATTTGGCCTAGCTTTGGCCTCAGACCTGCTCTCCCTGTCTCTCCCGAAATCTAAATTCAACAGCATGTAGACCATATTCTACTTTGCAGCCCGTCCTTAAAAGTTAGCAAGACTAACAAAAACCTCTGCCCTTCTAAATCTCCTGTCCAATAGGGTTATGGAGTCTCACCTTCCAAGGTTAAGTTGTCTACTCCCCAGGTCACCTACTTGGGATTAACCATAACCCCAACTCATAAAGCTATTACCCTAGACAGAAAAAAACTAATCCAGTCCCTTGCAGGTCCTTCCACGAAAGAGGAAATTTTGTGTTTTCTAGGAATAGCTGGCTTCTTACACTCCTGGATACCCACTTACTCTCTCCTTGCTAGCCCCCTATATGAGGCAGGTCTTGGTTCCCTTCACGAATCTCTCCTTAACCACATTACTTAGCCCTTCCAGGAACTCAATCAGGTTCTTCTCCAGGCCCCAGCTCTTCACCTTCCAGATCTAACTCGTCCTTTCTCTCTATATATAGCAGAAAAGGAAGGATACATGCTTGGAGTTCTAGGCCACCAGCTGGAACCTTCCTTTGCACCTGTAGCATATTTGTCAAAGAAACTCAATCTAACTGCCCAAGGATGGGCACCCTACATACGTGCTTTAGCAGCTGCTGAGCTCCTTATTCATGAGTCAAAAAAACTAACCTGCGGGCTGTGTATCACTGACTTTTCCCAACATAACCTGTCCTATCTCTTAACTTATAAAGCCTTACAAACTCTAATTCCTTCTAGAGTTCTTTCCCTCCAGGTGGCACTTCCAATCCTGTCCACCCCTCAATATCTCAAATCTCCTACCTCAACCTAGTTCTAACTATTCCCCAACTCATTCCTGCATTGAAACCCTAGAGGAACTACTACCCAAACCTACACACATATGCAGGGAACCCTAACTCAGGCCATCTATACCTGGTATACAGATGGCAGCTCCTTTTTGCATAAGGGGACCTGTAAAGCAGGCTATAGCATAATGTCAGATTCTGAGGTTGTAGAGGCACAGGTACTACCTGTCCATACTACTGACCAGCAGGCTGAATTAATAGCCCTAACCCGTGCCTTTCAATTAGCATAGGGACAAACCCTAAATGTTTATGCAGACTTGTCATATGCCTTTTACATCCTCCTGTCCCATGATGCTATCTGGAAAGAGTGGGGGTTGCTTACTACAAAAAGAGGATCCATAGCTAACTCAGGTTATAATATGGCCATTTTAAAGGCCTCCCACCTCCCCAAAGCTATAGGAATTATTCACGGCTGGTGCTGTTCTCATCAGACTGACAGCTCCATTATTTCTAAGGGAAACAACCAGGCTGATGGAGCAGCTAAAGCTGCAGCCCTCAGAAGCCCACAGTCACCACACCCACCACAGGGAGTCCTGACACTACAACCCATATCCTCATAGTCACCTCCTAATACTCGACAAATTCTGTCCTATTTACACCCAAATCTTTCATCCTAAAAGCAAGGTTCTTTCTTATTTTGTCAATGCTCACCTCCAGCCCACTCCTGAGGACTTAGAGTTCTTAAAAACTATCACTTCCTCTTGTAAAACCTGTCAGACATCAGATCCTAACTCAAGGTATTGTAGCTTCCCTTTTCCTGCCCACCAGGCCAGGGGCTCCCCCCCCCCAGGAACTGATTGGCAACTTGATTTACCAACATGCCTACAGTCAGATGGGTCAAATATCTCCTAGTATTAGTTGATACCTTCTTGGGGGGCGGGGGAGATGGAAGCTTTTCCAACTACTAACAAAAAGGTTCAGACACCCTTCTCAGGGAAATCATTCCATAGTTTGGAATCACAGCTTATATTCAGTGAGACAATGGCCCTGAGTTTACCTCTCAGATATCATAAATCTTATCTATAGCTCTAATCATCCCTTGGCATTTCCATATCCCCTATCACCCCCAGTCCTCGGGGAAGATAGAGCAAACTAACCGTTCTCTAAAATGTGTTCTTGTCAAAATGTCACAGGAACTTCACCTTGACTGGTTAAAGCCCAGGCCTCTGCGTCTATTCAGGCTTAGGGCCCTCCCCAAATGACCCCTTCTCCTCTCATCCTTTGAACTTATGTATGGGAGGCCAGTTCTAACACCTAGTCTCTCACGTGAAATGTCACCTCTCCCTGACCCCCTACTTAAACCCTTATTTCATCATCTCTGCTCCCTCCTATGGAACTTTACTGACCACCCCCAGCCTAGGCCTTGCACCAACTTCTGTACATCCCCAATTAACATTGTGGACCAGGTTCTTCTCTCTCCCCCAGACATTATCTCATGCTCCAAAATAATTGCTGACATTTCTATAGTATGTCTATACATGTTAAACTGTGGCCAAAGAACTGTTCCTTGAACATTCTGCATGAAAATCCGATGCTCTGAAGTAAAAATCACAGCAGTTACAAACCTCCTAGAGTGTGTTTGTGTCTGTCTGTCAAGGGGAAGCCAGTCCTGACCTGTTCATCCAAGTCTTGGTCTCTCTGTAGACCCATTGCCCACTGAAAGGTCTGAGGCAGCTGGTGCCTGAACAGGTACCCTGGGACCTCTGACCTGTAACTCTTTCTTTCTTTTCAAGGAGTGGATAGGCGCTCACCAAGGGAACTGCAGTCCAGCCAGTGAAGATAGGCTGGTTAAGGGTGAGTAATCTGCGAAGTTAAGGTGAGAAGCCTGGGCTCAAAGGAACAGAAAATGTTCATATCAGTCTTGAAATAGGTGCTAGCGGAAAAAGGGTTAATAGTGTCTGATGCCACTGCAAAAGAGTTTTACTTAAACAATTAGTATGGGAAAATGTTAATACTCTATGTAAAGATTTAACCAGGCCCATAAGGAATACAGGGTCAATACAGGATTACATAAAAGTATGTGCAGATGCCTCTCATGCTATAGTGCAAGGGATGGCTTATGCAGCCCCTATGCAAGGGAAGAAACTCTCTGCTTTTGTGAAACAGATATATGGGGGAGGCTATGGTAAGAATCCTGCCCCCACTGTTTTTTTAATTTTGGAGAATCAGGTCATAATAAGGGAGGACAGGGTGGAAATCCTAAAAAGATTCCTGGCATTTGCCAAAGATGTAAAAAGGGAAGGCATTGGAGGGATGAGTGTTGTTCCAAGTTCGCCAAAAATGGGACTCAAATTGAAGGAAGTCCTCAGGAGGAATCAAAAACCTAGTAAAGGGGCAGACTCTAAGCCCCCACCCCCAGAAATAGAGGAACAGAATGGATGGGAAAGAGGGTAAAAAGAAAAGAAAAAGAAAAAAAAAGAGGAAAAGAGAAAAAGACAAAAAGAAAAAAATGGAAGACAAGGCGATGAAAGGCAAGTGAAGGTAATGAAAAATGAAAAAAAGGAGGGAGTGAAAGGATGAAAGTGGCAGGAAATGTAAGGAAATTAAAGGAAATGTAAGGAAATGAAACAAAAAATGCTAAGGAAGGCAAGTAAAAGCAAGGGAAAAGAAGAGTTATGAAGGTAAAGGAAGGGATTGGAAGGCAAGATATAAGTCAAAAATAGGTAAAAGAAGGAAAAGGGAATAAAAAGGCAAGGCAAGGCAAAGTTATAAATGGGTAGGAAAGGGAGTCAGCACAATAACAGGCAATATCATTAAAGGGAAGAGTAAAAAAGGGGAGGAAAAGAAACAAAAGGCAATGCAAAGGAAGAAAAGGAAGAGAGATACCCAGACAACCTCTCTGCAGGGAAAGAGGCTGACTCTGAGGAGGAGGTGGCCAAATATTGCAGATCTCTTATCATGACTCCCCTAACATTGCTCTTTCCTCTGCTGGGCAAATGAAGCAGGTCATTCTGCCTAGCCTCACTTCAAGGAGAATTCCAAACCTTACAAATCCCCTGCCCTACTGCCCTCCCCCAATGCTGCTCCAGGGTTTAGGGAAGCATATGCACCAGGTCAGCAGGAACTGTGGGTGCCAAGAACTTAGAGTTGCCAAGATGGTGGTTATTTACTTTTCAAGCAGTTACAGTCACAGATAAACTGCAGGGCACAAACCCAGGTTCAGAGAGCAAAGGCAGAACTGGACCTAGAGGCCTGCAGGCCTAGGAGATGCTGTGTATGGAAAAGCTAATGCAGCCTGTCAGAAACTGGTGAATTTATTGAAATTTGTTCACATTTTGGATGCTCATAGACCAAAGGTTATCTATAACAGCTGCATTACAAGAGACTTCAGTTAAGGATGTTTTATTTCAACAAACTAATCTTGGTCTAAAGAAAAGGAGAGCTAAAAACATGAATGCATGCTCTGGATGTATGCTGTGGCCACACATGTGAGTGTCTGAAGTGTGACTGTGAATATGTGAATGTGTGAATCCCAACAGTAGGTACTACTTGAATTGCTTAAGGTTAAGAGAGAGAGAGAGAGAGAGACATCAAGGTTGTAGACTGCATCTCCCATGACTATCTTGCAGAGTTGAAACAGTAGGAAATGGTCAAGGTCAAAATGGCCTGAGAGCCAGAGAAATCTATATGGATGGCTCGATAGAGTTTAACAGAGGAGAGAATACAGATATTTTCCTGAATTTTGGTGGTTATAAAAGAAATTGAAAGAATGGAGGTTAATGTAAGATTTGAGAGAAGCTATTGAAAAGAGGCCTCAGTGAAGAAGCAAATGAGACCATGTCAGCTATTGAGAAAAGCCGCAGGGAACTGCAGCCCTGTTAGACCCTCCCCCACCCCACCTAGAAAGGTGTCAGTGAAAATGCAAATGAGACCAGGTCAGCTAATAAAAGCTTTACATGTCAGAGTTGAAAAAGTTTTCAAAAGTATTTGGGACTTACTTTACATCCTAAAGAAATTAGGCTTCAAAAAATTAGAAATTAGAAAAGATAGCTTATGATCATTCAATGATTTTCAGAAGTTATTAGGAAATATTCCAGTGGTTACATTGCTGTTTTTTTTTTTTTTTTGTTTTTTTGTGTTTTTTTTTTTAAAGGCACCTACTGGTGATTTGAAATCTTTAAGTGATATCCTAAAAGGAGATAGTGATCCCAATTCACCTAGACAGCTAACTAAAGAGAGTAGACAAGTTCTCTTACAATTGGAAAATACAATCCAACATCAGCAGATATGCTATGTTGACTATGCAAAATCATGGGAGGCTTATGTGCTTTCCACACAGTATAGTCTGTCTTCTGTCTTATGGCAAAGGGACCATTTTTATGGTTGCATTTACCTGTTTCCTCAGTCAAAATGTTAAATCCTTATTTTAAAGCAGTAGCTTGTATGGTACAAAATGCTGTCAAAGAGATATTTTGCCAGAGAACCAAATGTAATACATATTCCCTATACCAAATAGTAAGTTAATGGTTATTTCAAAACCTTTACAACCAGCAATTAACAGGCAAAGGAATGTTTACTTAGAAGGTAAGGGCTTACCTCCCCTTTTCTGAGATTGGGTTCAGGCGCCAGCCATGGCACTCCAGATTTAAGGAGTTAATTTTCTTTTATCATTAGATGTTTCCTTTCTCTGTATAGATTTAGGACCTAAGTTTTCTAGCTTTTATTAATTATAATTTTTGGTCCATCAGCTTTTGCTCAGTTTTTGTAAACATGTGATAATCAGTTTATAGACATTACAATTTGTACTAATACATCCTTTTTTATTCCCAAAAACTGTAAGGGGTAATCCTATAAAAAATGTTGTTAGTTTCTCCTGGTGGTTCTTCTGAAGAAAAGCAGCTTATGTTATTTACTCATGGGAAAAGAATATGTAATACAGACAAATCCATCTTCAGCTCAAAATAGTTGAGTTACAAGCTGTTACAATAGTTTTTCAGCTTGCAATACATGATTCATTTAATTTATATACTAAAAGTCATTATGTTTTCAGAGCTCTTCAAGTTTTAGAAATAGTTCCATACACTGGAACTAGTAATAATCAGGTTAAAATATTGTTTGAGAAAATTCAAAGTGTCATTTATTATAAAGAGAATCTTTTTGCTTAGTGGGTCATATAGGAGCTCATTCAAACTTTCCCGACCCATTGGCAGATAGACTGATAAAAATGTTTGCTGTATCTCAGGTAAAATTAGCTCAACAGTCACATAGCTTTCATCATCAAAATAGTAATAGACTAATAATAACACTAAAAATAGAGTTTGCTTTAAATATAGACTACTCAACAAATTGCCAAACAATGTGATGTGTGCCCACAATATTTACCTGTAACTAATATAAGAGTAAATATTCAGGCCTGCTTCCTAATCATTTATGGCAAATGGATGTTACTCATATTGCAAAATTTGGCAAATTAAAGTACGTACATGTGATAGTCGATGTGTAGTCAGGCTTCTTAATGGCCACTGTACAAACTGGAGAAGCCACTAAACATGTGAGAAGTCACTGTTTAAAATGTTTTGCTTACATGGGAGCTCCAAAAAAATTATAAAGACAGACAATGGATCTGGATATACTAGTAAAGCATTTCAAAATTTTGTGCAATAAAAAAATTAAACATATTACTGGCATTCTTTATAATCCTCAAGGTCAAGAATTTGTCGTAAGAGCTCACCAGATACTGAAAAATATGCTTTGTAAACTGTATTCTGGGGGACAAAAATTGTACCCCGATAAAAATAATCCTAAAAGTCCTCTAAACCATGCCTTGTTTGTGCTTAATTTCCTTACCTATGATAAATTTAAAAAGTCAGCTGCTGATCGCCATTGGCATCTGACCACAGCACATGATCTTACCCAGGCATTATGGAAAGATCCACTTACCAACCAATGGCATCGACCAGATCCAGTGCTTATTTGGGGAAAATGACATACCTGCATATTTGATAATCAGGCCAATAATGCTAGATGTCTGCCTGAGCGCCTGTTAAAATTATATAACCCACCCAGGGGAAACCCTGAGAAAAATTCCAAATGTGCTTAAATTCTAGATACAAAGATGCTGTTTCTCTTGACCGCCTGCAGCCTGCTGACCTGGGGAGTTCCTGCCATCTCTAACCAGTATCGAATCTACAACTATACATGGATCATCTTCAATGAAGCCTGAGATGTAGCCAACACCTCCTCACATATTGGGCCCCAACCCTTTTTGGATTCCTTAGTTGTTGATCTCTGTGCCCTGGCTATGGGGGCTTCTGAACCAGATGGGGAACGCCTAGTTATTAATTGCCCAGGTCCAGACCTGTCAATACAAATACTAGATCTACTTCCCTACCAGGATGTTCTAAAGGGCAGGCCAGGACTTATCATACTATGGCACCTGTATATGTCTGTATATGTCTGTATATGTCTGTAGAATTCTGGGCTCTTGACCTAGGCTTACTAAATTTAATCACCTGTAGGTGGGCAGTTTTTGGTAGGGAAGATTGGCTCAGCTTTTTTCTTTCCTGAGCTTTTATATCATGAAGGAGAAACCTGAGCTAGTCCTGAAGTTTTCGTGCATACAAGGAAAAAATAACAAGCCTGCTTCTGACTTTCAAGTGGGGATATCGAGAAATTCCAATGGAGACTGTAAGTGAGCTAGCAGGGCAAGAATCTAAGTAGGAAATCTTTGTTGGGTGTTGGCACCTATTTGCCAGAACTCACAAGTTATACTGGGGTGTTGGAATAAATGAAGCCTGCGTACACACACACACACACACACACACACACACACACACATACTCCTTCTTAGGCTCCCAATTTCCTTGGTGTTTTGCAGAGTTGGGTGGGTGTGTTTCAAAGAAAGTGCACAGAGTACTTAGCTGATGGCTGTGGGTCTGGGTCCTGCTTCTGGAAACTTTTTTTTTTTGTTTTGTTCTTTTTTTTTTTTTTTTTTTTTTTTTTTTGGCTTTTGGAGATAGGGTTTCTCTGTGCAGCTTTGGAGCCTGTGCTGGTGCTTACTACATAGACCAGGCTGCCCTTGAATTTGCAGAGATATGCCTGCCTTTGCCTCCCTAATGCTGGGATTGAAGGTATGTGCCAACAAAATCCAGTATTGCTGGTGAAATCTTAAGCATTCATGAGCCCCAGGTTTGCATTCCCAGTGCAGTTACTATCAATACTTGCATCTAAATTATTTGTTAGATTGCTTAGGGTATTTTCTTATGTATTATTAATTTGAAGGGGGGAAATAGGTCCTAGTGAATGTTTACTTCAGGTTGCATGAAATATAGGACTGTTGGATGTCACCTCCAAAGTGATGGCCCACAACCCAGTGAAGAAGGAAAGTTGAGCATTGCTTTCAGTGACAGTGCTTTTGTGCTGTTTAAAAAAAAAAAAAAAAAAAAAAGGTTTGCCTAACTTAAAGTCATAAAACCTTTCTGTTAATCTTCTAAACTCTTTACTTTAGGATTTTTTAATTTCGTATTTTTTGAGTGTGTATAAAATGTGTTACCAACTAAGGCTCATTATATTATGTTGTTGTATTGTTGTTTTCATGATGAAAAGATTGCAGAGCTCTTTTGTTTGGATCAGTTCCATTGTTGAGTTTTGAGGAAGTGATGGAAAGGTTGCTAGGCAGAGCTGAGAAGGTGCCCACACTCCCACCTTGGTAGGAGCAAGCAGGCTGTCACAGAAACAAGTTGATGTGGGCCATACCAGACCTGCTGTAGTTGCTCCTTGGTACTTGGAGTTTAAATTAGACTCTCTTATGACCTTTAAGTGTTAGAGCACAACTCCAAACAGCTGTGGGAAACATGGCTATGGCTCCTGCTCCCTGGTGTCTCTAAGAATAATCCACACAGGCCTCAGCCTCCTTCAACATCCAGCTGCAAGTAAAACCCCAGTGTTTAAAGAGCAGGATTCCCCTCTGTACAGCAGGCTCTGAGATGACTGTTTCCTATTCCTGGAAGGTGTTGTGAGGAGAAATGGTAGCAAGGTGATGCTGATTCTGTGTGAGTTTGCATGTAATGGAGACATCTAAACAGTATCAATAAGGGAAAAGGGAAGATCCCTGCAGCAGACATTTCAGTGGGCAACGGGTCTGCGGGGAGAACAAGACTGGGATGAACAGGTCAGTACTAGCTTCCCCTTGACACACAGACACAAACACACTCCAGGAGGTTTGCAACTGCTGTGATTTTACGTGAGAACATCAGGTTATCATGCAGAAAGTTCAAGGAACAGATCCTTGGACACAGTTTAAAATTTATAGACATACTCTAAAATTGTCAGCAAATATTTTGGAGTATGAGATGGTAAAGACAACCATGTTTATTTTGGCCATCCTGTGGTCAGCTTACCAGGGATTTGATTTACTGTCTTTAGAGAATAATCATTGTCTCTGGTCAGTAAACTTTTTACAGCTTTGATAAGAACTTGTGTACTGTTTTATTGATTTAGAGGCTCAAACTTTGAGAGGAGGACTTCAAATGTATCCAGACTATTTCACCACTCTCTTCTCAAGGGAAGGAAACCTCTACAACCAGGATAAGCTTGGTGAGGAGCCCAGACAGCATCCACCTCCACCAAGAATGAGGAAAGTAGGGCTTCTGTCAGTCTGTGCAAATATATTGATCTCATGTGGCTATCCATGTGATAACTAGGGTAGAGTGGTAAGTCACTACTCCATAACCAAGAGACTATGGATTGCAAAGAACCAAGAACCTTCCTAAGAAGGAAGAGTGGGATGGGAGTGTCTTACCACCCCCTCCAAATGTAGAATGCTGGGCTCTTGACCTAGGATTGCTAAATGTAATCACCTGTATGTGGGCTGTTTTTGGTAGGAAAGATTGGCTCAGCTTTTTTCTTTCCTGAGCTTTTCTATCATAAAGGCAAAACCTGAGCTAGTCCTGAAGTTTTCGTGCATGGAAGGAAAAAATAACAAGCCTGCTTCTGACTTTGAGGTAGGGATATCAAGGAATTCCAATAGAGACTGTGAGTGAGCTAGCAGTGCAAGAATCTAAGTAGGAAATCTTTGTTGGGTGTTGGCACCTGTTTGCCAGAACTCACAAGTTACACTGGGGTGCTGGAATAAATGATGCCTGCAGACACACACAAACACACACAAACACACACACACACACACTCTCTTCCTTAAGCTCCCCATTTCCTGGGTGTTTTGCAGAGTTGGTTGGGTGTGCTTCAAAGAAAGTGCCCAGAGTACTTAGCTGAAGGCTGTGGGTTTTGGTCCTGCTTCTGGAAACTTTTGTTTTGTTTTGTTTTGTTTTTTGTGTTTTTTTTTTTGTTTTGTTTTTCCTTTGGCTTTTCGAGATAGGGTTTCTCTGTGTAGCTTTGGAGCCTGTCCTGGTGCTTGCTACATAGACCAGGCTGTCCTCGAATTTGCAGAGATCTGCCTGGCTTTACCTCCCTAGTGCTGGGATTGAAGGTATGTGCCACCAACATCGAGCATTGCTGCTGAAACCTTAAACATTCATAAGCTCCAGGCTTGCATTCCCAGTGCAGTCACTATCAATACTTGCATATAAATTATTTGTTAGAGTGCTTAAGGTGTTTGCTTATGGATTATTAATTTGAAGGGGGGAAATAGGTCGAAGGGAATATTTACTTCTGGTTGCATGAAATATAGGACTCTTGGATGTCACCTCCAATGTGATGGCCCACAACCCAGCAAAGAAGGAAGGTTGGGCATTGCTTTCAGGGACAGTGCTTTTGTTGTGCTGTAAAAAAAAAAAAATAAAAAGCTTTGCCTAACTTAAAGTCATAAAACCTTCCAGTTAATCTTCTAAATTCTTTAGGATTTTTTTATTTTTTGAGTGTGTATAAAATGTGTTACCAACAAAGGCTCATTATACTTTGTTGTATTGTTGTTTTCATGATGAAAACATTGCAGAGCTCTTTTGCTTGGATCAATTCCATTGTTGAAGCAGAGCTGAGAAGGTGACCACACTCCCACCTTGGTAGGAGCAAGCAGGCTGTCACAGAAACAAGTTGATGTGGGCCATACCAGACCTGCTGTAGTTGCTCCTTGGTACTTGGAGTTTAAAAAAAAAAACTTTGCCTAACTTAAAGTCATAAAACCTTTCTGTTAATCTTCTAAATTCTTTACCTTAGGATTTTTTTATTTTTTATTTTTTGAGTGTGTATAAAATGTTTTCCCAACTAAGGCTCATTATATTATGTTGTTGTATTGTTGTTTTCATGATGAAAAGATTGCAGAGCTCTTTTGCTTGGATCAATTCCATTGTTGAGTTTTGAGGAAGTGATGGAAAGGTTGCTAGGCTTCCTATTCCTAGAAGGTGTTGTGAGGAGAAAGGTTAGCAAGGTGATACTGGTTCTGTGTGAGTGTGCATGTAATGGAGACATCTAAACAGTATCAATAAGGGCAAACGGAAGATCCCAGCGGCAGACATTTCAGTGGGCAAAGGGTCTGCGGGGAGAACAAGACTGGGATGAACAGGTCAGGTCTGGCTTCCCCTTGACAGACAGACACAAACACACTCCATGAGTTTGTGCCTGCTGTGATTTTTACTTCAGAGCATCGGCTTTTCATGCAGGAAGTTCAAGAACCAGATCTTTGGCCACAGTTTAACATTTATAGACATAATATAGAATTGTCAGCAATTATTTTGGAGCATGAGATGGTAAAGACAAACATGTTTATTTTGGACATCTTGTGGTCAGCTTACCAGAGATTTGATTTACTGTCTTTAGAGAATAATCATTGTCTCTGGTCAGTAAACTTTTTACAGCTTTGATAAGAACTCTTGTACTGTTTTATTGATTTAGGGGCTCAAACTTTGGGAGGAGGACTTCAAAAGTATCCAGAATGTTTCACCACTCTCTTCTCAAGGGAAGGAAGCCTCTACAACCAGGATAAGCTTGGTGAGGAGCACAGACAGCATCCACCTCCACCAGGAATGAGGAAAGTAGGGCTTCTATCAATCTGTGCAAATATATTGATCTCATGTGGCTATCCATGTGATAACTAGGGTAGAGGGGTAAGTCACAACTCCATAACCAAGAGACTTTGGACTGCAAGGAACCAAGAATCTTCCCAAGAAGGAAGAGTGGGAGGGGAGTGTCTTACAACCAACTCCAAATGTAGACTGCTGGCCTCTTGACCTAGAATTTCTAAATATAATTTCTTGTAAGTGGGCTATTTTTGGTAGGGAAGATTGGCTCAGCTTTTTTCTTTCCTGAGCTTTTCTATCATAAAGGCAAAACCTGAGCTAGTCCTGAAGTATCCCTGCATGGAAGGAAAAAATAACAAGCCTGCTTCTGACTTTGAAGTGGGGATATGGAGAAATTCCAATGGAGACTGTTAGTGAGCTAGCAGGGCAAGAATCTAAGTGGGAAATCTTTCTTGGGTGTTGGCACCTGTTTGCCAGAACTCACAAGTTACACTGGGGTGTTGGAATAAATGAAGCCTGCATACACACACACACACACACACTCACACACACACACACACACACTCTTCCTTATGCTCCCCAATACCTTGGTGTTTTGCAGAGTTGGGTGGGTGTGTTTCAAAAAAGGCCCAGAGTACTTAGCTGATGGCTGGAAACTATTTTTTTGTTGTTGTTGTTATTTTTTTTTTTTTTTGCCTTTTTGAGATAGGGTTTCTCTGTGTAGCTATGGAGCCTGTCCTGGTGCTTGCTACATAGACCAGGCTGCCCTTGAATTTGCAGAGATCTGCCTGCCTTTGCCTCCCTAGTGCTGTGATTGAAGGTATGTGCCACCAACATCCAGCATTGCTGCTGAAATCTTAAGCCTTTTAGAGCCCCAGGCTTGCATTCCCAGTGCAGTAACAAAACTTGCATCTAAATTATTTGTTAGAGTGCTTATGGTGTTTGCCTATGGATTATAAATTTGAAGGGGGGTAATAGGTCCAAGGGAATATTTACTTCAAGTTGCATGAAATATAGGACTGTTGGATGTCACCTCCAAAGTGATGGCCCTCGAACCAGCGAAGAAGGAAGGTTGGGCATTTCTTTAAGGGACAGTGCTTTTGTGCTGTTTAAAAACAAATAACAAAAAAAAAAAAAAAAAAAAGTTTGCCTAACTTAAAGTCATAAAACCTTTCTGTTAATCTTGTAAATTATTTAGGATTTTTTTATTTTTTATTTTTTGTGTGTATAATATGTGTTCCCAACTAAGGCTCATTATATTATGTTGTTGTATTGTTGTTTTCATGATGAAAAGATTGCAGAGCTCTTTTGCTTGGATCAATTCCATTGTTGAGTTTTGAGGAAGTTACACTGGGGTATTGGAATAAATGAATCCTGCATACACACACACACACACACACATACACACACACACACACACACACACACACACACACACTCTTCCTTAGGCTCCCCATTTCCTTGGTGTTTTGCAGAGTTGGGTGGGTGTGCTTCACAGAAAGTGCCCAAAGTACTTAGCTGATGGCTGTGGTTTTGGGTCCAGCTTCTGGAAACTATTTTTTTTTTTTTTTTTGCCTTTTTGAGATAGGGTTTCTCTTTGTAGCTTTGGAGCCTGTCCTGGTGCTGGTTACATAGACCAGGCTGCCCTTGAATTTTCAGAGATCTGCCTGCCTTTGCCTCCCTAGTGCTGGGATTGAAGGAATGTGCCCCCAACATCCAGCATTTCTGCTGAAATCTTAAGCCTTCATGAGCCCCAGGCTTGCATTCCCAGTGCAGTAATAATACTTGCATCTAAATTATTTGTTAGAGTGCTTATGGTGTTTGCGTATGGATTATAAATTTGAAGGGGGATAATAGGTACAAGGGAATATTTCCTTCAAGTTGCATGAAATATAGGACTGTTGGTTGTCACCTCCAAAGTGATGACCCACAACCCAACGAAGAAGGAAGGTTGGGCATTGCTTTCAGGGACAGTGCTTTTGTGCTGTTTAAAAAAAAAAAAAACTGTGCCTAACTTAAAGTCATAAAACCGTTCTGTTAATCTTCTAAATTCTTTAGGTTTTTTTATTTTTTATTTTTTGAGTGTGTATAAAACAAAACAAAAACAAAAACAAAAAAAAAAAAAAAAAAAAAAACAAAAGTTTTGCCTAACTACAATTCTTAAAACCTTTCTGTTAATCTTCTAAATTCTTTAGGATTTTTTTATTTTTTGAGTGTGTATAAAATGTGTTACCAACAAAGGCTCATTATACTTTGTTGTATTGTTGTTTTCATGATGAAAACATTGCAGAGCTCTTTTGCTTGGATCAATTCCATTGTTGAGGCAGAGCTGAGAAGGTGCCCACACTCCCACCTTGGTAGGAGCAAGCAGGCTGTCACAGAAACAAGTTGATGTGGGCCATACCAGGCCTGCTGTAGTTGCTCCTTGGTACTTGGAGTTTAAATTAGACTCTTTTATGACCTTTGAGTGTTAGAGCACAACTCCAAACAGCTGTGGGAAACATGGCTATGGCTCCTGCTCCCTGGTGTCTCTAAGAATAATCCACACAGGCCTCAGCCTCCTTCAACATCCAGCTGCAAGTAAAACCCCAGTGTTTAAAGAGCAGGATTCCCCTCTGTAAAGCGGGCTCTGAGATGACTGTTTCCTATTCGTGGAAGGTGTTGTGAGGAGAAAAGGTAGCAAGGTGATGCTGGTTATGTGTGAGTGTGCATGTAATGGAGACATCTAAACAGTATCAATAAGGGAAAAGGGAAGATCCCTGCCACAGTCATTTCAGTGGGCAACGAGTCTGCGGGGAGAACAAGACTGGGATGAACAGGTCAGGTCTTGATTCCCCTTGACAGACAGACCCAAACACACTCCATGAGGTTTGTGCCTGCTGTGATTTTTACTTCAGAGCATCAGCTTTTCATGCAGGAAATTCAAGGACCATAATCTTTGGCCACAGTTTAACATTTATAGACATACTATAGAATTGTCAGCAATTATTTTTGAGCATGAGATGGTAAAGACAACCATGTTTATTTTGGCCATCTTGTGGTCAGCTTACCAGGGATTTGATTTACTGTCTTTAGGGAATAATCATTGTCTCTGGTCAGTAAACTTTTTATAGCTTTGATATGAACTCTTGTACTGTTTTATTGATTTAGGGGCTCAAACTTTGGGAGGAGGACTTCAAAAGTATCCAGACTGTTTCACCACTCTCTTCTCAAGGGAAGAAACCCTCGACAACCAGGATAAGCTTGGTGAGGAGCCCAGACAGCATCCACCTCCACTAGGAATGAGGAAAGTAGGGCTTCTGTCAGTCTGTGGAAATATATTGATCTCATGTGGCTATCCATGTGATAAGTTGGGTAGAATGGTAAGTCACAACTCCATAACCAAGAGACTTTGGACTGCAAGGAACCAAGAATCTTCCCAAGAAGGAAGAGTGGGAGGGGAGTGTCTAACCACCCCTCCAAATGTAGACTGCTGGCCTCTTGACCTAGGATTGCTAAATGTAATCACCTGTAGGTGGGCTGTTTTTGGTAGGGAAGATTGGCTCAGCTTTTTTCTTTCCTGAGCTTTTCTATCATAAAGGCAAAACCTGAGCTAGTCCTGAAGTTTTCCTGCATGGAAGGAAAAAATAACAAGCCTGCTTGTGACTTTGAAGTGGGGATATGGAGAAATTCCAATGGAGACTGTGAGTGAGCTAGCAGGGCAAGAATCTAACTGGGAAATCTTTCTTGGGTGTTGGCACCAGTTTGCCAGAACTCACACGTTACACTGGGGTGTTGGAATAAATGAAGCCTGCATACACACACACACACACACACACACACACGCACACACACACACACACTCTTCTTTGGCTCCCCAATTCCTTGGTGTTTTGCAGAGTTGGGTGGGTGTGCTTCACAGAAAGTGCCCAGAGTACTTAGCTGATGGCTGTGGGTCTGGGTCCTGCTTCTGGGAACTATTTTTTTGTTGTTGTTGTTATTATTTTTTGGGGGGGTTTTGAGATAGGGTTTCTCTGTGTAGCTTTGGAGCCTGTCCTGGTGCTTGCTACATAGACCAGGCTGCCCTTGAATTTGCAGAGATCTGCCTGCCTTTGCCTCCCTAGTGCTGTGATTGAAGGTATGTGCCACCAACATCCAGCATTGCTGCTGAAATCTTAAGCCTTCATGAGCCCCAGGCTTGCATTCCCAGTGCAGTAACAATACTTGCATCTAAAATATTTATTAGAGTGCTTATGGTGTTTGCGTATGGATTATAAATTTCAAGGGGGAAAATAGGTCCAAGGGAATATTTACTTCAAGTTGCATGAAATGTAGGACTCTTGGATGTCATCTCCAAAGTGATGGCCCACAATCCAGCAAAGAAGGAAGGTTGGGCATTGCTTTCAGGGACAGTGCTTTTGTGCTGTTAAAAAAAAAATAAAGCTTTGCCTAACTTAAGGTCATAAAACCTTTCTGTTAATCTTCTAAATTCTTTACTTTAGGATTTTTTTATTTTTTATTTTTTGAGTGTGTATAAAATGTGTTCCCAACTAAGGCTCATTATATTATGTTGTTGTATTGTTGTTTTCATGATGAAAAGATTGCAGAGCTCTTTTGCTTGGATCAATTCCATTGTTGAGTTTTGAGGAAGTGATGGAAAGGTTGCTAGGCAGAGCTGAGTAGGTGCCCACACTCCCACATTGGTAGGAGCAAGCAGGCTGTCACAGAAACAAGTTGATGTAGGCCATACCAGACCTGCTGTAGTTGCTCCTTGGTACATATAGTTTAAATTAGACTATCTTTTGACCTTTGAGTGTTAGAGCACAACACCAAACAGCTGTGGGAAACATGGCTATGGCTCCTGCTCCCAGGTGTCTCTAAGAATAATCCACACAGGCCTCAGCCTCCTTCAACATCCAGCTGCAAGTAAAACCCCAGTGTTTAAAGAGCAGGATTCCCCTCTGTAAAGCAGGCTCTGAGATGACTGTTTCCTATTCCTGGAAGGTGTTGTGAGGAGAATTAATAGCAAGGTGATGCTGGTTCTGTGTGAGTGTGCATGTAATGGAGACATCTAAACAGTATCAATAAGGGAAAAGGGAAGATCCCTGCCACAGTCATTTCAGTGGGCAACGGGTCTGCGGGGAGAACAAGACTGGGATAAACAGGTCAGGTCTGGCTTCCCCTTGACAGACAGACACAAACACACTCCATGAGTTTGAGCCTGCTGTGATTTTTACTTCAGAGCATCGGCTTTTCATGCAGGAAGTTCAAGGACCAGTTCTTTGGCCACAGTTTAATATTTATAGACATAATATAGAATTGTCAGCAATTATTTTGGAGCATGAGATGGTAAAGACAACCATGTTTATTTTGGCCATCTTGTGGTCAGCTTACCAGGGATTTGATTTACTGTCTTTAGAGAATAATCATTGTCTCTGGTCAGTAAACTTTTTATAGCTTTGATAAGAACTCTTGTACTGTTTTATTGATTTAGGGGCTCAAACTTTGGGAGGAGGACTTCAAAAGTATCCAGACTGTTTCACCACTCTCTTCTCAAGGGAAGGAACCCTCTACAACCAGGATAAGCTTGGTGAGGAGCCCAGACAGCATCCACCTCCACTAGGAATGAGGAAAGTAGGGCTTCTGTCAGTCTGTGGAAATATACTGATCTCATGTGGCTATCCATGTGATAACAAGGGTAGAGGGGTAAGTCACAACTCCATAACCAAGAGACTTTGGACTGCAAAGAACCAAGAATCTTCCCAAGAAGGAAGATGGGTGTGGAGTGTCTTACCACCCCCCTCCAAAAGTAGAATGCTGGCCTCTTGACCTAGGTTTGCTAAATGTAATCACCTGTAGGTGGGCTGTTTTTGGTAGGGAAGATTGGCTCAGCTTTTTTCTTTCCTGAGCTTTTCAATCATAAAGGCAAAACCTGAGCTAGTCCTGAAGTTTTCCTGCATGGAAGGAAAAAATAACAAGCCTGCTTCTGACTTTGAAGTAGGGATATTGAGGAATTGCAATAGAGTCTGTGAGTGAGCTAGCAGGGCAAGAATCTAAGTAGGAAATCTTTGTTGGGTGTTGGCACCTGTTTGCCAGAACTCACTAGTTACAGTGGGGTGCTGGAATAAATGAGGCCTGCAGACACACACACACAAACACACACACACACACTCTTCCTTAGGCACCCCATTTCCTTGGTGTTTTGCAGAGTTGGGTGGGTGTGCTTCAAAGAAAGTGCCCAGAGTACTTAGTTGATGGCTGTGGGTCTGGGTCGTGCTTCTGGAAACTTTTTTTTTTTTGTTTTTTTATTGTTTTGTTTTGTTTTTGGCTTTTGGAGATAGGGTTTCTCTGTGTAGGTTTGGAGCCTGTCCTGGTGCTTGCTTCATTGAACAGGCTGCCCTTGAACTCGCAGAGATCTGCCTGCCTTTGGCTCCCTAGTGCCGGGATTGAAGGTATGTGCAACCAATATCCAGCATTGCTGCTGAAACCTTAAACATTCATGAGAACCAGGCTTGCATTCCTAGTGCAGTCACTATCAATACTTGCATCTAAATTATTTGTTAGAGTGCTTAGGGTGTTTGAATATGGATTATTAATTTGAAGGGGGAAATAGGTGCAAGGGAATATTTACTTCTGGCTGCATGAAATATAGGACTCTTGGATGTCACTTCCAAAGTGACGGCCCACAACCCAGCAAAGTCGGAAGTTTGCCCATTACTTTCAGGGACAGTGCTATTGTGCTGTTTAAAAAAAAAAAAAAAAAAAAAAAAAAAAAAAAAAAAAACTTTGCCTAACTTAAAGTCATAAAACCTTTCTGTTAATCTTCTAAATTCTTTACCTTAGGATTTTTTTATTTTTTATTTTTTGAGTGTGTATAAAATGTGTTCCCAACTAAGGCTCATTATATTATGTTGTTGTATTGTTGTTTTCATGATGAAAAGATTGCAGAGCTCTTTTGCTTGGATCAGTTCCATTGTTGAGTTTTGAGGAAGTGATGGAAATGTTGCTAGGCAGAGCTGAGAAGGTGCCCACACTCCCACCTTGGTAGGAGCAAGCAGGCTGTCACAGAAACAAGTTGATGTGGGCCATACCAGACCTGCTGTAGTTGCTCCTTGGTACTTGGAGTTTAAATTAGACTCTTTTATGACCTTTGAGTGTTAGAGCACAACTCCAAACAGCTGTGGGAAACATGGCTATGGCTCCTGCTCCCTGGTGTCTCTAAGAATAATCCACACAGGCCTCAGCCTCCTTCAACATCCAGCTGCAAGTAAAACCCCAGTGTTTAAAGAGCAGGATTCCCCTCTGTAAAGCGGGCTCTGAGATGACTGTTTCCTATTCGTGGAAGGTGTTGTGAGGAGAAAAGGTAGCAAGGTGATGCTGGTTATGTGTGAGTGTGCATGTAATGGAGACATCTAAACAGTATCAATAAGGGAAAAGGGAAGATCCCTGCCACAGTCATTTCAGTGGGCAACGAGTCTGCGGGGAGAACAAGACTGGGATGAACAGGTCAGGTCTTGATTCCCCTTGACAGACAGACCCAAACACACTCCATGAGGTTTGTGCCTGCTGTGATTTTTACTTCAGAGCATCAGCTTTTCATGCAGGAAATTCAAGGACCATAATCTTTGGCCACAGTTTAACATTTATAGACATACTATAGAATTGTCAGCAATTATTTTTGAGCATGAGATGGTAAAGACAACCATGTTTATTTTGGCCATCTTGTGGTCAGCTTACCAGGGATTTGATTTACTGTCTTTAGGGAATAATCATTGTCTCTGGTCAGTAAACTTTTTATAGCTTTGATATGAACTCTTGTACTGTTTTATTGATTTAGGGGCTCAAACTTTGGGAGGAGGACTTCAAAAGTATCCAGACTGTTTCACCACTCTCTTCTCAAGGGAAGAAACCCTCGACAACCAGGATAAGCTTGGTGAGGAGCCCAGACAGCATCCACCTCCACTAGGAATGAGGAAAGTAGGGCTTCTGTCAGTCTGTGGAAATATATTGATCTCATGTGGCTATCCATGTGATAAGTTGGGTAGAATGGTAAGTCACAACTCCATAACCAAGAGACTTTGGACTGCAAGGAACCAAGAATCTTCCCAAGAAGGAAGAGTGGGAGGGGAGTGTCTAACCACCCCTCCAAATGTAGACTGCTGGCCTCTTGACCTAGGATTGCTAAATGTAATCACCTGTAGGTGGGCTGTTTTTGGTAGGGAAGATTGGCTCAGCTTTTTTCTTTCCTGAGCTTTTCTATCATAAAGGCAAAACCTGAGCTAGTCCTGAAGTTTTCCTGCATGGAAGGAAAAAATAACAAGCCTGCTTGTGACTTTGAAGTGGGGATATGGAGAAATTCCAATGGAGACTGTGAGTGAGCTAGCAGGGCAAGAATCTAACTGGGAAATCTTTCTTGGGTGTTGGCACCAGTTTGCCAGAACTCACACGTTACACTGGGGTGTTGGAATAAATGAAGCCTGCATACACACACACACACACACACACACACGCACACACACACACACACTCTTCTTTGGCTCCCCAATTCCTTGGTGTTTTGCAGAGTTGGGTGGGTGTGCTTCACAGAAAGTGCCCAGAGTACTTAGCTGATGGCTGTGGGTCTGGGTCCTGCTTCTGGGAACTATTTTTTTGTTGTTGTTGTTATTATTTTTTTGGGGGGGGTTTTGAGATAGGGTTTCTCTGTGTAGCTTTGGAGCCTGTCCTGGTGCTTGCTACATAGACCAGGCTGCCCTTGAATTTGCAGAGATCTGCCTGCCTTTGCCTCCCTAGTGCTGTGATTGAAGGTATGTGCCACCAACATCCAGCATTGCTGCTGAAATCTTAAGCCTTCATGAGCCCCAGGCTTGCATTCCCAGTGCAGTAACAATACTTGCATCTAAAATATTTATTAGAGTGCTTATGGTGTTTGCGTATGGATTATAAATTTCAAGGGGGAAAATAGGTCCAAGGGAATATTTACTTCAAGTTGCATGAAATGTAGGACTCTTGGATGTCATCTCCAAAGTGATGGCCCACAATCCAGCAAAGAAGGAAGGTTGGGCATTGCTTTCAGGGACAGTGCTTTTGTGCTGTTAAAAAAAAAATAAAGCTTTGCCTAACTTAAGGTCATAAAACCTTTCTGTTAATCTTCTAAATTCTTTACTTTAGGATTTTTTTATTTTTTATTTTTTGAGTGTGTATAAAATGTGTTCCCAACTAAGGCTCATTATATTATGTTGTTGTATTGTTGTTTTCATGATGAAAAGATTGCAGAGCTCTTTTGCTTGGATCAATTCCATTGTTGAGTTTTGAGGAAGTGATGGAAAGGTTGCTAGGCAGAGCTGAGTAGGTGCCCACACTCCCACATTGGTAGGAGCAAGCAGGCTGTCACAGAAACAAGTTGATGTAGGCCATACCAGACCTGCTGTAGTTGCTCCTTGGTACATATAGTTTAAATTAGACTATCTTTTGACCTTTGAGTGTTAGAGCACAACACCAAACAGCTGTGGGAAACATGGCTATGGCTCCTGCTCCCAGGTGTCTCTAAGAATAATCCACACAGGCCTCAGCCTCCTTCAACATCCAGCTGCAAGTAAAACCCCAGTGTTTAAAGAGCAGGATTCCCCTCTGTAAAGCAGGCTCTGAGATGACTGTTTCCTATTCCTGGAAGGTGTTGTGAGGAGAATTAATAGCAAGGTGATGCTGGTTCTGTGTGAGTGTGCATGTAATGGAGACATCTAAACAGTATCAATAAGGGAAAAGGGAAGATCCCTGCCACAGTCATTTCAGTGGGCAACGGGTCTGCGGGGAGAACAAGACTGGGATAAACAGGTCAGGTCTGGCTTCCCCTTGACAGACAGACACAAACACACTCCATGAGTTTGAGCCTGCTGTGATTTTTACTTCAGAGCATCGGCTTTTCATGCAGGAAGTTCAAGGACCAGTTCTTTGGCCACAGTTTAATATTTATAGACATAATATAGAATTGTCAGCAATTATTTTGGAGCATGAGATGGTAAAGACAACCATGTTTATTTTGGCCATCTTGTGGTCAGCTTACCAGGGATTTGATTTACTGTCTTTAGAGAATAATCATTGTCTCTGGTCAGTAAACTTTTTATAGCTTTGATAAGAACTCTTGTACTGTTTTATTGATTTAGGGGCTCAAACTTTGGGAGGAGGACTTCAAAAGTATCCAGACTGTTTCACCACTCTCTTCTCAAGGGAAGGAACCCTCTACAACCAGGATAAGCTTGGTGAGGAGCCCAGACAGCATCCACCTCCACTAGGAATGAGGAAAGTAGGGCTTCTGTCAGTCTGTGGAAATATACTGATCTCATGTGGCTATCCATGTGATAACAAGGGTAGAGGGGTAAGTCACAACTCCATAACCAAGAGACTTTGGACTGCAAAGAACCAAGAATCTTCCCAAGAAGGAAGATGGGTGTGGAGTGTCTTACCACCCCCTCCAAAAGTAGAATGCTGGCCTCTTGACCTAGGTTTGCTAAATGTAATCACCTGTAGGTGGGCTGTTTTTGGTAGGGAAGATTGGCTCAGCTTTTTTCTTTCCTGAGCTTTTCAATCATAAAGGCAAAACCTGAGCTAGTCCTGAAGTTTTCCTGCATGGAAGGAAAAAATAACAAGCCTGCTTCTGACTTTGAAGTAGGGATATTGAGGAATTGCAATAGAGTCTGTGAGTGAGCTAGCAGGGCAAGAATCTAAGTAGGAAATCTTTGTTGGGTGTTGGCACCTGTTTGCCAGAACTCACTAGTTACAGTGGGGTGCTGGAATAAATGAGGCCTGCAGACACACACACACAAACACACACACACACACTCTTCCTTAGGCACCCCATTTCCTTGGTGTTTTGCAGAGTTGGGTGGGTGTGCTTCAAAGAAAGTGCCCAGAGTACTTAGTTGATGGCTGTGGGTCTGGGTCGTGCTTCTGGAAACTTTTTTTTTTTGTTTTTTTATTGTTTTGTTTTGTTTTTGGCTTTTGGAGATAGGGTTTCTCTGTGTAGGTTTGGAGCCTGTCCTGGTGCTTGCTTCATTGAACAGGCTGCCCTTGAACTCGCAGAGATCTGCCTGCCTTTGGCTCCCTAGTGCCGGGATTGAAGGTATGTGCAACCAATATCCAGCATTGCTGCTGAAACCTTAAACATTCATGAGAACCAGGCTTGCATTCCTAGTGCAGTCACTATCAATACTTGCATCTAAATTATTTGTTAGAGTGCTTAGGGTGTTTGAATATGGATTATTAATTTGAAGGGGGGAAATAGGTGCAAGGGAATATTTACTTCTGGCTGCATGAAATATAGGACTCTTGGATGTCACTTCCAAAGTGACGGCCCACAACCCAGCAAAGTCGGAAGTTTGCCCATTACTTTCAGGGACAGTGCTATTGTGCTGTTTAAAAAAAAAAAAAAAAAAAAAAAAAAAAAAAAAAAACTTTGCCTAACTTAAAGTCATAAAACCTTTCTGTTAATCTTCTAAATTCTTTACCTTAGGATTTTTTTATTTTTTATTTTTTGAGTGTGTATAAAATGTGTTCCCAACTAAGGCTCATTATATTATGTTGTTGTATTGTTGTTTTCATGATGAAAAGATTGCAGAGCTCTTTTGCTTGGATCAGTTCCATTGTTGAGTTTTGAGGAAGTGATGGAAATGTTGCTAGGCAGAGCTGAGAAGGTGCCCACACTCCCACCTTGGTAGGAGCAAGCAGGCTGTCACAGAAACAAGTTGATGTGGGCCATACCAGACCTGCTGTAGTTGCTCCTTGGTACTTGGAGTTTAAATTAGACTCTTTTATGACCTTTGAGTGTTAGAGCACAACTCCAAACAGCTGTGGGAAACATGGCTATGGCTCCTGCTCCCTGGTGTCTCTAAGAATAATCCACACAGGCCTCAGCCTCCTTCAACATCCAGCTGCAAGTAAAACCCCAGTGTTTAAAGAGCAGGATTCCCCTCTGTAAAGCGGGCTCTGAGATGACTGTTTCCTATTCGTGGAAGGTGTTGTGAGGATAGCAAGGTAGCAAGGTGATGCTGGTTATGTGTGAGTGTGCATGTAATGGAGACATCTAAACAGTATCAATAAGGGAAAAGGGAAGATCCCTGCCACAGTCATTTCAGTGGGCAACGAGTCTGCGGGGAGAACAAGACTGGGATGAACAGGTCAGGTCTTGATTCCCCTTGACAGACAGACCCAAACACACTCCATGAGGTTTGTGCCTGCTGTGATTTTTACTTCAGAGCATCAGCTTTTCATGCAGGAAATTCAAGGACCATAATCTTTGGCCACAGTTTAACATTTATAGACATACTATAGAATTGTCAGCAATTATTTTTGAGCATGAGATGGTAAAGACAACCATGTTTATTTTGGCCATCTTGTGGTCAGCTTACCAGGGATTTGATTTACTGTCTTTAGGGAATAATCATTGTCTCTGGTCAGTAAACTTTTTATAGCTTTGATATGAACTCTTGTACTGTTTTATTGATTTAGGGGCTCAAACTTTGGGAGGAGGACTTCAAAAGTATCCAGACTGTTTCACCACTCTCTTCTCAAGGGAAGAAACCCTCGACAACCAGGATAAGCTTGGTGAGGAGCCCAGACAGCATCCACCTCCACTAGGAATGAGGAAAGTAGGGCTTCTGTCAGTCTGTGGAAATATATTGATCTCATGTGGCTATCCATGTGATAAGTTGGGTAGAATGGTAAGTCACAACTCCATAACCAAGAGACTTTGGACTGCAAGGAACCAAGAATCTTCCCAAGAAGGAAGAGTGGGAGGGGGAGTGTCTAACCACCCCTCCAAATGTAGACTGCTGGCCTCTTGACCTAGGATTGCTAAATGTAATCACCTGTAGGTGGGCTGTTTTTGGTAGGGAAGATTGGCTCAGCTTTTTTCTTTCCTGAGCTTTTCTATCATAAAGGCAAAACCTGAGCTAGTCCTGAAGTTTTCCTGCATGGAAGGAAAAAATAACAAGCCTGCTTGTGACTTTGAAGTGGGGATATGGAGAAATTCCAATGGAGACTGTGAGTGAGCTAGCAGGGCAAGAATCTAACTGGGAAATCTTTCTTGGGTGTTGGCACCAGTTTGCCAGAACTCACACGTTACACTGGGGTGTTGGAATAAATGAAGCCTGCATACACACACACACACACACACACACACACACACACACACACACTCTTCTTTGGCTCCCCAATTCCTTGGTGTTTTGCAGAGTTGGGTGGGTGTGCTTCACAGAAAGTGCCCAGAGTACTTAGCTGATGGCTGTGGGTCTGGGTCCTGCTTCTGGGAACTATTTTTTTGTTGTTGTTGTTATTATTTTTTTTGGGGGGCGTTTGAGATAGGGTTTCTCTGTGTAGCTTTGGAGCCTGTCCTGGTGCTTGCTACATAGACCAGGCTGCCCTTGAATTTGCAGAGATCTGCCTGCCTTTGCCTCCCTAGTGCTGTGATTGAAGGTATGTGCCACCAACATCCAGCATTGCTGCTGAAATCTTAAGCCTTCATGAGCCCCAGGCTTGCATTCCCAGTGCAGTAACAATACTTGCATCTAAAATATTTATTAGAGTGCTTATGGTGTTTGCGTATGGATTATAAATTTCAAGGGGGAAAATAGGTCCAAGGGAATATTTACTTCAAGTTGCATGAAATGTAGGACTCTTGGATGTCATCTCCAAAGTGATGGCCCACAATCCAGCAAAGAAGGAAGGTTGGGCATTGCTTTCAGGGACAGTGCTTTTGTGCTGTTAAAAAAAAAAAAATAAAGCTTTGCCTAACTTAAGGTCATAAAACCTTTCTGTTAATCTTCTAAATTCTTTACTTTAGGATTTTTTTATTTTTTATTTTTTGAGTGTGTATAAAATGTGTTCCCAACTAAGGCTCATTATATTATGTTGTTGTATTGTTGTTTTCATGATGAAAAGATTGCAGAGCTCTTTTGCTTGGATCAATTCCATTGTTGAGTTTTGAGGAAGTGATGGAAAGGTTGCTAGGCAGAGCTGAGTAGGTGCCCACACTCCCACATTGGTAGGAGCAAGCAGGCTGTCACAGAAACAAGTTGATGTAGGCCATACCAGACCTGCTGTAGTTGCTCCTTGGTACATATAGTTTAAATTAGACTATCTTTTGACCTTTGAGTGTTAGAGCACAACACCAAACAGCTGTGGGAAACATGGCTATGGCTCCTGCTCCCAGGTGTCTCTAAGAATAATCCACACAGGCCTCAGCCTCCTTCAACATCCAGCTGCAAGTAAAACCCCAGTGTTTAAAGAGCAGGATTCCCCTCTGTAAAGCAGGCTCTGAGATGACTGTTTCCTATTCCTGGAAGGTGTTGTGAGGAGAATTAATAGCAAGGTGATGCTGGTTCTGTGTGAGTGTGCATGTAATGGAGACATCTAAACAGTATCAATAAGGGAAAAGGGAAGATCCCTGCCACAGTCATTTCAGTGGGCAACGGGTCTGCGGGGAGAACAAGACTGGGATAAACAGGTCAGGTCTGGCTTCCCCTTGACAGACAGACACAAACACACTCCATGAGTTTGAGCCTGCTGTGATTTTTACTTCAGAGCATCGGCTTTTCATGCAGGAAGTTCAAGGACCAGTTCTTTGGCCACAGTTTAATATTTATAGACATAATATAGAATTGTCAGCAATTATTTTGGAGCATGAGATGGTAAAGACAACCATGTTTATTTTGGCCATCTTGTGGTCAGCTTACCAGGGATTTGATTTACTGTCTTTAGAGAATAATCATTGTCTCTGGTCAGTAAACTTTTTATAGCTTTGATAAGAACTCTTGTACTGTTTTATTGATTTAGGGGCTCAAACTTTGGGAGGAGGACTTCAAAAGTATCCAGACTGTTTCACCACTCTCTTCTCAAGGGAAGGAACCCTCTACAACCAGGATAAGCTTGGTGAGGAGCCCAGACAGCATCCACCTCCACTAGGAATGAGGAAAGTAGGGCTTCTGTCAGTCTGTGCAAATATACTGATCTCATGTGGCTATCCATGTGATAACAAGGGTAGAGGGGTAAGTCACAACTCCATAACCAAGAGACTTTGGACTGCAAAGAACCAAGAATCTTCCCAAGAAGGAAGATGGGTGTGGAGTGTCTTACCACCCCCTCCAAAAGTAGAATGCTGGCCTCTTGACCTAGGGTTGCTAAATGTAATCACCTGTAGGTGGGCTGTTTTTGGTAGGGAAGATTGGCTCAGCTTTTTTCTTTCCTGAGCTTTTCTATCATAAAGGCAAAACCTGAGCTAGTCCTGAAGTTTTCCTGCATGGAAGGAAAAAATAACAAGCCTGCTTCTGACTTTGAAGTAGGGATATTGAGGAATTGCAATAGAGTCTGTGAGTGAGCTAGCAGGGCAAGAATCTAAGTAGGAAATCTTTGTTGGGTGTTGGCACCTGTTTGCCAGAACTCACTAGTTACAGTGGGGTGCTGGAATAAATGAGGCCTGCAGACACACACACACAAACACACACACACACACTCTTCCTTAGGCACCCCATTTCCTTGGTGTTTTGCAGAGTTGGGTGGGTGTGCTTCAAAGAAAGTGCCCAGAGTACTTAGTTGATGGCTGTGGGTCTGGGTCGTGCTTCTGGAAACTTTTTTTTTTTTTTGTTTTTTTATTGTTTTGTTTTGTTTTTGGCTTTTGGAGATAGGGTTTCTCTGTGTAGGTTTGGAGCCTGTGCTGGTGCTTGCTTCATTGAACAGGCTGCCCTTGAACTCGCAGAGATCTGCCTGCCTTTGGCTCCCTAGTGCCAGGATTGAAGGTATGTGCAACCAATATCCAGCATTGCTGCTGAAACCTTAAACATTCATGAGAACCAGGCTTGCATTCCTAGTGCAGTCACTATCAATACTTGCATCTAAATTATTTGTTAGAGTGCTTAGGGTGTTTGAATATGGATTATTGATTTGAAGGGGGGAAATAGGTGCAAGGGAATATTTACTTCTGGCTGCATGAAATATAGGACTCTTGGATGTCACTTCCAAAGTGACGGCCCACAACCCAGCAAAGTCGGAAGTTTGCCCATTACTTTCAGGGACAGTGCTATTGTGCTGTTTAAAAAAAAAAAAAAAAAAAAAAAAAAAAAAAAACTTTGCCTAACTTAAAGTCATAAAACCTTTCTGTTAATCTTCTAAATTCTTTACCTTAGGATTTTTTTATTTTTTATTTTTTGAGTGTGTATAAAATGTGTTCCCAACTAAGGCTCATTATATTATGTTGTTGTATTGTTGTTTTCATGATGAAAAGATTGCAGAGCTCTTTTGCTTGGATCAGTTCCATTGTTGAGTTTTGAGGAAGTGATGGAAAGGTTGCTAGGCAGAGCTGAGAAGGTGCCCACACTCCCACCTTGGTAGGAGCAAGCAGGCTGTCACAGAAACAAGTTGATGTGGGCAATACCAGACCTGCTGTAGTTGCTCCTTGGTACTTGGAGTTTAAATTAGACTCTTTTATGACCTTTGAGTGTTAGAGCACAACTCCAAACAGCTGTGGGAAACATGGCTATGGCTCCTGCTCCCTGGTGTCTCTAAGAATAATCCACACAGGCCTCAGCCTCCTTCAACATCCAGCTGCAAGTAAAACCCCAGTGTTTAAAGAGCAGGATTCCCCTCTGTAAAGCGGGCTCTGAGATGACTGTTTCCTATTCGTGGAAGGTGTTGTGAGGATAGCAAGGTAGCAAGGTGATGCTGGTTATGTTTGAGTGTGCATGTAATGGAGACATCTAAACAGTATCAATAAGGGAAAAGGGAAGATCCCTGCCACAGTCATTTCAGTGGGCAACGAGTCTGCGGGGAGAACAAGACTGGGATGAACAGGTCAGGTCTTGATTCCCCTTGACAGACAGACCCAAACACACTCCATGAGGTTTGTGCCTGCTGTGATTTTTACTTCAGAGCATCAGCTTTTCATGCAGGAAATTCAAGGACCATAATCTTTGGCCACAGTTTAACATTTATAGACATACTATAGAATTGTCAGCAATTATTTTTGAGCATGAGATGGTAAAGACAACCATGTTTATTTTGGCCATCTTGTGGTCAGCTTACCAGGGATTTGATTTACTGTCTTTAGGGAATAATCATTGTCTCTGGTCAGTAAACTTTTTATAGCTTTGATATGAACTCTTGTACTGTTTTATTGATTTAGGGGCTCAAACTTTGGGAGGAGGACTTCAAAAGTATCCAGACTGTTTCACCACTCTCTTCTCAAGGGAAGAAACCCTCGACAACCAGGATAAGCTTGGTGAGGAGCCCAGACAGCATCCACCTCCACTAGGAATGAGGAAAGTAGGGCTTCTGTCAGTCTGTGGAAATATATTGATCTCATGTGGCTATCCATGTGATAAGTTGGGTAGAATGGTAAGTCACAACTCCATAACCAAGAGACTTTGGACTGCAAGGAACCAAGAATCTTCCCAAGAAGGAAGAGTGGGAGGGGGAGTGTCTAACCACCCCTCCAAATGTAGACTGCTGGCCTCTTGACCTAGGATTGCTAAATGTAATCACCTGTAGGTGGGCTGTTTTTGGTAGGGAAGATTGGCTCAGCTTTTTTCTTTCCTGAGCTTTTCTATCATAAAGGCAAAACCTGAGCTAGTCCTGAAGTTTTCCTGCATGGAAGGAAAAAATAACAAGCCTGCTTGTGACTTTGAAGTGGGGATATGGAGAAATTCCAATGGAGACTGTGAGTGAGCTAACAGGGCAAGAATCTAACTGGGAAATCTTTCTTGGGTGTTGGCACCAGTTTGCCAGAACTCACACGTTACACTGGGGTGTTGGAATAAATGAAGCCTGCATACACACACACACACACACACACACACACACACACACACACACACTCTTCTTTGGCTCCCCAATTCCTTGGTGTTTTGCAGAGTTGGGTGGGTGTGCTTCACAGAAAGTGCCCAGAGTACTTAGCTGATGGCTGTGGGTCTGGGTCCTGCTTCTGGGAACTATTTTTTTGTTGTTGTTGTTATTATTTTTTTGGGGGGGCGTTTGAGATAGGGTTTCTCTGTGTAGCTTTGGAGCCTGTCCTGGTGCTTGCTACATAGACCAGGCTGCCCTTGAATTTGCAGAGATCTGCCTGCCTTTGCCTCCCTAGTGCTGTGATTGAAGGTATGTGCCACCAACATCCAGCATTGCTGCTGAAATCTTAAGCCTTCATGAGCCCCAGGCTTGCATTCCCAGTGCAGTAACAATACTTGCATCTAAAATATTTATTAGAGTGCTTATGGTGTTTGCGTATGGATTATAAATTTCAAGGGGGAAAATAGGTCCAAGGGAATATTTACTTCAAGTTGCATGAAATGTAGGACTCTTGGATGTCATCTCCAAAGTGATGGCCCACAATCCAGCAAAGAAGGAAGGTTGGGCATTGCTTTCAGGGACAGTGCTTTTGTGCTGTTAAAAAAAAAAAATAAAGCTTTGCCTAACTTAAGGTCATAAAACCTTTCTGTTAATCTTCTAAATTCTTTACTTTAGGATTTTTTTTATTTTTTATTTTTTGAGTGTGTATAAAATGTGTTCCCAACTAAGGCTCATTATATTATGTTGTTGTATTGTTGTTTTCATGATGAAAAGATTGCAGAGCTCTTTTGCTTGGATCAATTCCATTGTTGAGTTTTGAGGAAGTGATGGAAAGGTTGCTAGGCAGAGCTGAGTAGGTGCCCACACTCCCACATTGGTAGGAGCAAGCAGGCTGTCACAGAAACAAGTTGATGTAGGCCATACCAGACCTGCTGTAGTTGCTCCTTGGTACATATAGTTTAAATTAGACTATCTTTTGACCTTTGAGTGTTAGAGCACAACACCAAACAGCTGTGGGAAACATGGCTATGGCTCCTGCTCCCAGGTGTCTCTAAGAATAATCCACACAGGCCTCAGCCTCCTTCAACATCCAGCTGCAAGTAAAACCCCAGTGTTTAAAGAGCAGGATTCCCCTCTGTAAAGCAGGCTCTGAGATGACTGTTTCCTATTCCTGGAAGGTGTTGTGAGGAGAATTAATAGCAAGGTGATGCTGGTTCTGTGTG
Organism: Phodopus roborovskii; assembly: GCF_943737965.1. Lineage (NCBI taxonomy): Eukaryota > Metazoa > Chordata > Mammalia > Rodentia > Cricetidae > Phodopus > Phodopus roborovskii. The sequence goes on from NW_026125739.1 coordinate 1,443,265, forward strand.
AGTGTGCATGTAATGGAGACATCTAAACAGTATCAATAAGGGAAAAGGGAAGATCCCTGCCACAGTCATTTCAGTGGGCAACGGGTCTGCGGGGAGAACAAGACTGGGATAAACAGGTCAGGTCTGGCTTCCCCTTGACAGACAGACACAAACACACTCCATGAGTTTGAGCCTGCTGTGATTTTTACTTCAGAGCATCGGCTTTTCATGCAGGAAGTTCAAGGACCAGTTCTTTGGCCACAGTTTAATATTTATAGACATAATATAGAATTGTCAGCAATTATTTTGGAGCATGAGATGGTAAAGACAACCATGTTTATTTTGGCCATCTTGTGGTCAGCTTACCAGGGATTTGATTTACTGTCTTTAGAGAATAATCATTGTCTCTGGTCAGTAAACTTTTTATAGCTTTGATAAGAACTCTTGTACTGTTTTATTGATTTAGGGGCTCAAACTTTGGGAGGAGGACTTCAAAAGTATCCAGACTGTTTCACCACTCTCTTCTCAAGGGAAGGAAACCTCTACAACCAGGATAAGCTTGGTGAGGAGCCCAGACAGCATCCACCTCCACTAGGAATGAGGAAAGTAGGGCTTCTGTCAGTCTGTGGAAATATACTGATCTCATGTGGCTATCCATGTGATAACAAGGGTAGAGGGGTAAGTCACAACTCCATAACCAAGAGACTTTGGACTGCAAAGAACCAAGAATCTTCCCAAGAAGGAAGATGGGTGTGGAGTGTCTTACCACCCCCTCCAAAAGTAGAATGCTGGCCTCTTGACCTAGGGTTGCTAAATGTAATCACCTGTAGGTGGGCTGTTTTTGGTAGGGAAGATTGGCTCAGCTTTTTTCTTTCCTGAGCTTTTCTATCATAAAGGCAAAACCTGAGCTAGTCCTGAAGTTTTCCTGCATGGAAGGAAAAAATAACAAGCCTGCTTCTGACTTTGAAGTAGGGATATTGAGGAATTGCAATAGAGTCTGTGAGTGAGCTAGCAGGGCAAGAATCTAAGTAGGAAATCTTTGTTGGGTGTTGGCACCTGTTTGCCAGAACTCACTAGTTACAGTGGGGTGCTGGAATAAATGAGGCCTGCAGACACACACACACAAACACACACACACACACTCTTCCTTAGGCACCCCATTTCCTTGGTGTTTTGCAGAGTTGGGTGGGTGTGCTTCAAAGAAAGTGCCCAGAGTACTTAGTTGATGGCTGTGGGTCTGGGTCGTGCTTCTGGAAACTTTTTTTTTTTTTGTTTTTTTATTGTTTTGTTTTGTTTTTGGCTTTTGGAGATAGGGTTTCTCTGTGTAGGTTTGGAGCCTGTGCTGGTGCTTGCTTCATTGAACAGGCTGCCCTTGAACTCGCAGAGATCTGCCTGCCTTTGGCTCCCTAGTGCCAGGATTGAAGGTATGTGCAACCAATATCCAGCATTGCTGCTGAAACCTTAAACATTCATGAGAACCAGGCTTGCATTCCTAGTGCAGTCACTATCAATACTTGCATCTAAATTATTTGTTAGAGTGCTTAGGGTGTTTGAATATGGATTATTGATTTGAAGGGGGGAAATAGGTGCAAGGGAATATTTACTTCTGGCTGCATGAAATATAGGACTCTTGGATGTCACTTCCAAAGTGACGGCCCACAACCCAGCAAAGTCGGAAGTTTGCCCATTACTTTCAGGGACAGTGCTATTGTGCTGTTTAAAAAAAAAAAAAAAAAAAAAAAAAAAAAAAAAACTTTGCCTAACTTAAAGTCATAAAACCTTTCTGTTAATCTTCTAAATTCTTTACCTTAGGATTTTTTTATTTTTTATTTTTTGAGTGTGTATAAAATGTGTTCCCAACTAAGGCTCATTATATTATGTTGTTGTATTGTTGTTTTCATGATGAAAAGATTGCAGAGCTCTTTTGCTTGGATCAGTTCCATTGTTGAGTTTTGAGGAAGTGATGGAAAGGTTGCTAGGCAGAGCTGAGAAGGTGCCCACACTCCCACCTTGGTAGGAGCAAGCAGGCTGTCACAGAAACAAGTTGATGTGGGCCATACCAGACCTGCTGTAGTTGCTCCTTGGTACTTGGAGTTTAAATTAGACTCTTTTATGACCTTTGAGTGTTAGAGCACAACTCCAAACAGCTGTGGGAAACATGGCTATGGCTCCTGCTCCCTGGTGTCTCTAAGAATAATCCACACAGGCCTCAGCCTCCTTCAACATCCAGCTGCAAGTAAAACCCCAGTGTTTAAAGAGCAGGATTCCCCTCTGTAAAGCGGGCTCTGAGATGACTGTTTCCTATTCGTGGAAGGTGTTGTGAGGAGAAAAGGTAGCAAGGTGATGCTGGTTATGTGTGAGTGTGCATGTAATGGAGACATCTAAACAGTATCAATAAGGGAAAAGGGAAGATCCCTGCCACAGTCATTTCAGTGGGCAACGAGTCTGTGGGGAGAACAAGACTGGGATGAACAGGTCAGGTCTTGATTCCCCTTGACAGACAGACCCAAACACACTCCATGAGGTTTGTGCCTGCTGTGATTTTTACTTCAGAGCATCAGCTTTTCATGCAGGAAATTCAAGGACCATAATCTTTGGCCACAGTTTAACATTTATAGACATACTATAGAATTGTCAGCAATTATTTTTGAGCATGAGATGGTAAAGACAACCATGTTTATTTTGGCCATCTTGTGGTCAGCTTACCAGGGATTTGATTTACTGTCTTTAGGGAATAATCATTGTCTCTGGTCAGTAAACTTTTTATAGCTTTGATATGAACTCTTGTACTGTTTTATTGATTTAGGGGCTCAAACTTTGGGAGGAGGACTTCAAAAGTATCCAGACTGTTTCACCACTCTCTTCTCAAGGGAAGGAACCCTCGACAACCAGGATAAGCTTGGTGAGGAGCCCAGACAGCATCCACCTCCACTAGGAATGAGGAAAGTAGGGCTTCTGTCAGTCTGTGGAAATATATTGATCTCATGTGGCTATCCATGTGATAAGTTGGGTAGAATGGTAAGTCACAACTCCATAACCAAGAGACTTTGGACTGCAAGGAACCAAGAATCTTCCCAAGAAGGAAGAGTGGGAGGGGAGTGTCTAACCACCCCTCCAAATGTAGACTGCTGGCCTCTTGACCTAGGATTGCTAAATGTAATCACCTGTAGGTGGGCTGTTTTTGGTAGGGAAGATTGGCTCAGCTTTTTTCTTTCCTGAGCTTTTCTATCATAAAGGCAAAACCTGAGCTAGTCCTGAAGTTTTCCTGCATGGAAGGAAAAAATAACAAGCCTGCTTGTGACTTTGAAGTGGGGATATGGAGAAATTCCAATGGAGACTGTGAGTGAGCTAACAGGGCAAGAATCTAACTGGGAAATCTTTGTTGGGTGTTGGCACCAGTTTGCCAGAACTCACACGTTACACTGGGGTGTTGGAATAAATGAAGCCTGCATACACACACACACACACACACACACACGCACACACACACACACACTCTTCTTTGGCTCCCCAATTCCTTGGTGTTTTGCAGAGTTGGGTGGGTGTGCTTCACAGAAAGTGCCCAGAGTACTTAGCTGATGGCTGTGGGTCTGGGTCCTGCTTCTGGGAACTATTTTTTTGTTGTTGTTGTTATTATTTTTTTGGGGGGCGTTTGAGATAGGGTTTCTCTGTGTAGCTTTGGAGCCTGTCCTGGTGCTTGCTACATAGACCAGGCTGCCCTTGAATTTGCAGAGATCTGCCTGCCTTTGCCTCCCTAGTGCTGTGATTGAAGGTATGTGCCACCAACATCCAGCATTGCTGCTGAAATCTTAAGCCTTCATGAGCCCCAGGCTTGCATTCCCAGTGCAGTAACAATACTTGCATCTAAAATATTTATTAGAGTGCTTATGGTGTTTGCGTATGGATTATAAATTTCAAGGGGGAAAATAGGTCCAAGGGAATATTTACTTCAAGTTGCATGAAATGTAGGACTCTTGGATGTCATCTCCAAAGTGATGGCCCACAATCCAGCAAAGAAGGAAGGTTGGGCATTGCTTTCAGGGACAGTGCTTTTGTGCTGTTAAAAAAAAAAATAAAGCTTTGCCTAACTTAAGGTCATAAAACCTTTCTGTTAATCTTCTAAATTCTTTACTTTAGGATTTTTTTATTTTTTATTTTTTGAGTGTGTATAAAATGTGTTCCCAACTAAGGCTCATTATATTATGTTGTTGTATTGTTGTTTTCATGATGAAAAGATTGCAGAGCTCTTTTGCTTGGATCAATTCCATTGTTGAGTTTTGAGGAAGTGATGGAAAGGTTGCTAGGCAGAGCTGAGTAGGTGCCCACACTCCCACATTGGTAGGAGCAAGCAGGCTGTCACAGAAACAAGTTGATGTAGGCCATACCAGACCTGCTGTAGTTGCTCCTTGGTACATATAGTTTAAATTAGACTATCTTTTGACCTTTGAGTGTTAGAGCACAACACCAAACAGCTGTGGGAAACATGGCTATGGCTCCTGCTCCCAGGTGTCTCTAAGAATAATCCACACAGGCCTCAGCCTCCTTCAACATCCAGCTGCAAGTAAAACCCCAGTGTTTAAAGAGCAGGATTCCCCTCTGTAAAGTAGGCTCTGAGATGACTGTTTCCTATTCCTGGAAGGTGTTGTGAGGAGAATTAATAGCAAGGTGATGCTGGTTCTGTGTGAGTGTGCATGTAATGGAGACATCTAAACAGTATCAATAAGGGAAAAGGGAAGATCCCTGCCACAGTCATTTCAGTGGGCAACGGGTCTGCGGGGAGAACAAGACTGGGATAAACAGGTCAGGTCTGGCTTCCCCTTGACAGACAGACACAAACACACTCCATGAGTTTGAGCCTGCTGTGATTTTTACTTCAGAGCATCGGCTTTTCATGCAGGAAGTTCAAGGACCAGTTCTTTGGCCACAGTTTAATATTTATAGACATAATATAGAATTGTCAGCAATTATTTTGGAGCATGAGATGGTAAAGACAACCATGTTTATTTTGGCCATCTTGTGGTCAGCTTACCAGGGATTTGATTTACTGTCTTTAGAGAATAATCATTGTCTCTGGTCAGTAAACTTTTTATAGCTTTGATAAGAACTCTTGTACTGTTTTATTGATTTAGGGGCTCAAACTTTGGGAGGAGGACTTCAAAAGTATCCAGACTGTTTCACCACTCTCTTCTCAAGGGAAGGAAACCTCTACAACCAGGATAAGCTTGGTGAGGAGCCCAGACAGCATCCACCTCCACTAGGAATGAGGAAAGTAGGGCTTCTGTCAGTCTGTGGAAATATACTGATCTCATGTGGCTATCCATGTGATAACAAGGGTAGAGGGGTAAGTCACAACTCCATAACCAAGAGACTTTGGACTGCAAAGAACCAAGAATCTTCCCAAGAAGGAAGATGGGTGTGGAGTGTCTTACCACCCCCTCCAAAAGTAGAATGCTGGCCTCTTGACCTAGGGTTGCTAAATGTAATCACCTGTAGGTGGGCTGTTTTTGGTAGGGAAGATTGGCTCAGCTTTTTTCTTTCCTGAGCTTTTCTATCATAAAGGCAAAACCTGAGCTAGTCCTGAAGTTTTCCTGCATGGAAGGAAAAAATAACAAGCCTGCTTCTGACTTTGAAGTAGGGATATTGAGGAATTGCAATAGAGTCTGTGAGTGAGCTAGCAGGGCAAGAATCTAAGTAGGAAATCTTTGTTGGGTGTTGGCACCTGTTTGCCAGAACTCACTAGTTACAGTGGGGTGCTGGAATAAATGAGGCCTGCAGACACACACACACAAACACACACACACACACTCTTCCTTAGGCACCCCATTTCCTTGGTGTTTTGCAGAGTTGGGTGGGTGTGCTTCAAAGAAAGTGCCCAGAGTACTTAGTTGATGGCTGTGGGTCTGGGTCGTGCTTCTGGAAACTTTTTTTTTTTTTGTTTTTTTATTGTTTTGTTTTGTTTTTGGCTTTTGGAGATAGGGTTTCTCTGTGTAGGTTTGGAGCCTGTGCTGGTGCTTGCTTCATTGAACAGGCTGCCCTTGAACTCGCAGAGATCTGCCTGCCTTTGGCTCCCTAGTGCCAGGATTGAAGGTATGTGCAACCAATATCCAGCATTGCTGCTGAAACCTTAAACATTCATGAGAACCAGGCTTGCATTCCTAGTGCAGTCACTATCAATACTTGCATCTAAATTATTTGTTAGAGTGCTTAGGGTGTTTGAATATGGATTATTGATTTGAAGGGGGGGAAATAGGTGCAAGGGAATATTTACTTCTGGCTGCATGAAATATAGGACTCTTGGATGTCACTTCCAAAGTGACGGCCCACAACCCAGCAAAGTCGGAAGTTTGCCCATTACTTTCAGGGACAGTGCTATTGTGCTGTTTAAAAAAAAAAAAAAAAAAAAAAAAAAAAAAAAACTTTGCCTAACTTAAAGTCATAAAACCTTTCTGTTAATCTTCTAAATTCTTTACCTTAGGATTTTTTTATTTTTTATTTTTTGAGTGTGTATAAAATGTGTTCCCAACTAAGGCTCATTATATTATGTTGTTGTATTGTTGTTTTCATGATGAAAAGATTGCAGAGCTCTTTTGCTTGGATCAGTTCCATTGTTGAGTTTTGAGGAAGTGATGGAAAGGTTGCTAGGCAGAGCTGAGAAGGTGCCCACACTCCCACCTTGGTAGGAGCAAGCAGGCTGTCACAGAAACAAGTTGATGTGGGCCATACCAGACCTGCTGTAGTTGCTCCTTGGTACTTGGAGTTTAAATTAGACTCTTTTATGACCTTTGAGTGTTAGAGCACAACTCCAAACAGCTGTGGGAAACATGGCTATGGCTCCTGCTCCCTGGTGTCTCTAAGAATAATCCACACAGGCCTCAGCCTCCTTCAACATCCAGCTGCAAGTAAAACCCCAGTGTTTAAAGAGCAGGATTCCCCTCTGTAAAGCGGGCTCTGAGATGACTGTTTCCTATTCGTGGAAGGTGTTGTGAGGAGAAAAGGTAGCAAGGTGATGCTGGTTATGTGTGAGTGTGCATGTAATGGAGACATCTAAACAGTATCAATAAGGGAAAAGGGAAGATCCCTGCCACAGTCATTTCAGTGGGCAACGAGTCTGTGGGGAGAACAAGACTGGGATGAACAGGTCAGGTCTTGATTCCCCTTGACAGACAGACCCAAACACACTCCATGAGGTTTGTGCCTGCTGTGATTTTTACTTCAGAGCATCAGCTTTTCATGCAGGAAATTCAAGGACCATAATCTTTGGCCACAGTTTAACATTTATAGACATACTATAGAATTGTCAGCAATTATTTTTGAGCATGAGATGGTAAAGACAACCATGTTTATTTTGGCCATCTTGTGGTCAGCTTACCAGGGATTTGATTTACTGTCTTTAGGGAATAATCATTGTCTCTGGTCAGTAAACTTTTTATAGCTTTGATATGAACTCTTGTACTGTTTTATTGATTTAGGGGCTCAAACTTTGGGAGGAGGACTTCAAAAGTATCCAGACTGTTTCACCACTCTCTTCTCAAGGGAAGGAACCCTCGACAACCAGGATAAGCTTGGTGAGGAGCCCAGACAGCATCCACCTCCACTAGGAATGAGGAAAGTAGGGCTTCTGTCAGTCTGTGGAAATATATTGATCTCATGTGGCTATCCATGTGATAAGTTGGGTAGAATGGTAAGTCACAACTCCATAACCAAGAGACTTTGGACTGCAAGGAACCAAGAATCTTCCCAAGAAGGAAGAGTGGGAGGGGAGTGTCTAACCACCCCTCCAAATGTAGACTGCTGGCCTCTTGACCTAGGATTGCTAAATGTAATCACCTGTAGGTGGGCTGTTTTTGGTAGGGAAGATTGGCTCAGCTTTTTTCTTTCCTGAGCTTTTCTATCATAAAGGCAAAACCTGAGCTAGTCCTGAAGTTTTCCTGCATGGAAGGAAAAAATAACAAGCCTGCTTGTGACTTTGAAGTGGGGATATGGAGAAATTCCAATGGAGACTGTGAGTGAGCTAGCAGGGCAAGAATCTAACTGGGAAATCTTTCTTGGGTGTTGGCACCAGTTTGCCAGAACTCACACGTTACACTGGGGTGTTGGAATAAATGAAGCCTGCATACACACACACACACACACACACACACTCTTCTTTGGCTCCCCAATTCCTTGGTGTTTTGCAGAGTTGGGTGGGTGTGCTTCACAGAAAGTGCCCAGAGTACTTAGCTGATGGCTGTGGGTCTGGGTCCTGCTTCTGGGAACTATTTTTTTGTTGTTGTTGTTATTATTTTTTTGGGGGGGTTTTGAGATAGGGTTTCTCTGTGTAGCTTTGGAGCCTGTCCTGGTGCTTGCTACATAGACCAGGCTGCCCTTGAATTTGCAGAGATCTGCCTGCCTTTGCCTCCCTAGTGCTGTGATTGAAGGTATGTGCCACCAACATCCAGCATTGCTGCTGAAATCTTAAGCCTTCATGAGCCCCAGGCTTGCATTCCCAGTGCAGTAACAATACTTGCATCTAAAATATTTATTAGAGTGCTTATGGTGTTTGCGTATGGATTATAAATTTCAAGGGGGAAAATAGGTCCAAGGGAATATTTACTTCAAGTTGCATGAAATGTAGGACTCTTGGATGTCATCTCCAAAGTGATGGCCCACAATCCAGCAAAGAAGGAAGGTTGGGCATTGCTTTCAGGGACAGTGCTTTTGTGCTGTTAAAAAAAAAATAAAGCTTTGCCTAACTTAAGGTCATAAAACCTTTCTGTTAATCTTCTAAATTCTTTACTTTAGGATTTTTTTATTTTTTATTTTTTGAGTGTGTATAAAATGTGTTCCCAACTAAGGCTCATTATATTATGTTGTTGTATTGTTGTTTTCATGATGAAAAGATTGCAGAGCTCTTTTGCTTGGATCAATTCCATTGTTGAGTTTTGAGGAAGTGATGGAAAGGTTGCTAGGCAGAGCTGAGTAGGTGCCCACACTCCCACATTGGTAGGAGCAAGCAGGCTGTCACAGAAACAAGTTGATGTAGGCCATACCAGACCTGCTGTAGTTGCTCCTTGGTACATATAGTTTAAATTAGACTATCTTTTGACCTTTGAGTGTTAGAGCACAACACCAAACAGCTGTGGGAAACATGGCTATGGCTCCTGCTCCCAGGTGTCTCTAAGAATAATCCACACAGGCCTCAGCCTCCTTCAACATCCAGCTGCAAGTAAAACCCCAGTGTTTAAAGAGCAGGATTCCCCTCTGTAAAGCAGGCTCTGAGATGACTGTTTCCTATTCCTGGAAGGTGTTGTGAGGAGAATTAATAGCAAGGTGATGCTGGTTCTGTGTGAGTGTGCATGTAATGGAGACATCTAAACAGTATCAATAAGGGAAAAGGGAAGATCCCTGCCACAGTCATTTCAGTGGGCAACGGGTCTGCGGGGAGAACAAGACTGGGATAAACAGGTCAGGTCTGGCTTCCCCTTGACAGACAGACACAAACACACTCCATGAGTTTGAGCCTGCTGTGATTTTTACTTCAGAGCATCGGCTTTTCATGCAGGAAGTTCAAGGACCAGTTCTTTGGCCACAGTTTAATATTTATAGACATAATATAGAATTGTCAGCAATTATTTTGGAGCATGAGATGGTAAAGACAACCATGTTTATTTTGGCCATCTTGTGGTCAGCTTACCAGGGATTTGATTTACTGTCTTTAGAGAATAATCATTGTCTCTGGTCAGTAAACTTTTTATAGCTTTGATAAGAACTCTTGTACTGTTTTATTGATTTAGGGGCTCAAACTTTGGGAGGAGGACTTCAAAAGTATCCAGACTGTTTCACCACTCTCTTCTCAAGGGAAGGAAACCTCTACAACCAGGATAAGCTTGGTGAGGAGCCCAGACAGCATCCACCTCCACTAGGAATGAGGAAAGTAGGGCTTCTGTCAGTCTGTGCAAATATACTGATCTCATGTGGCTATCCATGTGATAACAAGGGTAGAGGGGTAAGTCACAACTCCATAACCAAGAGACTTTGGACTGCAAAGAACCAAGAATCTTCCCAAGAAGGAAGATGGGTGTGGAGTGTCTTACCACCCCCTCCAAAAGTAGAATGCTGGCCTCTTGACCTAGGGTTGCTAAATGTAATCACCTGTAGGTGGGCTGTTTTTGGTAGGGAAGATTGGCTCAGCTTTTTTCTTTCCTGAGCTTTTCTATCATAAAGGCAAAACCTGAGCTAGTCCTGAAGTTTTCCTGCATGGAAGGAAAAAATAACAAGCCTGCTTCTGACTTTGAAGTAGGGATATTGAGGAATTGCAATAGAGTCTGTGAGTGAGCTAGCAGGGCAAGAATCTAAGTAGGAAATCTTTGTTGGGTGTTGGCACCTGTTTGCCAGAACTCACTAGTTACAGTGGGGTGCTGGAATAAATGAGGCCTGCAGACACACACACACAAACACACACACACACACTCTTCCTTAGGCACCCCATTTCCTTGGTGTTTTGCAGAGTTGGGTGGGTGTGCTTCAAAGAAAGTGCCCAGAGTACTTAGTTGATGGCTGTGGGTCTGGGTCGTGCTTCTGGAAACTTTTTTTTTTTTTGTTTTTTTATTGTTTTGTTTTGTTTTTGGCTTTTGGAGATAGGGTTTCTCTGTGTAGGTTTGGAGCCTGTCCTGGTGCTTGCTTCATTGAACAGGCTGCCCTTGAACTCGCAGAGATCTGCCTGCCTTTGGCTCCCTAGTGCCAGGATTGAAGGTATGTGCAACCAATATCCAGCATTGCTGCTGAAACCTTAAACATTCATGAGAACCAGGCTTGCATTCCTAGTGCAGTCACTATCAATACTTGCATCTAAATTATTTGTTAGAGTGCTTAGGGTGTTTGAATATGGATTATTGATTTGAAGGGGGGAAATAGGTGCAAGGGAATATTTACTTCTGGCTGCATGAAATATAGGACTCTTGGATGTCACTTCCAAAGTGACGGCCCACAACCCAGCAAAGTCGGAAGTTTGCCCATTACTTTCAGGGACAGTGCTATTGTGCTGTTTAAAAAAAAAAAAAAAAAAAAAAACTTTGCCTAACTTAAAGTCATAAAACCTTTCTGTTAATCTTCTAAATTCTTTACCTTAGGATTTTTTTATTTTTTATTTTTTGAGTGTGTATAAAATGTGTTCCCAACTAAGGCTCATTATATTATGTTGTTGTATTGTTGTTTTCATGATGAAAAGATTGCAGAGCTCTTTTGCTTGGATCAGTTCCATTGTTGAGTTTTGAGGAAGTGATGGAAAGGTTGCTAGGCAGAGCTGAGAAGGTGCCCACACTCCCACCTTGGTAGGAGCAAGCAGGCTGTCACAGAAACAAGTTGATGTGGGCCATACCAGACCTGCTGTAGTTGCTCCTTGGTACTTGGAGTTTAAATTAGACTCTTTTATGACCTTTGAGTGTTAGAGCACAACTCCAAACAGCTGTGGGAAACATGGCTATGGCTCCTGCTCCCTGGTGTCTCTAAGAATAATCCACACAGGCCTCAGCCTCCTTCAACATCCAGCTGCAAGTAAAACCCCAGTGTTTAAAGAGCAGGATTCCCCTCTGTAAAGCGGGCTCTGAGATGACTGTTTCCTATTCGTGGAAGGTGTTGTGAGGAGAAAAGGTAGCAAGGTGATGCTGGTTATGTGTGAGTGTGCATGTAATGGAGACATCTAAACAGTATCAATAAGGGAAAAGGGAAGATCCCTGCCACAGTCATTTCAGTGGGCAACGAGTCTGTGGGGAGAACAAGACTGGGATGAACAGGTCAGGTCTTGATTCCCCTTGACAGACAGACCCAAACACACTCCATGAGGTTTGTGCCTGCTGTGATTTTTACTTCAGAGCATCAGCTTTTCATGCAGGAAATTCAAGGACCATAATCTTTGGCCACAGTTTAACATTTATAGACATACTATAGAATTGTCAGCAATTATTTTTGAGCATGAGATGGTAAAGACAACCATGTTTATTTTGGCCATCTTGTGGTCAGCTTACCAGGGATTTGATTTACTGTCTTTAGGGAATAATCATTGTCTCTGGTCAGTAAACTTTTTATAGCTTTGATATGAACTCTTGTACTGTTTTATTGATTTAGGGGCTCAAACTTTGGGAGGAGGACTTCAAAAGTATCCAGACTGTTTCACCACTCTCTTCTCAAGGGAAGGAACCCTCGACAACCAGGATAAGCTTGGTGAGGAGCCCAGACAGCATCCACCTCCACTAGGAATGAGGAAAGTAGGGCTTCTGTCAGTCTGTGGAAATATATTGATCTCATGTGGCTATCCATGTGATAAGTTGGGTAGAATGGTAAGTCACAACTCCATAACCAAGAGACTTTGGACTGCAAGGAACCAAGAATCTTCCCAAGAAGGAAGAGTGGGAGGGGAGTGTCTAACCACCCCTCCAAATGTAGACTGCTGGCCTCTTGACCTAGGATTGCTAAATGTAATCACCTGTAGGTGGGCTGTTTTTGGTAGGGAAGATTGGCTCAGCTTTTTTCTTTCCTGAGCTTTTCTATCATAAAGGCAAAACCTGAGCTAGTCCTGAAGTTTTCCTGCATGGAAGGAAAAAATAACAAGCCTGCTTGTGACTTTGAAGTGGGGATATGGAGAAATTCCAATGGAGACTGTGAGTGAGCTAGCAGGGCAAGAATCTAACTGGGAAATCTTTCTTGGGTGTTGGCACCAGTTTGCCAGAACTCACACGTTACACTGGGGTGTTGGAATAAATGAAGCCTGCATACACACACACACACACACACACACACACACACACACACACACTCTTCTTTGGCTCCCCAATTCCTTGGTGTTTTGCAGAGTTGGGTGGGTGTGCTTCACAGAAAGTGCCCAGAGTACTTAGCTGATGGCTGTGGGTCTGGGTCCTGCTTCTGGGAACTATTTTTTTGTTGTTGTTGTTATTATTTTTTGGGGGGGGTTTTGAGATAGGGTTTCTCTGTGTAGCTTTGGAGCCTGTCCTGGTGCTTGCTACATAGACCAGGCTGCCCTTGAATTTGCAGAGATCTGCCTGCCTTTGCCTCCCTAGTGCTGTGATTGAAGGTATGTGCCACCAACATCCAGCATTGCTGCTGAAATCTTAAGCCTTCATGAGCCCCAGGCTTGCATTCCCAGTGCAGTAACAATACTTGCATCTAAAATATTTATTAGAGTGCTTATGGTGTTTGCGTATGGATTATAAATTTCAAGGGGGAAAATAGGTCCAAGGGAATATTTACTTCAAGTTGCATGAAATGTAGGACTCTTGGATGTCATCTCCAAAGTGATGGCCCACAATCCAGCAAAGAAGGAAGGTTGGGCATTGCTTTCAGGGACAGTGCTTTTGTGCTGTTAAAAAAAAAAATAAAGCTTTGCCTAACTTAAGGTCATAAAACCTTTCTGTTAATCTTCTAAATTCTTTACTTTAGGATTTTTTTATTTTTTATTTTTTGAGTGTGTATAAAATGTGTTCCCAACTAAGGCTCATTATATTATGTTGTTGTATTGTTGTTTTCATGATGAAAAGATTGCAGAGCTCTTTTGCTTGGATCAATTCCATTGTTGAGTTTTGAGGAAGTGATGGAAAGGTTGCTAGGCAGAGCTGAGTAGGTGCCCACACTCCCACATTGGTAGGAGCAAGCAGGCTGTCACAGAAACAAGTTGATGTAGGCCATACCAGACCTGCTGTAGTTGCTCCTTGGTACATATAGTTTAAATTAGACTATCTTTTGACCTTTGAGTGTTAGAGCACAACACCAAACAGCTGTGGGAAACATGGCTATGGCTCCTGCTCCCAGGTGTCTCTAAGAATAATCCACACAGGCCTCAGCCTCCTTCAACATCCAGCTGCAAGTAAAACCCCAGTGTTTAAAGAGCAGGATTCCCCTCTGTAAAGCAGGCTCTGAGATGACTGTTTCCTATTCCTGGAAGGTGTTGTGAGGAGAATTAATAGCAAGGTGATGCTGGTTCTGTGTGAGTGTGCATGTAATGGAGACATCTAAACAGTATCAATAAGGGAAAAGGGAAGATCCCTGCCACAGTCATTTCAGTGGGCAACGGGTCTGCGGGGAGAACAAGACTGGGATAAACAGGTCAGGTCTGGCTTCCCCTTGACAGACAGACACAAACACACTCCATGAGTTTGAGCCTGCTGTGATTTTTACTTCAGAGCATCGGCTTTTCATGCAGGAAGTTCAAGGACCAGTTCTTTGGCCACAGTTTAATATTTATAGACATAATATAGAATTGTCAGCAATTATTTTGGAGCATGAGATGGTAAAGACAACCATGTTTATTTTGGCCATCTTGTGGTCAGCTTACCAGGGATTTGATTTACTGTCTTTAGAGAATAATCATTGTCTCTGGTCAGTAAACTTTTTATAGCTTTGATAAGAACTCTTGTACTGTTTTATTGATTTAGGGGCTCAAACTTTGGGAGGAGGACTTCAAAAGTATCCAGACTGTTTCACCACTCTCTTCTCAAGGGAAGGAACCCTCTACAACCAGGATAAGCTTGGTGAGGAGCCCAGACAGCATCCACCTCCACTAGGAATGAGGAAAGTAGGGCTTCTGTCAGTCTGTGCAAATATACTGATCTCATGTGGCTATCCATGTGATAACAAGGGTAGAGGGGTAAGTCACAACTCCATAACCAAGAGACTTTGGACTGCAAAGAACCAAGAATCTTCCCAAGAAGGAAGATGGGTGTGGAGTGTCTTACCACCCCCTCCAAAAGTAGAATGCTGGCCTCTTGACCTAGGGTTGCTAAATGTAATCACCTGTAGGTGGGCTGTTTTTGGTAGGGAAGATTGGCTCAGCTTTTTTCTTTCCTGAGCTTTTCTATCATAAAGGCAAAACCTGAGCTAGTCCTGAAGTTTTCCTGCATGGAAGGAAAAAATAACAAGCCTGCTTCTGACTTTGAAGTAGGGATATTGAGGAATTGCAATAGAGTCTGTGAGTGAGCTAGCAGGGCAAGAATCTAAGTAGGAAATCTTTGTTGGGTGTTGGCACCTGTTTGCCAGAACTCACTAGTTACAGTGGGGTGCTGGAATAAATGAGGCCTGCAGACACACACACACAAACACACACACACACACTCTTCCTTAGGCACCCCATTTCCTTGGTGTTTTGCAGAGTTGGGTGGGTGTGCTTCAAAGAAAGTGCCCAGAGTACTTAGTTGATGGCTGTGGGTCTGGGTCGTGCTTCTGGAAACTTTTTTTTTTTTGTTTTTTTATTGTTTTGTTTTGTTTTTGGCTTTTGGAGATAGGGTTTCTCTGTGTAGGTTTGGAGCCTGTCCTGGTGCTTGCTTCATTGAACAGGCTGCCCTTGAACTCGCAGAGATCTGCCTGCCTTTGGCTCCCTAGTGCCGGGATTGAAGGTATGTGCAACCAATATCCAGCATTGCTGCTGAAACCTTAAACATTCATGAGAACCAGGCTTGCATTCCTAGTGCAGTCACTATCAATACTTGCATCTAAATTATTTGTTAGAGTGCTTAGGGTGTTTGAATATGGATTATTAATTTGAAGGGGGGAAATAGGTGCAAGGGAATATTTACTTCTGGCTGCATGAAATATAGGACTCTTGGATGTCACTTCCAAAGTGACGGCCCACAACCCAGCAAAGTCGGAAGTTTGCCCATTACTTTCAGGGACAGTGCTATTGTGCTGTTTAAAAAAAAAAAAAAAAAAAAAAAAAAAAAAACTTTGCCTAACTTAAAGTCATAAAACCTTTCTGTTAATCTTCTAAATTCTTTACCTTAGGATTTTTTTATTTTTTATTTTTTGAGTGTGTATAAAATGTGTTCCCAACTAAGGCTCATTATATTATGTTGTTGTATTGTTGTTTTCATGATGAAAAGATTGCAGAGCTCTTTTGCTTGGATCAGTTCCATTGTTGAGTTTTGAGGAAGTGATGGAAAGGTTGCTAGGCAGAGCTGAGAAGGTGCCCACACTCCCACCTTGGTAGGAGCAAGCAGGCTGTCACAGAAACAAGTTGATGTGGGCCATACCAGACCTGCTGTAGTTGCTCCTTGGTACTTGGAGTTTAAATTAGACTCTTTTATGACCTTTGAGTGTTAGAGCACAACTCCAAACAGCTGTGGGAAACATGGCTATGGCTCCTGCTCCCTGGTGTCTCTAAGAATAATCCACACAGGCCTCAGCCTCCTTCAACATCCAGCTGCAAGTAAAACCCCAGTGTTTAAAGAGCAGGATTCCCCTCTGTAAAGCGGGCTCTGAGATGACTGTTTCCTATTCGTGGAAGGTGTTGTGAGGAGAAAAGGTAGCAAGGTGATGCTGGTTATGTGTGAGTGTGCATGTAATGGAGACATCTAAACAGTATCAATAAGGGAAAAGGGAAGATCCCTGCCACAGTCATTTCAGTGGGCAACGAGTCTGTGGGGAGAACAAGACTGGGATGAACAGGTCAGGTCTTGATTCCCCTTGACAGACAGACCCAAACACACTCCATGAGGTTTGTGCCTGCTGTGATTTTTACTTCAGAGCATCAGCTTTTCATGCAGGAAATTCAAGGACCATAATCTTTGGCCACAGTTTAACATTTATAGACATACTATAGAATTGTCAGCAATTATTTTTGAGCATGAGATGGTAAAGACAACCATGTTTATTTTGGCCATCTTGTGGTCAGCTTACCAGGGATTTGATTTACTGTCTTTAGGGAATAATCATTGTCTCTGGTCAGTAAACTTTTTATAGCTTTGATATGAACTCTTGTACTGTTTTATTGATTTAGGGGCTCAAACTTTGGGAGGAGGACTTCAAAAGTATCCAGACTGTTTCACCACTCTCTTCTCAAGGGAAGGAACCCTCGACAACCAGGATAAGCTTGGTGAGGAGCCCAGACAGCATCCACCTCCACTAGGAATGAGGAAAGTAGGGCTTCTGTCAGTCTGTGGAAATATATTGATCTCATGTGGCTATCCATGTGATAAGTTGGGTAGAATGGTAAGTCACAACTCCATAACCAAGAGACTTTGGACTGCAAGGAACCAAGAATCTTCCCAAGAAGGAAGAGTGGGAGGGGAGTGTCTAACCACCCCTCCAAATGTAGACTGCTGGCCTCTTGACCTAGGATTGCTAAATGTAATCACCTGTAGGTGGGCTGTTTTTGGTAGGGAAGATTGGCTCAGCTTTTTTCTTTCCTGAGCTTTTCTATCATAAAGGCAAAACCTGAGCTAGTCCTGAAGTTTTCCTGCATGGAAGGAAAAAATAACAAGCCTGCTTGTGACTTTGAAGTGGGGATATGGAGAAATTCCAATGGAGACTGTGAGTGAGCTAGCAGGGCAAGAATCTAACTGGGAAATCTTTCTTGGGTGTTGGCACCAGTTTGCCAGAACTCACACGTTACACTGGGGTGTTGGAATAAATGAAGCCTGCATACACACACACACACACACACACACACACACACACACACACACACACTCTTCTTTGGCTCCCCAATTCCTTGGTGTTTTGCAGAGTTGGGTGGGTGTGCTTCACAGAAAGTGCCCAGAGTACTTAGCTGATGGCTGTGGGTCTGGGTCCTGCTTCTGGGAACTATTTTTTTGTTGTTGTTGTTATTATTTTGTTTTGTGGGGGGTTTTGAGATAGGGTTTCTCTGTGTAGCTTTGGAGCCTGTCCTGGTGCTTGCTACATAGACCAGGCTGCCCTTGAATTTGCAGAGATCTGCCTGCCTTTGCCTCCCTAGTGCTGTGATTGAAGGTATGTGCCACCAACATCCAGCATTGCTGCTGAAATCTTAAGCCTTCATGAGCCCCAGGCTTGCATTCCCAGTGCAGTAACAATACTTGCATCTAAAATATTTATTAGAGTGCTTATGGTGTTTGCGTATGGATTATAAATTTCAAGGGGGAAAATAGGTCCAAGGGAATATTTACTTCAAGTTGCATGAAATGTAGGACTCTTGGATGTCATCTCCAAAGTGATGGCCCACAATCCAGCAAAGAAGGAAGGTTGGGCATTGCTTTCAGGGACAGTGCTTTTGTGCTGTTAAAAAAAAAAAATAAAGCTTTGCCTAACTTAAGGTCATAAAACCTTTCTGTTAATCTTCTAAATTCTTTACTTTAGGATTTTTTTATTTTTTATTTTTTGAGTGTGTATAAAATGTGTTCCCAACTAAGGCTCATTATATTATGTTGTTGTATTGTTGTTTTCATGATGAAAAGATTGCAGAGCTCTTTTGCTTGGATCAATTCCATTGTTGAGTTTTGAGGAAGTGATGGAAAGGTTGCTAGGCAGAGCTGAGTAGGTGCCCACACTCCCACATTGGTAGGAGCAAGCAGGCTGTCACAGAAACAAGTTG
Organism: Phodopus roborovskii; assembly: GCF_943737965.1. Taxonomy (NCBI): domain Eukaryota; kingdom Metazoa; phylum Chordata; class Mammalia; order Rodentia; family Cricetidae; genus Phodopus; species Phodopus roborovskii. Next base: position 1,461,575 of record NW_026125739.1, read on the forward strand.
ATGTAGGCCATACCAGACCTGCTGTAGTTGCTCCTTGGTACATATAGTTTAAATTAGACTATCTTTTGACCTTTGAGTGTTAGAGCACAACACCAAACAGCTGTGGGAAACATGGCTATGGCTCCTGCTCCCAGGTGTCTCTAAGAATAATCCACACAGGCCTCAGCCTCCTTCAACATCCAGCTGCAAGTAAAACCCCAGTGTTTAAAGAGCAGGATTCCCCTCTGTAAAGCAGGCTCTGAGATGACTGTTTCCTATTCCTGGAAGGTGTTGTGAGGAGAATTAATAGCAAGGTGATGCTGGTTCTGTGTGAGTGTGCATGTAATGGAGACATCTAAACAGTATCAATAAGGGAAAAGGGAAGATCCCTGCCACAGTCATTTCAGTGGGCAACGGGTCTGCGGGGAGAACAAGACTGGGATAAACAGGTCAGGTCTGGCTTCCCCTTGACAGACAGACACAAACACACTCCATGAGTTTGAGCCTGCTGTGATTTTTACTTCAGAGCATCGGCTTTTCATGCAGGAAGTTCAAGGACCAGTTCTTTGGCCACAGTTTAATATTTATAGACATAATATAGAATTGTCAGCAATTATTTTGGAGCATGAGATGGTAAAGACAACCATGTTTATTTTGGCCATCTTGTGGTCAGCTTACCAGGGATTTGATTTACTGTCTTTAGAGAATAATCATTGTCTCTGGTCAGTAAACTTTTTATAGCTTTGATAAGAACTCTTGTACTGTTTTATTGATTTAGGGGCTCAAACTTTGGGAGGAGGACTTCAAAAGTATCCAGACTGTTTCACCACTCTCTTCTCAAGGGAAGGAACCCTCTACAACCAGGATAAGCTTGGTGAGGAGCCCAGACAGCATCCACCTCCACTAGGAATGAGGAAAGTAGGGCTTCTGTCAGTCTGTGCAAATATACTGATCTCATGTGGCTATCCATGTGATAACAAGGGTAGAGGGGTAAGTCACAACTCCATAACCAAGAGACTTTGGACTGCAAGGAACCAAGAATCTTCCCAAGAAGGAAGAGTGGGTGTGGAGTGTCTTACCACCCCCTCCAAAAGTAGAATGCTGGCCTCTTGACCTAGGGTTGCTAAATGTAATCACCTGTAGGTGGGCTGTTTTTGGTAGGGAAGATTGGCTCAGCTTTTTTCTTTCCTGAGCTTTTCTATCATAAAGGCAAAACCTGAGCTAGTCCTGAAGTTTTCCTGCATGGAAGGAAAAAATAACAAGCCTGCTTCTGACTTTGAAGTAGGGATATTGAGGAATTGCAATAGAGTCTGTGAGTGAGCTAGCAGGGCAAGAATCTAAGTAGGAAATCTTTGTTGGGTGTTGGCACCTGTTTGCCAGAACTCACTAGTTACAGTGGGGTGCTGGAATAAATGAGGCCTGCAGACACACACACACAAACACACACACACACACTCTTCCTTAGGCACCCCATTTCCTTGGTGTTTTGCAGAGTTGGGTGGGTGTGCTTCAAAGAAAGTGCCCAGAGTACTTAGTTGATGGCTGTGGGTCTGGGTCGTGCTTCTGGAAACTTTTTTTTTTTGTTTTTTTATTGTTTTGTTTTGTTTTTGGCTTTTGGAGATAGGGTTTCTCTGTGTAGGTTTGGAGCCTGTCCTGGTGCTTGCTTCATTGAACAGGCTGCCCTTGAACTCGCAGAGATCTGCCTGCCTTTGGCTCCCTAGTGCCGGGATTGAAGGTATGTGCAACCAATATCCAGCATTGCTGCTGAAACCTTAAACATTCATGAGAACCAGGCTTGCATTCCTAGTGCAGTCACTATCAATACTTGCATCTAAATTATTTGTTAGAGTGCTTAGGGTGTTTGAATATGGATTATTGATTTGAAGGGGGGAAATAGGTGCAAGGGAATATTTACTTCTGGCTGCATGAAATATAGGACTCTTGGATGTCACTTCCAAAGTGACGGCCCACAACCCAGCAAAGTCGGAAGTTTGCCCATTACTTTCAGGGACAGTGCTATTGTGCTGTTTAAAAAAAAAAAAAAAAAAAAAAAAAAAAAAAACTTTGCCTAACTTAAAGTCATAAAACCTTTCTGTTAATCTTCTAAATTCTTTACCTTAGGATTTTTTTATTTTTTATTTTTTGAGTGTGTATAAAATGTGTTCCCAACTAAGGCTCATTATATTATGTTGTTGTATTGTTGTTTTCATGATGAAAAGATTGCAGAGCTCTTTTGCTTGGATCAGTTCCATTGTTGAGTTTTGAGGAAGTGATGGAAAGGTTGCTAGGCAGAGCTGAGAAGGTGCCCACACTCCCACCTTGGTAGGAGCAAGCAGGCTGTCACAGAAACAAGTTGATGTGGGCCATACCAGACCTGCTGTAGTTGCTCCTTGGTACTTGGAGTTTAAATTAGACTCTTTTATGACCTTTGAGTGTTAGAGCACAACTCCAAACAGCTGTGGGAAACATGGCTATGGCTCCTGCTCCCTGGTGTCTCTAAGAATAATCCACACAGGCCTCAGCCTCCTTCAACATCCAGCTGCAAGTAAAACCCCAGTGTTTAAAGAGCAGGATTCCCCTCTGTAAAGCGGGCTCTGAGATGACTGTTTCCTATTCGTGGAAGGTGTTGTGAGGAGAAAAGGTAGCAAGGTGATGCTGGTTATGTGTGAGTGTGCATGTAATGGAGACATCTAAACAGTATCAATAAGGGAAAAGGGAAGATCCCTGCCACAGTCATTTCAGTGGGCAACGAGTCTGTGGGGAGAACAAGACTGGGATGAACAGGTCAGGTCTTGATTCCCCTTGACAGACAGACCCAAACACACTCCATGAGGTTTGTGCCTGCTGTGATTTTTACTTCAGAGCATCAGCTTTTCATGCAGGAAATTCAAGGACCATAATCTTTGGCCACAGTTTAACATTTATAGACATACTATAGAATTGTCAGCAATTATTTTTGAGCATGAGATGGTAAAGACAACCATGTTTATTTTGGCCATCTTGTGGTCAGCTTACCAGGGATTTGATTTACTGTCTTTAGGGAATAATCATTGTCTCTGGTCAGTAAACTTTTTATAGCTTTGATATGAACTCTTGTACTGTTTTATTGATTTAGGGGCTCAAACTTTGGGAGGAGGACTTCAAAAGTATCCAGACTGTTTCACCACTCTCTTCTCAAGGGAAGGAACCCTCGACAACCAGGATAAGCTTGGTGAGGAGCCCAGACAGCATCCACCTCCACTAGGAATGAGGAAAGTAGGGCTTCTGTCAGTCTGTGGAAATATATTGATCTCATGTGGCTATCCATGTGATAAGTTGGGTAGAATGGTAAGTCACAACTCCATAACCAAGAGACTTTGGACTGCAAGGAACCAAGAATCTTCCCAAGAAGGAAGAGTGGGAGGGGAGTGTCTAACCACCCCTCCAAATGTAGACTGCTGGCCTCTTGACCTAGGATTGCTAAATGTAATCACCTGTAGGTGGGCTGTTTTTGGTAGGGAAGATTGGCTCAGCTTTTTTCTTTCCTGAGCTTTTCTATCATAAAGGCAAAACCTGAGCTAGTCCTGAAGTTTTCCTGCATGGAAGGAAAAAATAACAAGCCTGCTTGTGACTTTGAAGTGGGGATATGGAGAAATTCCAATGGAGACTGTGAGTGAGCTAGCAGGGCAAGAATCTAACTGGGAAATCTTTCTTGGGTGTTGGCACCAGTTTGCCAGAACTCACACGTTACACTGGGGTGTTGGAATAAATGAAGCCTGCATACACACACACACACACACACACACACACACACACACACACACTCTTCTTTGGCTCCCCAATTCCTTGGTGTTTTGCAGAGTTGGGTGGGTGTGCTTCACAGAAAGTGCCCAGAGTACTTAGCTGATGGCTGTGGGTCTGGGTCCTGCTTCTGGGAACTATTTTTTTGTTGTTGTTGTTATTATTTTTTGGGGGGGGTTTTGAGATAGGGTTTCTCTGTGTAGCTTTGGAGCCTGTCCTGGTGCTTGCTACATAGACCAGGCTGCCCTTGAATTTGCAGAGATCTGCCTGCCTTTGCCTCCCTAGTGCTGTGATTGAAGGTATGTGCCACCAACATCCAGCATTGCTGCTGAAATCTTAAGCCTTCATGAGCCCCAGGCTTGCATTCCCAGTGCAGTAACAATACTTGCATCTAAAATATTTATTAGAGTGCTTATGGTGTTTGCGTATGGATTATAAATTTCAAGGGGGAAAATAGGTCCAAGGGAATATTTACTTCAAGTTGCATGAAATGTAGGACTCTTGGATGTCATCTCCAAAGTGATGGCCCACAATCCAGCAAAGAAGGAAGGTTGGGCATTGCTTTCAGGGACAGTGCTTTTGTGCTGTTAAAAAAAAAAATAAAGCTTTGCCTAACTTAAGGTCATAAAACCTTTCTGTTAATCTTCTAAATTCTTTACTTTAGGATTTTTTTATTTTTTATTTTTTGAGTGTGTATAAAATGTGTTCCCAACTAAGGCTCATTATATTATGTTGTTGTATTGTTGTTTTCATGATGAAAAGATTGCAGAGCTCTTTTGCTTGGATCAATTCCATTGTTGAGTTTTGAGGAAGTGATGGAAAGGTTGCTAGGCAGAGCTGAGTAGGTGCCCACACTCCCACATTGGTAGGAGCAAGCAGGCTGTCACAGAAACAAGTTGATGTAGGCCATACCAGACCTGCTGTAGTTGCTCCTTGGTACATATAGTTTAAATTAGACTATCTTTTGACCTTTGAGTGTTAGAGCACAACACCAAACAGCTGTGGGAAACATGGCTATGGCTCCTGCTCCCAGGTGTCTCTAAGAATAATCCACACAGGCCTCAGCCTCCTTCAACATCCAGCTGCAAGTAAAACCCCAGTGTTTAAAGAGCAGGATTCCCCTCTGTAAAGCAGGCTCTGAGATGACTGTTTCCTATTCCTGGAAGGTGTTGTGAGGAGAATTAATAGCAAGGTGATGCTGGTTCTGTGTGAGTGTGCATGTAATGGAGACATCTAAACAGTATCAATAAGGGAAAAGGGAAGATCCCTGCCACAGTCATTTCAGTGGGCAACGGGTCTGCGGGGAGAACAAGACTGGGATAAACAGGTCAGGTCTGGCTTCCCCTTGACAGACAGACACAAACACACTCCATGAGTTTGAGCCTGCTGTGATTTTTACTTCAGAGCATCGGCTTTTCATGCAGGAAGTTCAAGGACCAGTTCTTTGGCCACAGTTTAATATTTATAGACATAATATAGAATTGTCAGCAATTATTTTGGAGCATGAGATGGTAAAGACAACCATGTTTATTTTGGCCATCTTGTGGTCAGCTTACCAGGGATTTGATTTACTGTCTTTAGAGAATAATCATTGTCTCTGGTCAGTAAACTTTTTATAGCTTTGATAAGAACTCTTGTACTGTTTTATTGATTTAGGGGCTCAAACTTTGGGAGGAGGACTTCAAAAGTATCCAGACTGTTTCACCACTCTCTTCTCAAGGGAAGGAACCCTCTACAACCAGGATAAGCTTGGTGAGGAGCCCAGACAGCATCCACCTCCACTAGGAATGAGGAAAGTAGGGCTTCTGTCAGTCTGTGCAAATATACTGATCTCATGTGGCTATCCATGTGATAACAAGGGTAGAGGGGTAAGTCACAACTCCATAACCAAGAGACTTTGGACTGCAAAGAACCAAGAATCTTCCCAAGAAGGAAGATGGGTGTGGAGTGTCTTACCACCCCCTCCAAAAGTAGAATGCTGGCCTCTTGACCTAGGGTTGCTAAATGTAATCACCTGTAGGTGGGCTGTTTTTGGTAGGGAAGATTGGCTCAGCTTTTTTCTTTCCTGAGCTTTTCTATCATAAAGGCAAAACCTGAGCTAGTCCTGAAGTTTTCCTGCATGGAAGGAAAAAATAACAAGCCTGCTTCTGACTTTGAAGTAGGGATATTGAGGAATTGCAATAGAGTCTGTGAGTGAGCTAGCAGGGCAAGAATCTAAGTAGGAAATCTTTGTTGGGTGTTGGCACCTGTTTGCCAGAACTCACTAGTTACAGTGGGGTGCTGGAATAAATGAGGCCTGCAGACACACACACACAAACACACACACACACACTCTTCCTTAGGCACCCCATTTCCTTGGTGTTTTGCAGAGTTGGGTGGGTGTGCTTCAAAGAAAGTGCCCAGAGTACTTAGTTGATGGCTGTGGGTCTGGGTCGTGCTTCTGGAAACTTTTTTTTTTTTTGTTTTTTTATTGTTTTGTTTTGTTTTTGGCTTTTGGAGATAGGGTTTCTCTGTGTAGGTTTGGAGCCTGTCCTGGTGCTTGCTTCATTGAACAGGCTGCCCTTGAACTCGCAGAGATCTGCCTGCCTTTGGCTCCCTAGTGCCGGGATTGAAGGTATGTGCAACCAATATCCAGCATTGCTGCTGAAACCTTAAACATTCATGAGAACCAGGCTTGCATTCCTAGTGCAGTCACTATCAATACTTGCATCTAAATTATTTGTTAGAGTGCTTAGGGTGTTTGAATATGGATTATTAATTTGAAGGGGGGAAATAGGTGCAAGGGAATATTTACTTCTGGCTGCATGAAATATAGGACTCTTGGATGTCACTTCCAAAGTGACGGCCCACAACCCAGCAAAGTCGGAAGTTTGCCCATTACTTTCAGGGACAGTGCTATTGTGCTGTTTAAAAAAAAAAAAAAAAAAAAAAAAAACTTTGCCTAACTTAAAGTCATAAAACCTTTCTGTTAATCTTCTAAATTCTTTACCTTAGGATTTTTTTATTTTTTATTTTTTGAGTGTGTATAAAATGTGTTCCCAACTAAGGCTCATTATATTATGTTGTTGTATTGTTGTTTTCATGATGAAAAGATTGCAGAGCTCTTTTGCTTGGATCAGTTCCATTGTTGAGTTTTGAGGAAGTGATGGAAAGGTTGCTAGGCAGAGCTGAGAAGGTGCCCACACTCCCACCTTGGTAGGAGCAAGCAGGCTGTCACAGAAACAAGTTGATGTGGGCCATACCAGACCTGCTGTAGTTGCTCCTTGGTACTTGGAGTTTAAATTAGACTCTTTTATGACCTTTGAGTGTTAGAGCACAACTCCAAACAGCTGTGGGAAACATGGCTATGGCTCCTGCTCCCTGGTGTCTCTAAGAATAATCCACACAGGCCTCAGCCTCCTTCAACATCCAGCTGCAAGTAAAACCCCAGTGTTTAAAGAGCAGGATTCCCCTCTGTAAAGCGGGCTCTGAGATGACTGTTTCCTATTCGTGGAAGGTGTTGTGAGGAGAAAAGGTAGCAAGGTGATGCTGGTTATGTGTGAGTGTGCATGTAATGGAGACATCTAAACAGTATCAATAAGGGAAAAGGGAAGATCCCTGCCACAGTCATTTCAGTGGGCAACGAGTCTGCGGGGAGAACAAGACTGGGATGAACAGGTCAGGTCTTGATTCCCCTTGACAGACAGACCCAAACACACTCCATGAGGTTTGTGCCTGCTGTGATTTTTACTTCAGAGCATCAGCTTTTCATGCAGGAAATTCAAGGACCATAATCTTTGGCCACAGTTTAACATTTATAGACATACTATAGAATTGTCAGCAATTATTTTTGAGCATGAGATGGTAAAGACAACCATGTTTATTTTGGCCATCTTGTGGTCAGCTTACCAGGGATTTGATTTACTGTCTTTAGGGAATAATCATTGTCTCTGGTCAGTAAACTTTTTATAGCTTTGATATGAACTCTTGTACTGTTTTATTGATTTAGGGGCTCAAACTTTGGGAGGAGGACTTCAAAAGTATCCAGACTGTTTCACCACTCTCTTCTCAAGGGAAGGAACCCTCGACAACCAGGATAAGCTTGGTGAGGAGCCCAGACAGCATCCACCTCCACTAGGAATGAGGAAAGTAGGGCTTCTGTCAGTCTGTGGAAATATATTGATCTCATGTGGCTATCCATGTGATAAGTTGGGTAGAATGGTAAGTCACAACTCCATAACCAAGAGACTTTGGACTGCAAGGAACCAAGAATCTTCCCAAGAAGGAAGAGTGGGAGGGGAGTGTCTAACCACCCCTCCAAATGTAGACTGCTGGCCTCTTGACCTAGGATTGCTAAATGTAATCACCTGTAGGTGGGCTGTTTTTGGTAGGGAAGATTGGCTCAGCTTTTTTCTTTCCTGAGCTTTTCTATCATAAAGGCAAAACCTGAGCTAGTCCTGAAGTTTTCCTGCATGGAAGGAAAAAATAACAAGCCTGCTTGTGACTTTGAAGTGGGGATATGGAGAAATTCCAATGGAGACTGTGAGTGAGCTAGCAGGGCAAGAATCTAACTGGGAAATCTTTCTTGGGTGTTGGCACCAGTTTGCCAGAACTCACACGTTACACTGGGGTGTTGGAATAAATGAAGCCTGCATACACACACACACACACACACACACGCACACACACACACACACTCTTCTTTGGCTCCCCAATTCCTTGGTGTTTTGCAGAGTTGGGTGGGTGTGCTTCACAGAAAGTGCCCAGAGTACTTAGCTGATGGCTGTGGGTCTGGGTCCTGCTTCTGGGAACTATTTTTTTGTTGTTGTTGTTATTATTTTTTTGGGGGGGGTTTTGAGATAGGGTTTCTCTGTGTAGCTTTGGAGCCTGTCCTGGTGCTTGCTACATAGACCAGGCTGCCCTTGAATTTGCAGAGATCTGCCTGCCTTTGCCTCCCTAGTGCTGTGATTGAAGGTATGTGCCACCAACATCCAGCATTGCTGCTGAAATCTTAAGCCTTCATGAGCCCCAGGCTTGCATTCCCAGTGCAGTAACAATACTTGCATCTAAAATATTTATTAGAGTGCTTATGGTGTTTGCGTATGGATTATAAATTTCAAGGGGGAAAATAGGTCCAAGGGAATATTTACTTCAAGTTGCATGAAATGTAGGACTCTTGGATGTCATCTCCAAAGTGATGGCCCACAATCCAGCAAAGAAGGAAGGTTGGGCATTGCTTTCAGGGACAGTGCTTTTGTGCTGTTAAAAAAAAAAAATAAAGCTTTGCCTAACTTAAGGTCATAAAACCTTTCTGTTAATCTTCTAAATTCTTTACTTTAGGATTTTTTTATTTTTTATTTTTTGAGTGTGTATAAAATGTGTTCCCAACTAAGGCTCATTATATTATGTTGTTGTATTGTTGTTTTCATGATGAAAAGATTGCAGAGCTCTTTTGCTTGGATCAATTCCATTGTTGAGTTTTGAGGAAGTGATGGAAAGGTTGCTAGGCAGAGCTGAGTAGGTGCCCACACTCCCACATTGGTAGGAGCAAGCAGGCTGTCACAGAAACAAGTTGATGTAGGCCATACCAGACCTGCTGTAGTTGCTCCTTGGTACATATAGTTTAAATTAGACTATCTTTTGACCTTTGAGTGTTAGAGCACAACACCAAACAGCTGTGGGAAACATGGCTATGGCTCCTGCTCCCAGGTGTCTCTAAGAATAATCCACACAGGCCTCAGCCTCCTTCAACATCCAGCTGCAAGTAAAACCCCAGTGTTTAAAGAGCAGGATTCCCCTCTGTAAAGCAGGCTCTGAGATGACTGTTTCCTATTCCTGGAAGGTGTTGTGAGGAGAATTAATAGCAAGGTGATGCTGGTTCTGTGTGAGTGTGCATGTAATGGAGACATCTAAACAGTATCAATAAGGGAAAAGGGAAGATCCCTGCCACAGTCATTTCAGTGGGCAACGGGTCTGCGGGGAGAACAAGACTGGGATAAACAGGTCAGGTCTGGCTTCCCCTTGACAGACAGACACAAACACACTCCATGAGTTTGAGCCTGCTGTGATTTTTACTTCAGAGCATCGGCTTTTCATGCAGGAAGTTCAAGGACCAGTTCTTTGGCCACAGTTTAATATTTATAGACATAATATAGAATTGTCAGCAATTATTTTGGAGCATGAGATGGTAAAGACAACCATGTTTATTTTGGCCATCTTGTGGTCAGCTTACCAGGGATTTGATTTACTGTCTTTAGAGAATAATCATTGTCTCTGGTCAGTAAACTTTTTATAGCTTTGATAAGAACTCTTGTACTGTTTTATTGATTTAGGGGCTCAAACTTTGGGAGGAGGACTTCAAAAGTATCCAGACTGTTTCACCACTCTCTTCTCAAGGGAAGGAACCCTCTACAACCAGGATAAGCTTGGTGAGGAGCCCAGACAGCATCCACCTCCACTAGGAATGAGGAAAGTAGGGCTTCTGTCAGTCTGTGCAAATATACTGATCTCATGTGGCTATCCATGTGATAACAAGGGTAGAGGGGTAAGTCACAACTCCATAACCAAGAGACTTTGGACTGCAAAGAACCAAGAATCTTCCCAAGAAGGAAGATGGGTGTGGAGTGTCTTACCACCCCCCTCCAAAAGTAGAATGCTGGCCTCTTGACCTAGGGTTGCTAAATGTAATCACCTGTAGGTGGGCTGTTTTTGGTAGGGAAGATTGGCTCAGCTTTTTTCTTTCCTGAGCTTTTCTATCATAAAGGCAAAACCTGAGCTAGTCCTGAAGTTTTCCTGCATGGAAGGAAAAAATAACAAGCCTGCTTCTGACTTTGAAGTAGGGATATTGAGGAATTGCAATAGAGTCTGTGAGTGAGCTAGCAGGGCAAGAATCTAAGTAGGAAATCTTTGTTGGGTGTTGGCACCTGTTTGCCAGAACTCACTAGTTACAGTGGGGTGCTGGAATAAATGAGGCCTGCAGACACACACACACAAACACACACACACACACTCTTCCTTAGGCACCCCATTTCCTTGGTGTTTTGCAGAGTTGGGTGGGTGTGCTTCAAAGAAAGTGCCCAGAGTACTTAGTTGATGGCTGTGGGTCTGGGTCGTGCTTCTGGAAACTTTTTTTTTTTTTTTTTTTTTATTGTTTTGTTTTGTTTTTGGCTTTTGGAGATAGGGTTTCTCTGTGTAGGTTTGGAGCCTGTCCTGGTGCTTGCTTCATTGAACAGGCTGCCCTTGAACTCGCAGAGATCTGCCTGCCTTTGGCTCCCTAGTGCCAGGATTGAAGGTATGTGCAACCAATATCCAGCATTGCTGCTGAAACCTTAAACATTCATGAGAACCAGGCTTGCATTCCTAGTGCAGTCACTATCAATACTTGCATCTAAATTATTTGTTAGAGTGCTTAGGGTGTTTGAATATGGATTATTAATTTGAAGGGGGGAAATAGGTGCAAGGGAATATTTACTTCTGGCTGCATGAAATATAGGACTCTTGGATGTCACTTCCAAAGTGACGGCCCACAACCCAGCAAAGTCGGAAGTTTGCCCATTACTTTCAGGGACAGTGCTATTGTGCTGTTAAAAAAAAAAAAAAAAAAAAAAAAAAAAAACTTTGCCTAAACTAAAGTCATAAAACCTTTCTGTTAATCTTCTAAATTCTTTTCCTTAGGATTTTTTTATTTTTTATTTTTTGAGTGTGTATAAAATGTGTTCCCAACTAAGGCTCATTATATTATGTTGTTGTATTGTTGTTTTCATGATGAAAAGATTGCAGAGCTCTTTTGCTTGGATCAGTTCCATTGTTGAGTTTTGAGGAAGTGATGGAAAGGTTGCTAGGCAGAGCTGAGAAGGTGCCCACACTCCCACCTTGGTAGGAGCAAGCAGGCTGTCACAGAAACAAGTTGATGTGGGCCATACCAGACCTGCTGTAGTTGCTCCTTGGTACTTGGAGTTTAAATTAGACTCTTTTATGACCTTTGAGTGTTAGAGCACAACTCCAAACAGCTGTGGGAAACATGGCTATGGCTCCTGCTCCCTGGTGTCTCTAAGAATAATCCACACAGGCCTCAGCCTCCTTCAACATCCAGCTGCAAGTAAAACCCCAGTGTTTAAAGAGCAGGATTCCCCTCTGTAAAGCGGGCTCTGAGATGACTGTTTCCTATTCGTGGAAGGTGTTGTGAGGAGAGAAAGGTAGCAAGGTGATGCTGGTTATGTGTGAGTGTGCATGTAATGGAGACATCTAAACAGTATCAATAAGGGAAAAGGGAAGATCCCTGCCACAGTCATTTCAGTGGGCAACGAGTCTGCGGGGAGAACAAGACTGGGATGAACAGGTCAGGTCTTGATTCCCCTTGACAGACAGACCCAAACACACTCCATGAGGTTTGTGCCTGCTGTGATTTTTACTTCAGAGCATCAGCTTTTCATGCAGGAAATTCAAGGACCATAATCTTTGGCCACAGTTTAACATTTATAGACATACTATAGAATTGTCAGCAATTATTTTTGAGCATGAGATGGTAAAGACAACCATGTTTATTTTGGCCATCTTGTGGTCAGCTTACCAGGGATTTGATTTACTGTCTTTAGGGAATAATCATTGTCTCTGGTCAGTAAACTTTTTATAGCTTTGATATGAACTCTTGTACTGTTTTATTGATTTAGGGGCTCAAACTTTGGGAGGAGGACTTCAAAAGTATCCAGACTGTTTCACCACTCTCTTCTCAAGGGAAGGAACCCTCGACAACCAGGATAAGCTTGGTGAGGAGCCCAGACAGCATCCACCTCCACTAGGAATGAGGAAAGTAGGGCTTCTGTCAGTCTGTGGAAATATATTGATCTCATGTGGCTATCCATGTGATAAGTTGGGTAGAATGGTAAGTCACAACTCCATAACCAAGAGACTTTGGACTGCAAGGAACCAAGAATCTTCCCAAGAAGGAAGAGTGGGAGGGGAGTGTCTAACCACCCCTCCAAATGTAGACTGCTGGCCTCTTGACCTAGGATTGCTAAATGTAATCACCTGTAGGTGGGCTGTTTTTGGTAGGGAAGATTGGCTCAGCTTTTTTCTTTCCTGAGCTTTTCTATCATAAAGGCAAAACCTGAGCTAGTCCTGAAGTTTTCCTGCATGGAAGGAAAAAATAACAAGCCTGCTTGTGACTTTGAAGTGGGGATATGGAGAAATTCCAATGGAGACTGTGAGTGAGCTAGCAGGGCAAGAATCTAACTGGGAAATCTTTCTTGGGTGTTGGCACCAGTTTGCCAGAACTCACACGTTACACTGGGGTGTTGGAATAAATGAAGCCTGCATACACACACACACACACACACACACACACACACACACACACACTCTTCTTTGGCTCCCCAATTCCTTGGTGTTTTGCAGAGTTGGGTGGGTGTGCTTCACAGAAAGTGCCCAGAGTACTTAGCTGATGGCTGTGGGTCTGGGTCCTGCTTCTGGGAACTATTTTTTTGTTGTTGTTGTTATTATTTTTTTTGGGGGGGTTTTGAGATAGGGTTTCTCTGTGTAGCTTTGGAGCCTGTCCTGGTGCTTGCTACATAGACCAGGCTGCCCTTGAATTTGCAGAGATCTGCCTGCCTTTGCCTCCCTAGTGCTGTGATTGAAGGTATGTGCCACCAACATCCAGCATTGCTGCTGAAATCTTAAGCCTTCATGAGCCCCAGGCTTGCATTCCCAGTGCAGTAACAATACTTGCATCTAAAATATTTATTAGAGTGCTTATGGTGTTTGCGTATGGATTATAAATTTCAAGGGGGAAAATAGGTCCAAGGGAATATTTACTTCAAGTTGCATGAAATGTAGGACTCTTGGATGTCATCTCCAAAGTGATGGCCCACAATCCAGCAAAGAAGGAAGGTTGGGCATTGCTTTCAGGGACAGTGCTTTTGTGCTGTTAAAAAAAAAAATAAAGCTTTGCCTAACTTAAGGTCATAAAACCTTTCTGTTAATCTTCTAAATTCTTTACTTTAGGATTTTTTTATTTTTTATTTTTTGAGTGTGTATAAAATGTGTTCCCAACTAAGGCTCATTATATTATGTTGTTGTATTGTTGTTTTCATGATGAAAAGATTGCAGAGCTCTTTTGCTTGGATCAATTCCATTGTTGAGTTTTGAGGAAGTGATGGAAAGGTTGCTAGGCAGAGCTGAGTAGGTGCCCACACTCCCACATTGGTAGGAGCAAGCAGGCTGTCACAGAAACAAGTTGATGTAGGCCATACCAGACCTGCTGTAGTTGCTCCTTGGTACATATAGTTTAAATTAGACTATCTTTTGACCTTTGAGTGTTAGAGCACAACACCAAACAGCTGTGGGAAACATGGCTATGGCTCCTGCTCCCAGGTGTCTCTAAGAATAATCCACACAGGCCTCAGCCTCCTTCAACATCCAGCTGCAAGTAAAACCCCAGTGTTTAAAGAGCAGGATTCCCCTCTGTAAAGCAGGCTCTGAGATGACTGTTTCCTATTCCTGGAAGGTGTTGTGAGGAGAATTAATAGCAAGGTGATGCTGGTTCTGTGTGAGTGTGCATGTAATGGAGACATCTAAACAGTATCAATAAGGGAAAAGGGAAGATCCCTGCCACAGTCATTTCAGTGGGCAACGGGTCTGCGGGGAGAACAAGACTGGGATAAACAGGTCAGGTCTGGCTTCCCCTTGACAGACAGACACAAACACACTCCATGAGTTTGAGCCTGCTGTGATTTTTACTTCAGAGCATCGGCTTTTCATGCAGGAAGTTCAAGGACCAGTTCTTTGGCCACAGTTTAATATTTATAGACATAATATAGAATTGTCAGCAATTATTTTGGAGCATGAGATGGTAAAGACAACCATGTTTATTTTGGCCATCTTGTGGTCAGCTTACCAGGGATTTGATTTACTGTCTTTAGAGAATAATCATTGTCTCTGGTCAGTAAACTTTTTATAGCTTTGATAAGAACTCTTGTACTGTTTTATTGATTTAGGGGCTCAAACTTTGGGAGGAGGACTTCAAAAGTATCCAGACTGTTTCACCACTCTCTTCTCAAGGGAAGGAACCCTCTACAACCAGGATAAGCTTGGTGAGGAGCCCAGACAGCATCCACCTCCACTAGGAATGAGGAAAGTAGGGCTTCTGTCAGTCTGTGCAAATATACTGATCTCATGTGGCTATCCATGTGATAACAAGGGTAGAAGGGTAAGTCACAACTCCATAACCAAGAGACTTTGGACTGCAAAGAACCAAGAATCTTCCCAAGAAGGAAGATGGGTGTGGAGTGTCTTACCACCCCCTCCAAAAGTAGAATGCTGGCCTCTTGACCTAGGGTTGCTAAATGTAATCACCTGTAGGTGGGCTGTTTTTGGTAGGGAAGATTGGCTCAGCTTTTTTCTTTCCTGAGCTTTTCTATCATAAAGGCAAAACCTGAGCTAGTCCTGAAGTTTTCCTGCATGGAAGGAAAAAATAACAAGCCTGCTTCTGACTTTGAAGTAGGGATATTGAGGAATTGCAATAGAGTCTGTGAGTGAGCTAGCAGGGCAAGAATCTAAGTAGGAAATCTTTGTTGGGTGTTGGCACCTGTTTGCCAGAACTCACTAGTTACAGTGGGGTGCTGGAATAAATGAGGCCTGCAGACACACACACACAAACACACACACACACACTCTTCCTTAGGCACCCCATTTCCTTGGTGTTTTGCAGAGTTGGGTGGGTGTGCTTCAAAGAAAGTGCCCAGAGTACTTAGTTGATGGCTGTGGGTCTGGGTCGTGCTTCTGGAAACTTTTTTTTTTTTTTGTTTTTTTATTGTTTTGTTTTGTTTTTGGCTTTTGGAGATAGGGTTTCTCTGTGTAGGTTTGGAGCCTGTCCTGGTGCTTGCTTCATTGAACAGGCTGCCCTTGAACTCGCAGAGATCTGCCTGCCTTTGGCTCCCTAGTGCCAGGATTGAAGGTATGTGCAACCAATATCCAGCATTGCTGCTGAAACCTTAAACATTCATGAGAACCAGGCTTGCATTCCTAGTGCAGTCACTATCAATACTTGCATCTAAATTATTTGTTAGAGTGCTTAGGGTGTTTGAATATGGATTATTAATTTGAAGGGGGGAAATAGGTGCAAGGGAATATTTACTTCTGGCTGCATGAAATATAGGACTCTTGGATGTCACTTCCAAAGTGACGGCCCACAACCCAGCAAAGTCGGAAGTTTGCCCATTACTTTCAGGGACAGTGCTATTGTGCTGTTTAAAAAAAAAAAAAAAAAAAAAAAAAAAAACTTTGCCTAAACTAAAGTCATAAAACCTTTCTGTTAATCTTCTAAATTCTTTACCTTAGGATTTTTTTATTTTTTATTTTTTGAGTGTGTATAAAATGTGTTCCCAACTAAGGCTCATTATATTATGTTGTTGTATTGTTGTTTTCATGATGAAAAGATTGCAGAGCTCTTTTGCTTGGATCAGTTCCATTGTTGAGTTTTGAGGAAGTGATGGAAAGGTTGCTAGGCAGAGCTGAGAAGGTGCCCACACTCCCACCTTGGTAGGAGCAAGCAGGCTGTCACAGAAACAAGTTGATGTGGGCCATACCAGACCTGCTGTAGTTGCTCCTTGGTACATATAGTTTAAATTAGACTATCTTTTGACCTTTGAGTGTTAGAGCACAACACCAAACAGCTGTGGGAAACATGGCTATGGCTCCTGCTCCCAGGTGTCTCTAAGAATAATCCACACAGGCCTCAGCCTCCTTCAACATCCAGCTGCAAGTAAAACCCCAGTGTTTAAAGAGCAGGATTCCCCTCTGTAAAGCAGGCTCTGAGATGACTGTTTCCTATTCCTGGAAGGTGTTGTGAGGAGAATTAAGTAGCAAGGTGATGCTGGTTCTGTGTGAGTGTGCATGTAATGGAGACATCTAAACAGTATCAATAAGGGAAAAGGGAAGATCCCTGCCACAGTCATTTCAGTGGGCAACGGGTCTGCGGGGAGAACAAGACTGGGATAAACAGGTCAGGTCTGGCTTCCCCTTGACAGACAGACACAAACACACTCCATGTGTTTGAGCCTGCTGTGATTTTTACTTCAGAGCATCGGCTTTTCATGCAGGAAGTTCAAGGACCAGTATCTTTGGCCACAGTTTAATATTTATAGACATAATATAGAATTGTCAGCAATTATTTTGGAGCATGAGATGGTAAAGACAACCATGTTTATTTTGGCCATCTTGTGGTCAGCTTACCAGGGATTTGATTTACTGTCTTTAGAGAATAATCATTGTCTCTGGTCAGTAAACTTTTTATAGCTTTGATAAGAACTCTTGTACTGTTTTATTGATTTAGGGGCTCAAACTTTGGGAGGAGGACTTCAAAAGTATCCAGACTGTTTCACCACTCTCTTCTCAAGGGAAGGAACCCTCTACAACCAGGATAAGCTTGGTGAGGAGCCCAGACAGCATCCACCTCCACTAGGAATGAGGAAAGTAGGGCTTCTGTCAGTCTGTGCAAATATACTGATCTCATGTGGCTATCCATGTGATAACAAGGGTAGAGGGTAAGTCACAACTCCATAACCAAGAGACTTTGGACTGCAAAGAACCAAGAATCTTCCCAAGAAGGAAGATGGGTGTGGAGTGTCTTACCACCCCCTCCAAAAGTAGAATGCTGGCCTCTTGACCTAGGGTTGCTAAATGTAATCACCTGTAGGTGGGCTGTTTTTGGTAGGGAAGATTGGCTCAGCTTTTTTCTTTCCTGAGCTTTTCTATCATAAAGGCAAAACCTGAGCTAGTCCTGAAGTTTTCCTGCATGGAAGGAAAAAATAACAAGCCTGCTTCTGACTTTGAAGTAGGGATATTGAGGAATTGCAATAGAGTCTGTGAGTGAGCTAGCAGGGCAAGAATCTAAGTAGGAAATCTTTGTTGGGTGTTGGCACCTGTTTGCCAGAACTCACTAGTTACAGTGGGGTGCTGGAATAAATGAGGCCTGCAGACACACACACACAAAAACACACACACACACACTCTTCCTTAGGCACCCCATTTCCTTGGTGTTTTGCAGAGTTGGGTGGGTGTGCTTCAAAGAAAGTGCCCAGAGTACTTAGTTGATGGCTGTGGGTCTGGGTCGTGCTTCTGGAAACTTTTTTTTTTGTTGTTGTTTTTATTGTTTTGTTTTGTTTTTGGCTTTTGGAGATAGGGCTTCTCTGTGTAGGTTTGGAGCCTGTCCTGGTGCTTGCTTCATTGAACAGGCTGCCCTTGAACTCGCAGAGATCTGCCTGCCTTTGGCTCCCTAGTGCCGGGATTGAAGGTATGTGCAACCAATATCCAGCATTGCTGCTGAAACCTTAAACATTCATGAGAACCAGGCTTGCATTCCTAGTGCAGTCACTATCAATACTTGCATCTAAATTATTTGTTAGAGTGCTTAGGGTGTTTGAATATGGATTATTAATTTGAAGGGGGGAAATAGGTGCAAGGGAATATTTACTTCTGGCTGCATGAAATATAGGACTCTTGGATGTCACTTCCAAAGTGACGGCCCACAACCCAGCAAAGTCGGAAGTTTGCCCATTACTTTCAGGGACAGTGCTATTGTGCTGTTTAAAAAAAAAAAAAAAAAAAAACTTTGCCTAAACTAAAGTCATAAAACCTTTCTGTTAATCTTCTAAATTCTTTACCTTAGGATTTTTTTATTTTTTATTTTTTGAGTGTGTATAAAATGTGTTCCCAACTAAGGCTCATTATATTATGTTGTTGTATTGTTGTTTTCATGATGAAAAGATTGCAGAGCTCTTTTTCTTGGATCAGTTCCATTGTTGAGTTTTGAGGAAGTGATGGAAAGGTTGCTAGGCAGAGCTGAGAAGGTGCCCACACTCCCACCTTGGTAGGAGCAAGCAGGCTGTCACAGAAACAAGTTGATGTGGGCCATACCAGACCTGCTGTAGTTGCTCCTTGGTACTTGGAGTTTAAATTAGACTCTTTTTATGACCTTTGAGTGTTAGAGCACAACTCCAAACAGCTGTGGGAAACATGGCTATGGCTCCTGCTCCCTGGTGTCTCTAAGAATAATCCACACAGGCCTCAGCCTCCTTCAACATCCAGCTGCAAGTAAAACCCCAGTGTTTAAAGAGCAGGATTCCCCTCTGTAAAGCGGGCTCTGAGATGACTGTTTCCTATTCGTGGAAGGTGTTGTGAGGAGAAGCAAGGTAGCAAGGTGATGCTGGTTATGTGTGAGTGTGCATGTAATGGAGACATCTAAACAGTATCAATAAGGGAAAAGGGAAGATCCCTGCCACAGTCATTTCAGTGGGCAACGAGTCTGCGGGGAGAACAAGACTGGGATGAACAGGTCAGGTCTTGATTCCCCTTGACAGACAGACCCAAACACACTCCATGAGGTTTGTGCCTGCTGTGATTTTTACTTCAGAGCATCAGCTTTTCATGCAGGAAATTCAAGGACCATAATCTTTGGCCACAGTTTAACATTTATAGACATACTATAGAATTGTCAGCAATTATTTTTGAGCATGAGATGGTAAAGACAACCATGTTTATTTTGGCCATCTTGTGGTCAGCTTACCAGGGATTTGATTTACTGTCTTTAGGGAATAATCATTGTCTCTGGTCAGTAAACTTTTTATAGCTTTGATATGAACTCTTGTACTGTTTTATTGATTTAGGGGCTCAAACTTTGGGAGGAGGACTTCAAAAGTATCCAGACTGTTTCACCACTCTCTTCTCAAGGGAAGGAACCCTCTACAACCAGGATAAGCTTGGTGAGGAGCCCAGACAGCATCCACCTCCACTAGGAATGAGGAAAGTAGGGCTTCTGTCAGTCTGTGGAAATATATTGATCTCATGTGGCTATCCATGTGATAAGTTGGGTAGAATGGTAAGTCACAACTCCATAACCAAGAGACTTTGGACTGCAAGGAACCAAGAATCTTCCCAAGAAGGAAGAGTGGGAGGGGAGTGTCTAACCACCCCTCCAAATGTAGACTGCTGGCCTCTTGACCTAGGATTGCTAAATGTAATCACCTGTAGGTGGGCTGTTTTTGGTAGGGAAGATTGGCTCAGCTTTTTTCTTTCCTGAGCTTTTCTATCATAAAGGCAAAACCTGAGCTAGTCCTGAAGTTTTCCTGCATGGAAGGAAAAAATAACAAGCCTGCTTCTGACTTTGAAGTGGGGATATGGAGAAATTCCAATGGAGACTGTGAGTGAGCTAGCAGGGCAAGAATCTAACTGGGAAATCTTTCTTGGGTGTTGGCACCAGTTTGCCAGAACTCACACGTTACACTGGGGTGTTGGAATAAATGAAGCCTGCATACACACACACACACACACACACACACCACACACACACACACACTCTTCTTTGGCTCCCCCAATTCCTTGGTGTTTTGCAGAGTTGGGTGGGTGTGCTTCACAGAAAGTGCCCAGAGTACTTAGCTGATGGCTGTGGGTCTGGGTCCTGCTTCTGGGAACTATTTTTTTGTTGTTGTTGTTATTATTTTTTTTGTTGGGGCTTTTTGAGATAGGGTTTCTCTGTGTAGCTTTGGAGCCTGTCCTGGTGCTTGCTACATAGACCAGGCTGCCCTTGAATTTGCAGAGATCTGCCTGCCTTTGCCTCCCTAGTGCTGTGATTGAAGGTATGTGCCACCAACATCCAGCATTGCTGCTGAAATCTTAAGCCTTCATGAGCCCCAGGCTTGCATTCCCAGTGCAGTAACAATACTTGCATCTAAAATATTTATTAGAGTGCTTATGGTGTTTGCGTATGGATTATAAATTTCAAGGGGGAAAATAGGTCCAAGGGAATATTTACTTCAAGTTGCATGAAATGTAGGACTCTTGGATGTCATCTCCAAAGTGATGGCCCACAATCCAGCAAAGAAGGAAGGTTGGGCATTGCTTTCAGGGACAGTGCTTTTGTGCTGTTAAAAAAAAAAAAAAAGCTTTGCCTAACTTAAGGTCATAAAACCTTTCTGTTAATCTTCTAAATTCTTTACTTTAGGATTTTTTTATTTTTTATTTTTTGAGTGTGTATAAAATGTGTTCCCAACTAAGGCTCATTATATTATGTTGTTGTATTGTTGTTTTCATGATGAAAAGATTGCAGAGCTCTTTTGCTTGGATCAATTCCATTGTTGAGTTTTGAGGAAGTGATGGAAAGGTTGCTAGGCAGAGCTGAGTAGGTGCCCACACTCCCACATTGGTAGGAGCAAGCAGGCTGTCACAGAAACAAGTTGATGTAGGCCATACCAGACCTGCTGTAGTTGCTCCTTGGTACATATAGTTTAAATTAGACTATCTTTTGACCTTTGAGTGTTAGAGCACAACACCAAACAGCTGTGGGAAACATGGCTATGGCTCCTGCTCCCAGGTGTCTCTAAGAATAATCCACACAGGCCTCAGCCTCCTTCAACATCCAGCTGCAAGTAAAACCCCAGTGTTTAAAGAGCAGGATTCCCCTCTGTAAAGCAGGCTCTGAGATGACTGTTTCCTATTCCTGGAAGGTGTTGTGAGGAGAATTAATAGCAAGGTGATGCTGGTTCTGTGTGAGTGTGCATGTAATGGAGACATCTAAACAGTATCAATAAGGGAAAAGGGAAGATCCCTGCCACAGTCATTTCAGTGGGCAACGGGTCTGCGGGGAGAACAAGACTGGGATAAACAGGTCAGGTCTGGCTTCCCCTTGACAGACAGACACAAACACACTCCATGTGTTTGAGCCTGCTGTGATTTTTACTTCAGAGCATCGGCTTTTCATGCAGGAAGTTCAAGGACCAGTTCTTTGGCCACAGTTTAATATTTATAGACATAATATAGAATTGTCAGCAATTATTTTGGAGCATGAGATGGTAAAGACAACCATGTTTATTTTGGCCATCTTGTGGTCAGCTTACCAGGGATTTGATTTACTGTCTTTAGAGAATAATCATTGTCTCTGGTCAGTAAACTTTTTATAGCTTTGATAAGAACTCTTGTACTGTTTTATTGATTTAGGGGCTCAAACTTTGGGAGGAGGACTTCAAAAGTATCCAGACTGTTTCACCACTCTCTTCTCAAGGGAAGGAACCCTCTACAACCAGGATAAGCTTGGTGAGGAGCCCAGACAGCATCCACCTCCACTAGGAATGAGGAAAGTAGGGCTTCTGTCAGTCTGTGCAAATATACTGATCTCATGTGGCTATCCATGTGATAACAAGGGTAGAGGGGTAAGTCACAACTCCATAACCAAGAGACTTTGGACTGCAAAGAACCAAGAATCTTCCCAAGAAGGAAGAGTGGGTGTGGAGTGTCTTACCACCCCCTCCAAAAGTAGAATGCTGGCCTCTTGACCTAGGGTTGCTAAATGTAATCACCTGTAGGTGGGCTGTTTTTGGTAGGGAAGATTGGCTCAGCTTTTTTCTTTCCTGAGCTTTTCTATCATAAAGGCAAAACCTGAGCTAGTCCTGAAGTTTTCCTGCATGGAAGGAAAAAATAACAAGCCTGCTTCTGACTTTGAAGTAGGGATATTGAGGAATTGCAATAGAGTCTGTGAGTGAGCTAGCAGGGCAAGAATCTAAGTAGGAAATCTTTGTTGGGTGTTGGCACCTGTTTGCCAGAACTCACTAGTTACAGTGGGGTGCTGGAATAAATGAGGCCTGCAGACACACACACACACACACACACACACACACTCTTCCTTAGGCACCCCATTTCCTTGGTGTTTTGCAGAGTTGGGTGGGTGTGCTTCAAAGAAAGTGCCCAGAGTACTTAGTTGATGGCTGTGGGTCTGGGTCCTGCTTCTGGAAACTTTTTTTTTTTGTTGTTGTTTTTATTGTTTTGTTTTGTTTTTGGCTTTTGGAGATAGGGCTTCTCTGTGTAGGTTTGGAGCCTGTCCTGGTGCTTGCTTCATTGAACAGGCTGCCCTTGAACTCGCAGAGATCTGCCTGCCTTTGGCTCCCTAGTGCCAGGATTGAAGGTATGTGCAACCAATATCCAGCATTGCTGCTGAAACCTTAAACATTCATGAGAACCAGGCTTGCATTCCTAGTGCAGTCACTATCAATACTTGCATCTAAATTATTTGTTAGAGTGCTTAGGGTGTTTGAATATGGATTATTAATTTGAAGGGGGGAAATAGGTGCAAGGGAATATTTACTTCTGGCTGCATGAAATATAGGACTCTTGGATGTCACTTCCAAAGTGACGGCCCACAACCCAGCAAAGTCGGAAGTTTGCCCATTACTTTCAGGGACAGTGCTATTGTGCTGTTTAAAAAAAAAAAAAAAAAAAACTTTGCCTAACTTAAAGTCATAAAACCTTTCTGTTAATCTTCTAAATTCTTTACCTTAGGATTTTTTTATTTTTTATTTTTTGAGTGTGTATAAAATGTGTTCCCAACTAAGGCTCATTATATTATGTTGTTGTATTGTTGTTTTCATGATGAAAAGATTGCAGAGCTCTTTTTCTTGGATCAGTTCCATTGTTGAGTTTTGAGGAAGTGATGGAAAGGTTGCTAGGCAGAGCTGAGAAGGTGCCCACACTCCCACCTTGGTAGGAGCAAGCAGGCTGTCACAGAAACAAGTTGATGTGGGCCATACCAGACCTGCTGTAGTTGCTCCTTGGTACTTGGAGTTTAAATTAGACTCTTTTATGACCTTTGAGTGTTAGAGCACAACTCCAAACAGCTGTGGGAAACATGGCTATGGCTCCTGCTCCCTGGTGTCTCTAAGAATAATCCACACAGGCCTCAGCCTCCTTCAACATCCAGCTGCAAGTAAAACCCCAGTGTTTAAAGAGCAGGATTCCCCTCTGTAAAGCGGGCTCTGAGATGACTGTTTCCTATTCGTGGAAGGTGTTGTGAGGAGAAAAGGTAGCAAGGTGATGCTGGTTCTGTGTGAGTGTGCATGTAATGGAGACATCTAAACAGTATCAATAAGGGAAAAGGGAAGATCCCTGCCACAGTCATTTCAGTGGGCAACGAGTCTGCGGGGAGAACAAGACTGGGATGAACAGGTCAGGTCTTGATTCCCCTTGACAGACAGACCCAAACACACTCCATGAGGTTTGTGCCTGCTGTGATTTTTACTTCAGAGCATCAGCTTTTCATGCAGGAAATTCAAGGACCATAATCTTTGGCCACAGTTTAACATTTATAGACATACTATAGAATTGTCAGCAATTATTTTTGAGCATGAGATGGTAAAGACAACCATGTTTATTTTGGCCATCTTGTGGTCAGCTTACCAGGGATTTGATTTACTGTCTTTAGGGAATAATCATTGTCTCTGGTCAGTAAACTTTTTATAGCTTTGATATGAACTCTTGTACTGTTTTATTGATTTAGGGGCTCAAACTTTGGGAGGAGGACTTCAAAAGTATCCAGACTGTTTCACCACTCTCTTCTCAAGGGAAGGAACCCTCTACAACCAGGATAAGCTTGGTGAGGAGCCCAGACAGCATCCACCTCCACTAGGAATGAGGAAAGTAGGGCTTCTGTCAGTCTGTGCAAATATATTGATCTCATGTGGCTATCCATGTGATAAGTTGGGTAGAATGGTAAGTCACAACTCCATAACCAAGAGACTTTGGACTGCAAGGAACCAAGAATCTTCCCAAGAAGGAAGAGTGGGAGGGGAGTGTCTAACCACCCCTCCAAATGTAGACTGCTGGCCTCTTGACCTAGGATTGCTAAATGTAATCACCTGTAGGTGGGCTGTTTTTGGTAGGGAAGATTGGCTCAGCTTTTTTCTTTCCTGAGCTTTTCTATCATAAAGGCAAAACCTGAGCTAGTCCTGAAGTTTTCCTGCATGGAAGGAAAAAATAACAAGCCTGCTTGTGACTTTGAAGTGGGGATATGGAGAAATTCCAATGGAGACTGTGAGTGAGCTAGCAGGGCAAGAATCTAACTGGGAAATCTTTCTTGGGTGTTGGCACCAGTTTGCCAGAACTCACACGTTACACTGGGGTGTTGGAATAAATGAAGCCTGCATACACACACACACACACACACACACACCACACACACACACACACTCTTCTTTGGCTCCCCAATTCCTTGGTGTTTTGCAGAGTTGGGTGGGTGTGCTTCACAGAAAGTGCCCAGAGTACTTAGCTGATGGCTGTGGGTCTGGGTCCTGCTTCTGGGAACTATTTTTTTGTTGTTGTTGTTATTATTTTTTGGGGGGGGGGGTTTTGAGATAGGGTTTCTCTGTGTAGCTTTGGAGCCTGTCCTGGTGCTTGCTACATAGACCAGGCTGCCCTTGAATTTGCAGAGATCTGCCTGCCTTTGCCTCCCTAGTGCTGTGATTGAAGGTATGTGCCACCAACATCCAGCATTGCTGCTGAAATCTTAAGCCTTCATGAGCCCCAGGCTTGCATTCCCAGTGCAGTAACAATACTTGCATCTAAAATATTTATTAGAGTGCTTATGGTGTTTGCGTATGGATTATAAATTTCAAGGGGGAAAATAGGTCCAAGGGAATATTTACTTCAAGTTGCATGAAATGTAGGACTCTTGGATGTCATCTCCAAAGTGATGGCCCACAATCCAGCAAAGAAGGAAGGTTGGGCATTGCTTTCAGGGACAGTGCTTTTGTGCTGTTAAAAAAAAAAAATAAAGCTTTGCCTAACTTAAGGTCATAAAACCTTTCTGTTAATCTTCTAAATTCTTTACTTTAGGATTTTTTTATTTTTT
Source organism: Phodopus roborovskii (assembly GCF_943737965.1). NCBI lineage: Eukaryota > Metazoa > Chordata > Mammalia > Rodentia > Cricetidae > Phodopus > Phodopus roborovskii. Next base: position 1,486,977 of record NW_026125739.1, read on the forward strand.
ATTTTTTGAGTGTGTATAAAATGTGTTCCCAACTAAGGCTCATTATATTATGTTGTTGTATTGTTGATTTCATGATGAAAAGATTGCAGAGCTCTTTTGCTTGGATCAATTCCATTGTTGAGTTTTGAGGAAGTGATGGAAAGGTTGCTAGGCAGAGCTGAGTAGGTGCCCACACTCCCACATTGGTAGGAGCAAGCAGGCTGTCACAGAAACAAGTTGATGTAGGCCATACCAGACCTTCTGTAGTTGCTCCTTGGTACATATAGTTTAAATTAGACTCTTTTATGACCTTTGAGTGTTAGAGCACAATTCCAAACAGCTGTGGGAAACATGGCTATGGCTCCTGCTCCCTGGTGTCTCTAAGAATAATCCACACAGGCCTCAGCCTCCTTCAACATCCAGCTGCAAGTAAAACCCCAGTGTTTAAAGAGCAGGATTCCCCTCTGTAAAGCAGGCTCTGAGATGACTGTTTCCTATTCCTGGAAGGTGTTGTGAGGAGAATTAATAGCAAGGTGATGCTGGTTCTGTGTGAGTGTGCATGTAATGGAGACATCTAAACAGTATCAATAAGGGAAAAGGGAAGATCCCTGCCACAGTCATTTCAGTGGGCAACGGGTCTGCGGGGGAGAACAAGACTGGGATAAACAGGTCAGGTCTGGCTTCCCCTTGACAGACAGACACAAACACACTCCATGAGTTTGAGCCTGCTGTGATTTTTACTTCAGAGCATCGGCTTTTCATGCAGGAAGTTCAAGGACCAGTTCTTTGGCCACAGTTTAATATTTATAGACATAATATAGAATTGTCAGCAATTATTTTGGAGCATGAGATGGTAAAGACAACCATGTTTATTTTGGCCATCTTGTGGTCAGCTTACCAGGGATTTGATTTACTGTCTTTAGAGAATAATCATTGTCTCTGGTCAGTAAACTTTTTATAGCTTTGATAAGAACTCTTGTACTGTTTTATTGATTTAGGGGCTCAAACTTTGGGAGGAGGACTTCAAAAGTATCCAGACTGTTTCACCACTCTCTTCTCAAGGGAAGGAACCCTCTACAACCAGGATAAGCTTGGTGAGGAGCCCAGACAGCATCCACCTCCACTAGGAATGAGGAAAGTAGGGCTTCTGTCAGTCTGTGCAAATATACTGATCTCATGTGGCTATCCATGTGATAACAAGGGTAGAGGGGTAAGTCACAACTCCATAACCAAGAGACTTTGGACTGCAAAGAACCAAGAATCTTCCCAAGAAGGAAGATGGGTGTGGAGTGTCTTACCACCCCCTCCAAAAGTAGAATGCTGGCCTCTTGACCTAGGGTTGCTAAATGTAATCACCTGTAGGTGGGCTGTTTTTGGTAGGGAAGATTGGCTCAGCTTTTTTCTTTCCTGAGCTTTTCTATCATAAAGGCAAAACCTGAGCTAGTCCTGAAGTTTTCCTGCATGGAAGGAAAAAATAACAAGCCTGCTTCTGACTTTGAAGTAGGGATATTGAGGAATTGCAATAGAGTCTGTGAGTGAGCTAGCAGGGCAAGAATCTAAGTAGGAAATCTTTGTTGGGTGTTGGCACCTGTTTGCCAGAACTCACTAGTTACAGTGGGGTGCTGGAATAAATGAGGCCTGCAGACACACACACACACACACACACACACACACTCTTCCTTAGGCACCCCATTTCCTTGGTGTTTTGCAGAGTTGGGTGGGTGTGCTTCAAAGAAAGTGCCCAGAGTACTTAGTTGATGGCTGTGGGTCTGGGTCGTGCTTCTGGAAACTTTTTTTTTTTTTTTTTTTTTTTTGTATTGTTTTGTTTTGTTTTTGGCTTTTGGAGATAGGGTTTCTCTGTGTAGGTTTGGAGCCTGTCCTGGTGCTTGCTTCATTGAACAGGCTGCCCTTGAACTCGCAGAGATCTGCCTGCCTTTGGCTCCCTAGTGCCGGGATTGAAGGTATGTGCAACCAATATCCAGCATTGCTGCTGAAACCTTAAACATTCATGAGAACCAGGCTTGCATTCCTAGTGCAGTCACTATCAATACTTGCATCTAAATTATTTGTTAGAGTGCTTAGGGTGTTTGAATATGGATTATTAATTTGAAGGGGGGAAATAGGTGCAAGGGAATATTTACTTCTGGCTGCATGAAATATAGGACTCTTGGATGTCACTTCCAAAGTGACGGCCCACAACCCAGCAAAGTCGGAAGTTTGCCCATTACTTTCAGGGACAGTGCTATTGTGCTGTTAAAAAAAAAAAAAAAAAAAAAAAAAAAAAAACTTTGCCTAACTTAAAGTCATAAAACCTTTCTGTTAATCTTCTAAATTCTTTACCTTAGGATTTTTTTATTTTTTATTTTTTGAGTGTGTATAAAATGTGTTCCCAACTAAGGCTCATTATATTATGTTGTTGTATTGTTGTTTTCATGATGAAAAGATTGCAGAGCTCTTTTGCTTGGATCAGTTCCATTGTTGAGTTTTGAGGAAGTGATGGAAAGGTTGCTAGGCAGAGCTGAGAAGGTGCCCACACTCCCACCTTGGTAGGAGCAAGCAGGCTGTCACAGAAACAAGTTGATGTGGGCCATACCAGGCCTGCTGTAGTTGCTCCTTGGTACTTGGAGTTTAAATTAGACTCTTTTATGACCTTTGAGTGTTAGAGCACAACTCCAAACAGCTGTGGGAAACATGGCTATGGCTCCTGCTCCCTGGTGTCTCTAAGAATAATCCACACAGGCCTCAGCCTCCTTCAACATCCAGCTGCAAGTAAAACCCCAGTGTTTAAAGAGCAGGATTCCCCTCTGTAAAGCGGGCTCTGAGATGACTGTTTCCTATTCGTGGAAGGTGTTGTGAGGAGAAAAGGTAGCAAGGTGATGCTGGTTATGTGTGAGTGTGCATGTAATGGAGACATCTAAACAGTATCAATAAGGGAAAAGGGAAGATCCCTGCCACAGTCATTTCAGTGGGCAACGAGTCTGCGGGGAGAACAAGACTGGGATGAACAGGTCAGGTCTTGATTCCCCTTGACAGACAGACCCAAACACACTCCATGAGGTTTGTGCCTGCTGTGATTTTTACTTCAGAGCATCAGCTTTTCATTCAGGAAATTCAAGGACCATAATCTTTGGCCACAGTTTAACATTTATAGACATACTATAGAATTGTCAGCAATTATTTTTGAGCATGAGATGGTAAAGACAACCATGTTTATTTTGGCCATCTTGTGGTCAGCTTACCAGGGATTTGATTTACTGTCTTTAGGGAATAATCATTGTCTCTGGTCAGTAAACTTTTTATAGCTTTGATATGAACTCTTGTACTGTTTTATTGATTTAGGGGCTCAAACTTTGGGAGGAGGACTTCAAAAGTATCCAGACTGTTTCACCACTCTCTTCTCAAGGGAAGGAACCCTTTACAACCAGGATAAGCTTGGTGAGGAGCCCAGACAGCATCCACCTCCACTAGGAATGAGGAAAGTAGGGCTTCTGTCAGTCTGTGGAAATATATTGATCTCATGTGGCTATCCATGTGATAAGTTGGGTAGAATGGTAAGTCACAACTCCATAACCAAGAGACTTTGGACTGCAAGGAACCAAGAATCTTCCCAAGAAGGAAGAGTGGGAGGGGAGTGTCTAACCACCCCTCCAAATGTAGACTGCTGGCCTCTTGACCTAGGATTGCTAAATGTAATCACCTGTAGGTGGGCTGTTTTTGGTAGGGAAGATTGGCTCAGCTTTTTTCTTTCCTGAGCTTTTCTATCATAAAGGCAAAACCTGAGCTAGTCCTGAAGTTTTCCTGCATGGAAGGAAAAAATAACAAGCCTGCTTGTGACTTTGAAGTGGGGATATGGAGAAATTCCAATGGAGACTGTGAGTGAGCTAGCAGGGCAAGAATCTAACTGGGAAATCTTTCTTGGGTGTTGGCACCAGTTTGCCAGAACTCACACGTTACACTGGGGTGTTGGAATAAATGAAGCCTGCATACACACACACACACACACACACACACCACACACACACACACACTCTTCTTTGGCTCCCCAATTCCTTGGTGTTTTGCAGAGTTGGGTGGGTGTGCTTCACAGAAAGTGCCCAGAGTACTTAGCTGATGGCTGTGGGTCTGGGTCCTGCTTCTGGGAACTATTTTTTTGTTGTTGTTGTTATTATTTTTTTGGGGGGGGTTTGAGATAGGGTTTCTCTGTGTAGCTTTGGAGCCTGTCCTGGTGCTTGCTACATAGACCAGGCTGCCCTTGAATTTGCAGAGATCTGCCTGCCTTTGCCTCCCTAGTGCTGTGATTGAAGGTATGTGCCACCAACATCCAGCATTGCTGCTGAAATCTTAAGCCTTCATGAGCCCCAGGCTTGCATTCCCAGTGCAGTAACAATACTTGCATCTAAAATATTTATTAGAGTGCTTATGGTGTTTGCGTATGGATTATAAATTTCAAGGGGGAAAATAGGTCCAAGGGAATATTTACTTCAAGTTGCATGAAATGTAGGACTCTTGGATGTCATCTCCAAAGTGATGGCCCACAATCCAGCAAAGAAGGAAGGTTGGGCATTGCTTTCAGGGACAGTGCTTTTGTGCTGTTAAAAAAAAAATAAAGCTTTGCCTAACTTAAGGTCATAAAACCTTTCTGTTAATCTTCTAAATTCTTTACTTTAGGATTTTTTTATTTTTTATTTTTTGAGTGTGTATAAAATGTGTTCCCAACTAAGGCTCATTATATTATGTTGTTGTATTGTTGTTTTCATGATGAAAAGATTGCAGAGCTCTTTTGCTTGGATCAATTCCATTGTTGAGTTTTGAGGAAGTGATGGAAAGGTTGCTAGGCAGAGCTGAGTAGGTGCCCACACTCCCACATTGGTAGGAGCAAGCAGGCTGTCACAGAAACAAGTTGATGTAGGCCATACCAGACCTGCTGTAGTTGCTCCTTGGTACATATAGTTTAAATTAGACTATCTTTTGACCTTTGAGTGTTAGAGCACAACACCAAACAGCTGTGGGAAACATGGCTATGGCTCCTGCTCCCAGGTGTCTCTAAGAATAATCCACACAGGCCTCAGCCTCCTTCAACATCCAGCTGCAAGTAAAACCCCAGTGTTTAAAGAGCAGGATTCCCCTCTGTAAAGCAGGCTCTGAGATGACTGTTTCCTATTCCTGGAAGGTGTTGTGAGGAGAATTAATAGCAAGGTGATGCTGGTTCTGTGTGAGTGTGCATGTAATGGAGACATCTAAACAGTATCAATAAGGGAAAAGGGAAGATCCCTGCCACAGTCATTTCAGTGGGCAACGGGTCTGCGGGGAGAACAAGACTGGGATAAACAGGTCAGGTCTGGCTTCCCCTTGACAGACAGACACAAACACACTCCATGTGTTTGAGCCTGCTGTGATTTTTACTTCAGAGCATCGGCTTTTCATGCAGGAAGTTCAAGGACCAGTTCTTTGGCCACAGTTTAATATTTATAGACATAATATAGAATTGTCAGCAATTATTTTGGAGCATGAGATGGTAAAGACAACCATGTTTATTTTGGCCATCTTGTGGTCAGCTTACCAGGGATTTGATTTACTGTCTTTAGAGAATAATCATTGTCTCTGGTCAGTAAACTTTTTATAGCTTTGATAAGAACTCTTGTACTGTTTTATTGATTTAGGGGCTCAAACTTTGGGAGGAGGACTTCAAAAGTATCCAGACTGTTTCACCACTCTCTTCTCAAGGGAAGGAACCCTCTACAACCAGGATAAGCTTGGTGAGGAGCCCAGACAGCATCCACCTCCACTAGGAATGAGGAAAGTAGGGCTTCTGTCAGTCTGTGCAAACATACTGATCTCATGTGGCTATCCATGTGATAACAAGGGTAGAGGGGTAAGTCACAACTCCATAACCAAGAGACTTTGGACTGCAAAGAACCAAGAATCTTCCCAAGAAGGAAGATGGGTGTGGAGTGTCTTACCACCCCCTCCAAAAGTAGAATGCTGGCCTCTTGACCTAGGGTTGCTAAATGTAATCACCTGTAGGTGGGCTGTTTTTGGTATGGAAGATTGGCTCAGCTTTTTTCTTTCCTGAGCTTTTCAATCATAAAGGCAAAACCTGAGCTAGTCCTGAAGTTTTCCTGCATGGAAGGAAAAAATAACAAGCCTGCTTCTGACTTTGAAGTAGGGATATTGAGGAATTGCAATAGAGTCTGTGAGTGAGCTAGCAGGGCAAGAATCTAAGTAGGAAATCTTTGTTGGGTGTTGGCACCTGTTTGCCAGAACTCACTAGTTACAGTGGGGTGCTGGAATAAATGAGGCCTGCAGACACACACACACACAAACACACACACACACACTCTTCCTTAGGCACCCCCATTTCCTTGGTGTTTTGCAGAGTTGGGTGGGTGTGCTTCAAAGAAAGTGCCCAGAGTACTTAGTTGATGGCTGTGGGTCTGGGTCGTGCTTCTGGAAACTTTTTTTTTTTTTGTTTTTTTTATTGTTTTGTTTTGTTTTTGGCTTTTGGAGATAGGGTTTCTCTGTGTAGGTTTGGAGCCTGTCCTGGTGCTTGCTTCATTGAACAGGCTGCCCTTGAACTCGCAGAGATCTGCCTGCCTTTGGCTCCCTAGTGCCGGGATTGAAGGTATGTGCAACCAATATCCAGCATTGCTGCTGAAACCTTAAACATTCATGAGAACCAGGCTTGCATTCCTAGTGCAGTCACTATCAATACTTGCATCTAAATTATTTGTTAGAGTGCTTAGGGTGTTTGAATATGGATTATTAATTTGAAGGGGGGAAATAGGTGCAAGGGAATATTTACTTCTGGCTGCATGAAATATAGGACTCTTGGATGTCACTTCCAAAGTGACGGCCCACAACCCAGCAAAGTCGGAAGTTTGCCCATTACTTTCAGGGACAGTGCTATTGTGCTGTTAAAAAAAAAAAAAAAAAAAAAAAAAAAAACTTTGCCTAACTTAAAGTCATAAAACCTTTCTGTTAATCTTCTAAATTCTTTACCTTAGGATTTTTTTATTTTTTATTTTTTGAGTGTGTATAAAATGTGTTCCCAACTAAGGCTCATTATATTATGTTGTTGTATTGTTGTTTTCATGATGAAAAGATTGCAGAGCTCTTTTGCTTGGATCAGTTCCATTGTTGAGTTTTGAGGAAGTGATGGAAAGGTTGCTAGGCAGAGCTGAGAAGGTGCCCACACTCCCACCTTGGTAGGAGCAAGCAGGCTGTCAAAGAAACAAGTTGATGTGGGCCATACCAGGCCTGCTGTAGTTGCTCCTTGGTACTTGGAGTTTAAATTAGACTCTTTTATGACCTTTGAGTGTTAGAGCACAACTCCAAACAGCTGTGGGAAACATGGCTATGGCTCCTGCTCCCTGGTGTCTCTAAGAATAATCCACACAGTCCTCAGCCTCCTTCAACATCCAGCTGCAAGTAAAACCCCAGTGTTTAAAGAGCAGGATTCCCCTCTGTAAAGCGGGCTCTGAGATGACTGTTTCCTATTCGTGGAAGGTGTTGTGAGGAGAAAAGGTAGCAAGGTGATGCTGGTTATGTGTGAGTGTGCATGTAATGGAGACATCTAAACAGTATCAATAAGGGAAAAGGGAAGATCCCTGCCACAGTCATTTCAGTGGGCAACGAGTCTGCGGGGAGAACAAGACTGGGATGAACAGGTCAGGTCTTGATTCCCCTTGACAGACAGACCCAAACACACTCCATGAGGTTTGTGCCTGCTGTGATTTTTACTTCAGAGAATCAGCTTTTCATGCAGGAAATTCAAGGACCATAATCTTTGGCCACAGTTTAACATTTATAGACATACTATAGAATTGTCAGCAATTATTTTTGAGCATGAGATGGTAAAGACAACCATGTTTATTTTGGCCATCTTGTGGTCAGCTTGCCAGGGATTTGATTTACTGTCTTTAGGGAATAATCATTGTCTCTGGTCAGTAAACTTTTTATAGCTTTGATATGAACTCTTGTACTGTTTTATTGATTTAGGGGCTCAAACTTTGGGAGGAGGACTTCAAAAGTATCCAGACTGTTTCACCATTCTCTTCTCAAGGGAAGGAACCCTCTACCACCAGGATAAGCTTGGTGAGGAGCCCAGACAGCATCCACCTCCACTAGGAATGAGGAAAGTAGGGCTTCTGTCAGTCTGTGGAAATATATTGATCTCATGTGGCTATCCATGTGATAAGTTGGGTAGAATGGTAAGTCACAACTCCATAACCAAGAGACTTTGGACTGCAAGGAACCAAGAATCTTCCCAAGAAGGAAGAGTGGGAGGGGAGTGTCTAACTACCTCTCCAAATGTAGACTGCTGGCCTCTTGACCTAGGATTGCTAAATGTAATCACCTGTAGGTGGGCTGTTTTTGGTAGGGAAGATTGGCTCAGCTTTTTTCTTTCCTGAGCTTTTCTATCATAAAGGCAAAACCTGAGCTAGTCCTGAAGTTTTCCTGCATGGAAGGAAAAAATAACAAGCCTGCTTGTGACTTTGAAGTGGGGATATGGAGAAATTCCAATGGAGACTGTGAGTGAGCTAGCAGGGCAAGAATCTAACTGGGAAATCTTTCTTGGGTGTTGGCACCAGTTTGCCAGAACTCACACGTTACACTGGGGTGTTGGAATAAAATAAGCCTGCATACACACACACACACACACACACACACACGCACACACACACACACACTCTTCTTTGGCTCCCCAATTCCTTGGTGTTTTGCAGAGTTGGGTGGGTGTGCTTCACAGAAAGTGCCCAGAGTACTTAGCTGATGGCTGTGGGTCTGGGTCCTGCTTCTGGGAACTATTTTTTTGTTGTTGTTGTTATTATTTTTTGGGGGGGGGTTTTGAGATAGGGTTTCTCTGTGTAGCTTTGGAGCCTGTCCTGGTGCTTGCTACATAGACCAGGCTGCCCTTGAATTTGCAGAGATCTGCCTGCCTTTGCCTCCCTAGTGCTGTGATTGAAGGTATGTGCCACCAACATCCAGCATTGCTGCTGAAATCTTAAGCCTTCATGAGCCCCAGGCTTGCATTCCCAGTGCAGTAACAATACTTGCATCTAAAATATTTATTAGAGTGCTTATGGTGTTTGCGTATGGATTATAAATTTCAAGGGGGAAAATAGGTCCAAGGCAATATTTACTTCAAGTTGCATGAAATGTAGGACTCTTGGATGTCATCTCCAAAGTGATGGCCCACAATCCAGCAAAGAAGGAAGGTTGGGCATTGCTTTCAGGGACAGTGCTTTTGTGCTGTTAAAAAAAAAAAAAATAAAGCTTTGCCTAACTTAAGGTCATAAAACCTTTCTGTTAATCTTCTAAATTCTTTACTTTAGGATTTTTTTATTTTTTATTTTTTGAGTGTGTATAAAATGTGTTCCCAACTAAGGCTAATTATATTATGTTGTTGTATTGTTGTTTTCATGATGAAAAGATTGCAGAGCTCTTTTGCTTGGATCAGTTCCATTGTTGAGTTTTGAGGAAGTGATGGAAAGGTTGCTAGGCAGAGCTGAGAAGGTGCCCACACTCCCACCTTGGTAGGAGCAAGCAGGCTGTCATAGAAACAAGTTGATGTGGGCCATACCAGACCTGCTGTAGTTGCTCCTTGGTACTTGGAGTTTAAATTAGACTCTTTTATGACCTTTGAGTGTTAGAGCACAACTCCAAACAGCTGTGGGAAACATGGCTATGGCTCCTGCTCCCTTGTGTCTCTAAGAATAATCCACACAGGCCTCAGCCTCCTTCAACATCCAGCTGCAAGTAAAACCCCAGTGTTTAAAGAGCAGGATTCCCCTCTGTAAAGCGGGCTCTGAGATGACTGTTTCCTATTCGTGGAAGGTGTTGTGAGGAGAAAAGGTAGCAAGGTGATGCTGGTTATGTGTGAGTGTGCATGTAATGGAGACATCTAAACAGTATCAATAAGGGAAAAGGGAAGATCCCTGCCACAGTCATTTCAGTGGGCAACGAGTCTGCGGGGAGAACAAGACTGGGATGAACAGGTCAGGTCTTGATTCCCCTTGACAGACAGACACAAACACACTCCATGAGGTTTGTGCCTGCTGTGATTTTTACTTCAGAGCATCAGCTTTTCATGCAGGAAATTCAAGGACCATAATCTTTGGCCACAGTTTAACATTTATAGACATACTATAGAATTGTCAGCAATTATTTTTGAGCATGAGATGGTAAAGACAACCATGTTTATTTTGGCCATCTTGTGGTCAGCTTACCAGGGATTTGATTTACTGTCTTTAGGGAATAATCATTGTCTCTGGTCAGTAAACTTTTTATAGCTTTGATATGAACTCTTGTACTGTTTTATTGATTTAGGGGCTCAAACTTTGGGAGGAGGACTTCAAAAGTATCCAGACTGTTTCACCACTCTCTTCTCAAGGGAAGGAACCCTCTAAAACCAGGATAAGCTTGGTGAGGAGCCCAGACAGCATCCACCTCCACTAGGAATGAGGAAAGTAGGGCTTTTGTCAGTCTGTGGAAATATATTGATCTCATGTGGCTATCCATGTGATAAGTTGGGTAGAATGGTAAGTCACAACTCCATAACCAAGAGACTTTGGACTGCAAGGAACCAAGAATCTTCCCAAGAAGGAAGAGTGGGAGGGGAGTGTCTAACCACCCCTCCAAATGTAGACTGCTGGCCTCTTGACCTAGGATTGCTAAATGTAATCACCTGTAGGTGGGCTGTTTTTGGTAGGGAAGATTGGCTCAGCTTTTTTCTTTCCTGAGCTTTTCTATCATAAAGGCAAAACCTGAGCTAGTCCTGAAGTTTTCCTGCATGGAAGGGAAAAAATAACAAGCCTGCTTGTGACTTTGAAATGGGGATATGGAGAAATTCCAATGGAGACTGTGAGTGAGCTAGCAGGGCAAGAATCTAACTGGGAAATCTTTCTTGGGTGTTGGCACCAGTTTGCCAGAACTCACACGTTACACTGGGGTGTTGGAATAAATGAAGCCTGCATACACACACACACACACACACACATGCACACACACACACACACTCTTCTTTGGCTCCCCAATTCCTTGGTGTTTTGCAGAGTTGGGTGGGTGTGCTTCACAGAAAGTGCCCAGAGTACTTAGCTGATGGCTGTGGGTCTGGGTCCTGCTTCTGGGAACTATTTTTTTGTTGTTGTTGTTATTATTTTTTGGGGGGGGGTTTTGAGATAGGGTTTCTCTGTGTAGCTTTGGAGCCTGTCATGGTGCTTGCTACATAGACCAGGCTGCCCTTGAATTTGCAGAGATCTGCCTGCCTTTGCCTCCCTAGTGCTGTGATTGAAGGTATGTGCCACCAACATCCAGCATTGCTGCTGAAATCTTAAGCCTTCATGAGCCCCAGGCTTGCATTCCCAGTGCAGTAACAATACTTGCATCTAAAATATTTATTAGAGTGCTTATGGTGTTTGCGTATGGATTATAAATTTCAAGGGGGAAAATAGGTCCAAGGGAATATTTACTTCAAGTTGCATGAAATGTAGGACTCTTGGATGTCATCTCCAAAGTGATGGCCCACAATCCAGCAAAGAAGGAAGGTTGGGCATTGCTTTCAGGGACAGTGCTTTTGTGCTGTTAAAAAAAAAAAATAAAGCTTTGCCTAACTTAAGGTCATAAAACCTTTCTGTTAATCTTCTAAATTCTTTACTTTAGGATTTTTTTATTTTTTATTTTTTGAGTGTGTATAAAATGTGTTCCCAACTAAGGCTCATTATATTATGTTGTTGTATTGTTGTTTTCATGATGAAAAGATTGCAGAGCTCTTTTGCTTGGATCAATTCCATTGTTGAGTTTTGAGGAAGTGATGGAAAGGTTGCTAGGCAGAGCTGAGTAGGTGCCCACACTCCCACATTGGTAGGAGCAAGCAGGCTGTCACAGAAACAAGTTGATGTAGGCCATACCAGACCTGCTGTAGTTGCTCCTTGGTACATATAGTTTAAATTAGACTATCTTTTGACCTTTGAGTGTTAGAGCACAACACCAAACAGCTGTGGGAAACATGGCTATGGCTCCTGCTCCCAGGTGTCTCTAAGAATAATCCACACAGGCCTCAGCCTCCTTCAACATCCAGCTGCAAGTAAAACCCCAGTGTTTAAAGAGCAGGATTCCCCTCTGTAAAGCAGGCTCTGAGATGACTGTTTCCTATTCCTGGAAGGTGTTGTGAGGAGAATTAATAGCAAGGTGATGCTGGTTCTGTGTGAGTGTGCATGTAATGGAGACATCTAAACAGTATCAATAAGGGAAAAGGGAAGATCCCTGCCACAGTCATTTCAGTGGGCAACGGGTCTGCGGGGAGAACAAGACTGGGATAAACAGGTCAGGTCTGGCTTCCCCTTGACAGACAGACACAAACACACTCCATGAGTTTGAGCCTGCTGTGATTTTTACTTCAGAGCATCGGCTTTTCATGCAGGAAGTTCAAGGACCAGTTCTTTGGCCACAGTTTAATATTTGTAGACATAATATAGAATTGTCAGCAATTATTTTGGAGCATGAGATGGTAAAGACAACCATGTTTATTTTGGCCATCTTGTGGTCAGCTTACCAGGGATTTGATTTACTGTCTTTAGAGAATAATCATTGTCTCTGGTCAGTAAACTTTTTATAGCTTTGATAAGAACTCTTGTACTGTTTTATTGATTTAGGGGCTCAAACTTTGGGAGGAGGACTTCAAAAGTATCCAGACTGTTTCACCACTCTCTTCTCAAGGGAAGGAACCCTCTACAACCAGGATAAGCTTGGTGAGGAGCCCACACAGCAGCCACCTCCACTAGGAATGAGGAAAATAGGGCTTCTGTCAGTCTGTGCAAATATACTGATCTCATGTGGCTATCCATGTGATAAGAAGGGTAGAGGGGTAAGTCACAACTCCATAACCAAGAGACTTTGGACTGCAAAGAACCAAGATTCTTCCCAAGAAGGAAGATGGGTGTGGAGTGTCTTACCACCCCCTCCAAAAGTAGAATGCTGGCCTCTTGACCTAGGGTTGCTAAATGTAATCACCTGTAGGTGGGCTGTTTTTGGTAGGGAAGATTGGCTCAGCTTTTTTCTTTCCTGAGCTTTTCTATCATAAAGGCAAAACCTGAGCTAGTCCTGAAGTTTTCCTGCATGGAAGGAAAAAATAACAAGCCTGCTTCTGACTTTGAAGTAGGGATATTGAGGAATTGCAATAGAGTCTGTGAGTGAGCTAGCAGGGCAAGAATCTAAGTAGGAAATCTTTCTTGGGTGTTGGCACCTGTTTGCCAGAACTCACTAGTTACAGTGGGGTGCTGGAATAAATGAGGCCTGCAGACACACACACACAAACACACACACACACACTCTTCCTTAGGCACCCCATTTCCTTGGTGTTTTGCAGAGTTGGGTGGGTGTGCTTCAAAGAAAGTGCCCAGAGTACTTAGTTGATGGCTGTGGGTCTGGGTCGTGCTTCTGGAAACTTTTTTTTTTTGTTTTTTATTGTTTTGTTTTGTTTTTGGCTTTTGGAGATAGGGTTTCTCTGTGTAGGTTTGGAGCCTGTCCTGGTGCTTGCTTCATTGAACAGGCTGCCCTTGAACTCGCAGAGATCTGCCTGCCTTTGGCTCCCTAGTGCCGGGATTGAAGGTATGTGCAACCAATATCCAGCATTGCTGCTGAAACCTTAAACATTCATGAGAGCCAGGCTTGCATTCCTAGTGCAGTCACTATCAATACTTGCATCTAAATTATTTGTTAGAGTGCTTAGGGTGTTTGAATATGGATTATTAATTTGAAGGGGGGAAATAGGTGCAAGGGAATATTTACTTCTGGCTGCATGAAATATAGGACTCTTGGATGTCACTTCCAAAGTGACGGCCCACAACCCAGCAAAGTCGGAAGTTTGCCCATTACTTTCAGGGACAGTGCTATTGTGCTGTTTAAAAAAAAAAAAAAAAAAAAAAAAAAAAAAAAAAACAAAACTTTGCCTAACTTAAAGTCATAAAACCTTTCTGTTAATCTTCTAAATTCTTTACCTTAGGATATTTTTATTTTTTATTTTTTGAGTGTGTATAAAATGTGTTCCCAAATAAGGCTCATTATATTATGTTGTTGTATTGTTGTTTTCATGATGAAAAGATTGCAGAGCTCTTTTGCTTGGATCAGTTCCATTGTTGAGTTTTGAGGAAGTGATGGAAAGGTTGCTAGGCAGAGCTGAGAAGGTGCCCACACTCCCACCTTGGTAGGAGCAAGCAGGCTGTCACAGAAACAAGTTGATGTGGGCCATACCAGACCTGCTGTAGTTGCTCCTTGGTACTTGGAGTTTAAATTAGACTCTTTTATGACCTTTGAGTGTTAGAGCACAACTCCAAACAGCTGTGGGAAACATGGCTATGGCTCCTGCTCCCAGGTTCTCTTAGAATAATCCACACATGCCTCAGCCTCCTTCAACATGCAGCTGCAAGTCAAACCCCAGTGTTTAAATAGCAGGATTCCCCTCTGTAAAGCAGGCTCTGAGATGACTGTTTCCTATTCCTGGAAGGTGTTGTGAGGAGAAAGGTTAGCAAGTTGATACTGGTTCTGTGTGAGTGTGCATGTAATGGAGACATCTAAACAGTATCAATAAGGGCAAACGGAAGATCCCAGCGGCAGACATTTCAGTGGGCAAAGGGTCTGCGGGGAGAACAAGACTGGGATGAACAGGTCAGGTCTGGCTTCCCCTTGACAGACAGACACAAACACACTCCATGAGGTTTGTGCCTGCTGTGATTTTTACTTCAGAGCATCAGCTTTTCATGCAGGAAATTCAAGGACCATAATCTTTGGCCACAGTTTAACATTTATAGACATACTATAGAATTGTCAGCAATTATTTTTGAGCATGAGATGGTAAAGACAACCATGTTTATTTTGGCCATCTTGTGGTCAGCTTACCAGGGATTTGATTTACTGTCTTTAGGGAATAATCATTGTCTCTGGTCAGTAAACTTTTTATAGCTTTGATATGAACTCTTGTACTGTTTTATTGATTTAGGGGCTCAAACTTTGGGAGGAGGACTTCAAAAGTATCCAGACTGTTTCACCACTCTCTTCTCAAGGGAAGGAACCCTCGACAACCAGGATAAGCTTGGTGAGGAGCCCAGACAGCATCCACCTCCACTAGGAATGAGGAAAGTAGGGCTTTTGTCAGTCTGTGGAAATATATTGATCTCATGTGGCTATCCATGTGATAAGTTGGGTAGAATGGTAAGTCACAACTCCATAACCAAGAGACTTTGGACTGCAAGGAACCAAGAATCTTCCCAAGAAGGAAGAGTGGGAGGGGAGTGTCTAACCACCCCTCCAAATGTAGACTGCTGGCCTCTTGACCTAGGATTGCTAAATGTAATCACCTGTAGGTGGGCTGTTTTTGGTAGGGAAGATTGGCTCAGCTTTTTTCTTTCCTGAGCTTTTCTATCATAAAGGCAAAACCTGAGCTAGTCCTGAAGTTTTCCTGCATGGAAGGAAAAAATAACAAGCCTGCTTCTGACTTTGAAGTGGGGATATGGAGAAATTCCAATGGAGACTGTGAGTGAGCTAGCAGGGCAAGAATCTAACTGGGAAATCTTTCTTGGGTGTTGGCACCAGTTTGCCAGAACTCACACGTTACACTGGGGTGTTGGAATAAATGAAGCCTGCATACACACACACACACACACACACACACGCACACACACACACACACTCTTCTTTGGCTCCCCAATTCCTTGGTGTTTTGCAGAGTTGGGTGGGTGTGCTTCACAGAAAGTGCCCAGAGTACTTAGCTGATGGCTGTGGGTCTGGGTCCTGCTTCTGGGAACTATTTTTTTGTTGTTGTTGTTATTATTTTTTTGGGGGGTTTTGAGATAGGGTTTCTCTGTGTAGCTTTGGAGCCTGTCCTGGTGCTTGCTACATAGACCAGGCTGCCCTTGAATTTGCAGAGATCTGCCTGCCTTTGCCTCCCTAGTGCTGTGATTGAAGGTATGTGCCACCAACATCCAGCATTGCTGCTGAAATCTTAAGCCTTCATGAGCCCCAGGCTTGCATTCCCAGTGCAGTAACAATACTTGCATCTAAAATATTTATTAGAGTGCTTATGGTGTTTGCGTATGGATTATAAATTTCAAGGGGGAAAATAGGTCCAAGGGAATATTTACTTCAAGTTGCATGAAATGTAGGACTCTTGGATGTCATCTCCAAAGTGATGGCCCACAATCCAGCAAAGAAGGAAGGTTGGGCATTGCTTTCAGGGACAGTGCTTTTGTGCTGTTAAAAAAAAATAAAGCTTTGCCTAACTTAAGGTCATAAAACCTTTCTGTTAATCTTCTAAATTCTTTACTTTAGGATTTTTTTATTTTTTATTTTTTGAGTGTGTATAAAATGTGTTCCCAACTAAGGCTCATTATATTATGTTGTTGTATTGTTGTTTTCATGATGAAAAGATTGCAGAGCTCTTTTGCTTGGATCAATTCCATTGTTGAGTTTTGAGGAAGTGATGGAAAGGTTGCTAGGCAGAGCTGAGTAGGTGCCCACACTCCCACATTGGTAGGAGCAAGCAGGCTGTCACAGAAACAAGTTGATGTAGGCCATACCAGACCTGCTGTAGTTGCTCCTTGGTACATATAGTTTAAATTAGACTATCTTTTGACCTTTGAGTGTTAGAGCACAACACCAAACAGCTATGGGAAACATGGCTATGGCTCCTGCTCCCAGGTGTCTCTAAGAATAATCCACACAGGCCTCAGCCTCCTTCAACATCCAGCTGCAAGTAAAACCCCAGTGTTTAAAGAGCAGGATTCCCCTCTGTAAAGCAGGCTCTGAGATGACTGTTTCCTATTCCTGGAAGGTGTTGTGAGGAGAATTAATAGCAAGGTGATGCTGGTTCTGTGTGAGTGTGCATGTAATGGAGACATCTAAACAGTATCAATAAGGGAAAAGGGAAGATCCCTGCCACAGTCATTTCAGTGGGCAACGGGTCTGCGGGGAGAACAAGACTGGGATAAACAGGTCAGGTCTGGCTTCCCCTTGACAGACAGACACAAACACACTCCATGAGTTTGAGCCTGCTGTGATTTTTACTTCAGAGCATCGGCTTTTCATGCAGGAAGTTCAAGGACCAGTTCTTTGGCCACAGTTTAATATTTATAGACATAATATAGAATTGTCAGCAATTATTTTGGAGCATGAGATGGTAAAGACAACCATGTTTATTTTGGCCATCTTGTGGTCAACTTACCAGGGATTTGATTTACTGTCTTTAGAGAATAATCATTGTCTCTGGTCAGTAAACTTTTTATAGCTTTGATAAGAACTCTTGTACTGTTTTATTGATTTAGGGGCTCAAACTTTGGGAGGAGGACTTCAAAAGTATCCAGACTGTTTCACCACTCTCTTCTCAAGGGAAGGAACCCTCTACAACCAGGATAAGCTTGGTGAGGAGCCCAGACAGCATCCACCTCCACTAGGAATGAGGAAAGTAGGGCTTCTGTCAGTCTGTGCAAATATACTGATCTCATGTGGCTATCCATGTGATAACAAGGGTAGAGGGGTAAGTCACAACTCCATAACCAAGAGACTTTGGACTGCAAAGAACCAAGAATCTTCCCAAGAAGGAAGATGGGTGTGGAGTGTCTTACCACCCCCTCCAATAGTAGAATGCTGGCCTCTTGACCTAGGGTTGCTAAATGTAATCACCTGTAGGTGGGCTGTTTTTGGTAGGGAAGATTGGCTCAGCTTTTTTCTTTCCTGAGCTTTTCTATCATAAAGGCAAAACCTGAGTTAGTCCTGAAGTTTTCCTGCATGGAAGGAAAAAATAACAAGCCTGCTTCTGACTTTGAAGTAGGGATATTGAGGAATTGCAATAGAGTCTGTGAGTGAGCTAGCAGGGCAAGAATCTAAGTAGGAAATCTTTGTTGGGTGTTGGCACCTGTTTGCCAGAACTCACTAGTTACAGTGGGGTGCTGGAATAAATGAGGCCTGCAGCACACACACACAAACACACACACACACACTCTTCCTTAGGCACCCCATTTCCTTGGTGTTTTGCAGAGTTGGGTGGGTGTGCTTCAAAGAAAGTGCCCAGAGTACTTAGTTGATGGCTGTGGGTCTGGGTCGTGCTTCTGGAAACTTTTTTTTTTGTTTTTTTATTGTTTTGTTTTGTTTTTGGCTTTTGGAGATAGGGTTTCTCTGTGTAGGTTTGGAGCCTGTCCTGGTGCTTGCTTCATTGAACAGGCTGCCCTTGAACTCGCAGAGATCTGCCTGCCTTTGGCTCCCTAGTGCCGGGATTGAAGGTATGTGCAACCAATATCCAGCATTGCTGCTGAAACCTTAAACATTCATGAGAACCAGGCTTGCATTCCTAGTGCAGTCACTATCAATACTTGCATCTAAATTATTTGTTAGAGTGCTTAGGGTGTTTGAATATGGATTATTAATTTGAAGGGGGGAAATAGGTGCAAGGGAATATTTACTTCTGGCTGCATGAAATATAGGACTCTTGGATGTCACTTCCAAAGTGACGGCCCACAACCCAGCAAAGTCGGAAGTTTGCCCATTACTTTCAGGGACAGTGCTATTGTGCTGTTTAAAAAAAAAAAAAAAAAAAAAAAAAACTTTGCCTAACTTAAAGTCATAAAACCTTTCTGTTAATCTTCTAAATTCTTTACCTTAGGATTTTTTTATATTTTATTTTTTGAGTGTGTATAAAATGTGTTCCCAACTAAGGCTCATTATATTATGTTGTTGTATTGTTGTTTTCATGATGAAAAGATTGCAGAGCTCTTTTGCTTGGATCAGTTCCATTGTTGAGTTTTGAGGAAGTGATGGAAAGGTTGCTAGGCAGAGCTGAGAAGGTGCCCACACTCCCACCTTGGTAGGAGCAAGCAGGCTGTCACAGAAACAAGTTGATGTGGGCCATACCAGGCCTGCTGTAGTTGCTCCTTGGTACTTGGAGTTTAAATTAGACTCTTTTATGACCTTTGAGTGTTAGAGCACAACTCCAAACAGCTGTGGGAAACATGGCTATGGCTCCTGCTCCCAGGTGTCTCTAAGAATAATCCACACAGGCCTCAGCCTCCTTCAACATCCAGCTGCAAGTAAAACCCCAGTGTTTAAAGAGCAGGATTCCCCTCTGTAAAGCGGGCTCTGAGATGACTGTTTCCTATTCGTGGAAGGTGTTGTGAGGAGAAAAGGTAGCAAGGTGATGCTGGTTATGTGTGAGTGTTCATGTAATGGAGACATCTAAACAGTATCAATAAGGGAAAAGGGAAGATCCCTGCCACAGTCATTTCAGTGGGCAACGAGTCTGCGGGGAGAACAAGACTGGGATGAACAGGTCAGGTCTTGATTCCCCTTGACAGACAGACCCAAACACACTCCATGAGGTTTGTGCCTGCTGTGATTTTTACTTCAGAGCATCAGCTTTTCATGCAGGAAATTCAAGGACCATAATCTTTGGCCACAGTTTAACATTTATAGACATACTATAGAATTGTCAGCAATTATTTTTGAGCATGAGATGGTAAAGACAACCATGTTTATTTTGGCCATCTTGTGGTCAGCTTACCAGGGATTTGATTTACTGTCTTTAGGGAATAATCATTGTCTCTGGTCAGTAAACTTTTTATAGCTTTGATATGTACTCTTGTACTGTTTTATTGATTTAGGGGCTCAAACTTTGGGAGGAGGACTTCAAAAGTATCCAGACTGTTTCACCACTCTCTTCTCAAGGGAAGGAACCCTCGACAACCAGGATAAGCTTGGTGAGGAGCCCAGACAGCATCCACCTCCACTAGGAATGAGGAAAGTAGGGCTTCTGTCAGTCTGTGGAAATATATTGATCTCATGTGGCTATCCATGTGATAAGTTGGGTAGAATGGTAAGTCACAACTCCATAACCAAGAGACTTTGGACTGCAAGGAACCAAGAATCTTCCCAAGAAGGAAGAGTGGGAGGGGAGTGTCTAACCACCCCTCCAAATGTAGACTGCTGGCCTCTTGACCTAGGATTGCTAAATGTAATCACCTGTAGGTGGGCTGTTTTTGGTAGGGAAGATTGGCTCAGCTTTTTTCTTTCCTGAGCTTTTCTATCATAAAGGCAAAACCTGAGCTAGTCCTGAAGTTTTCCTGCATGGAAGGAAAAAATAACAAGCCTGCTTCTGACTTTGAAGTGGGGATATGGAGAAATTCCAATGGAGACTGTGAGTGAGCTAGCAGGGCAAGAATCTAACTGGGAAAACTTTCTTGGGTGTTGGCACCAGTTTGCCAGAACTCACACGTTACACTGGGGTGTTGAATAAATGAAGCCTGCATACACACACACACACACACGCACACACACACACACACTCTTCTTTGGCTCCCCAATTCCTTGGTGTTTTGCAGAGTTGGGTGGGTGTGCTTCACAGAAAGTGCCCAGAGTACTTAGCTGATGGCTGTGGGTCTGGGTCCTGCTTCTGGGAACTATTTTTTTGTTGTTGTTGTTATTATTTTTTGGGGGGTTTTGAGATAGGGTTTCTCTGTGTAGCTTTGGAGCCTGTCCTGGTGCTTGCTACATAGACCAGGCTGCCCTTGAATTTGCAGAGATCTGCCTGCCTTTGCCTCCCTAGTGCTGTGATTGAAGGTATGTGCCACCAACATCCAGCATTGCTGCTGAAATCTTAAGCCTTCATGAGCCCCAGGCTTGCATTCCCAGTGCAGTAACAATACTTGCATCTAAAATATTTATTAGAGTGCTTATGGTGTTTGCGTATGGATTATAAATTTCAAGGGGGAAAATAGGTCCAAGGGAATATTTACTTCAAGTTGCATGAAATGTAGGACTCTTGGATGTCATCTCCAAAGTGATGGCCCACAATCCAGCAAAGAAGGAAGGTTGGGCATTGCTTTCAGGGACAGTGCTTTTGTGCTGTTAAAAAAAAAAAATAAAGCTTTGCCTAACTTAAGGTCATAAAACCTTTCTGTTAATCTTCTAAATTCTTTACTTTAGGATTTTTTTATTTTTTATTTTTTGAGTGTGTATAAAATGTGTTCCCAACTAAGGCTCATTATATTATGTTGTTGTATTGTTGTTTTCATGATGAAAAGATTGCAGAGCTCTTTTGCTTGGATCAATTCCATTGTTGAGTTTTGAGGAAGTGATGGAAAGGTTGCTAGGCAGAGCTGAGTAGGTGCCCACACTCCCACATTGGTAGGAGCAAGCAGGCTGTCACAGAAACAAGTTGATGTAGGCCATACCAGACCTGCTGTAGTTGCTCCTTGGTACATATAGTTTAAATTAGACTATCTTTTGACCTTTGAGTGTTAGAGCACAACACCAAACAGCTATGGGAAACATGGCTATGGCTCCTGCTCCCAGGTGTCTCTAAGAATAATCCACACAGGCCTCAGCCTCCTTCAACATCCAGCTGCAAGTAAAACCCCAGTGTTTAAAGAGCAGGATTCCCCTCTGTAAAGCAGGCTCTGAGATGACTGTTTCCTATTCCTGGAAGGTGTTGTGAGGAGAATTAATAGCAAGGTGATGCTGGTTCTGTGTGAGTGTGCATGTAATGGAGACATCTAAACAGTATCAATAAGGGAAAAGGGAAGATCCCTGCCACAGTCATTTCAGTGGGCAACGGGTCTGCGGGGAGAACAAGACTGGGATAAACAGGTCAGGTCTGGCTTCCCCTTGACAGACAGACACAAACACACTCCATGAGTTTGAGCCTGCTGTGATTTTTACTTCAGAGCATCGGCTTTTCATGCAGGAAGTTCAAGGACCAGTTCTTTGGCCACAGTTTAATATTTATAGACATAATATAGAATTGTCAGCAATTATTTTGGAGCATGAGATGGTAAAGACAACCATGTTTATTTTGGCCATCTTGTGGTCAGCTTACCAGGGATTTGATTTACTGTCTTTAGAGAATAATCATTGTCTCTGGTCAGTAAACTTTTTATAGCTTTGATAAGAACTCTTGTACTGTTTTATTGATTTAGGGGCTCAAACTTTGGGAGGAGGACTTCAAAAGTATCCAGACTGTTTCACCACTCTCTTCTCAAGGGAAGGAACCCTCTACAACCAGGATAAGCTTGGTGAGGAGCCCAGACAGCATCCACCTCCACTAGGAATGAGGAAAGTAGGGCTTCTGTCAGTCTGTGCAAATATACTGATCTCATGTGGCTATCCATGTGATAACAAGGGTAGAGGGGTAAGTCACAACTCCATAACCAAGAGACTTTGGACTGCAAAGAACCAAGAATCTTCCCAAGAAGGAAGATGGGTGTGGAGTGTCTTACCACCCCCTCCAATAGTAGAATGCTGGCCTCTTGACCTAGGGTTGCTAAATGTAATCACCTGTAGGTGGGCTGTTTTTGGTAGGGAAGATTGGCTCAGCTTTTTCTTTCCTGAGCTTTTCTATCATAAAGGCAAAACCTGAGTTAGTCCTGAAGTTTTCCTGCATGGAAGGAAAAAATAACAAGCCTGCTTCTGACTTTGAAGTAGGGATATTGAGGAATTGCAATAGAGTCTGTGAGTGAGCTAGCAGGGCAAGAATCTAAGTAGGAAATCTTTGTTGGGTGTTGGCACCTGTTTGCCAGAACTCACTAGTTACAGTGGGGTGCTGGAATAAATGAGGCCTGCAGACACACACACACAAACACACACACACACACTCTTCCTTAGGCACCCCATTTCCTTGGTGTTTTGCAGATTTGGGTGGGTGTGCTTCAAAGAAAGTGCCCAGAGTACTTAGTTGATGGCTGTGGGTGTGGGTCGTGCTTCTGGAAACTTTTTTTTTTGTTTTTTTATTGTTTTGTTTTGTTTTTGGCTTTTGGAGATAGGGTTTCTCTGTGTAGGTTTGGAGCCTGTCCTGGTGCTTGCTTCATTGAACAGGCTGCCCTTGAACTCGCAGAGATCTGCCTGCCTTTGGCTCCCTAGTGCCGGGATTGAAGGTATGTGCAACCAATATCCAGCATTGCTGCTGAAACCTTAAACATTCATGAGAACCAGGCTTGCATTCCTAGTGCAGTCACTATCAATACTTGCATCTAAATTATTTGTTAGAGTGCTTAGGGTGTTTGAATATGGATTATTAATTTGAAGGGGGGAAATAGGTGCAAGGGAATATTTACTTCTGGCTGCATGAAATATAGGACTCTTGGATGTCACTTCCAAAGTGACGGCCCACAACCCAGCAAAGTCGGAAGTTTGCCCATTACTTTCAGGGACAGTGCTATTGTGCTGTTTAAAAAAAAAAAAAAAAAAAAAAAAAAAAAAAAAACTTTGCCTAACTTAAAGTCATAAAACCTTTCTGTTAATCTTCTAAATTCTTTACCTTAGGATTTTTTTATATTTTATTTTTTGAGTGTGTATAAAATGTGTTCCCAACTAAGGCTCATTATATTATGTTGTTGTATTGTTGTTTTCATGATGAAAAGATTGCAGAGCTCTTTTGCTTGGATCAGTTCCATTGTTGAGTTTTGAGGAAGTGATGGAAAGGTTGCTAGGCAGAGCTGAGAAGGTGCCCACACTCCCACCTTGGTAGGAGCAAGCAGGCTGTCACAGAAACAAGTTGATGTGGGCCATACCAGACCTGCTGTAGTTGCTCCTTGGTACTTGGAGTTTAAATTAGACTCTTTGACCTTTGAGTGTTAGAGCACAACTCCAAACAGCTGTGGGAAACATGGCTATGGCTCCTGCTCCCTGGTGTCTCTAAGAATAATCCACACAGGCCTCAGCCTCCTACAACATCCAGCTGCAAGTAAAACCCCAGTGTTTAAAGAGCAGGATTCCCCTCTGTAAAGCGGGCTCTGAGATGACTGTTTCCTATTCGTGGAAGGTGTTGTGAGGAGAAAAGGTAGCAAGGTGATGCTGGTTATGTGTGAGTGTGCATGTAATGGAGACATCTAAACAGTATCAATAAGGGCAACGGCAAGATCGCTGCAGCAGACATTTCAGTGGGCAACGAGTCTGCGGGGAGAACAAGACTGGGATGAACAGGTCAGGTCTTGCTTCCCCTTGACAGACAGACCCAAACACACTCCATGAGGTTTGTGCCTGCTGTGATTTTTACTTCAGAGCATCAGCTTTTCATGCAGGAAATTCAAGGACCATAATCTTTGGCCACAGTTTAACATTTATAGACATACTATAGAATTGTCAGCAATTATTTTTGAGCATGTGATGGAAAAGACAACCATGTTTATTTTGGCCATCTTGTGGTCAGCTTACCAGGGATTTGATTTACTGTCTTTAGAGAATAAACATTGTCTCTGGTCAGTAAACTTTTTATAGCTTTGATATGAACTCTTGTACTGTTTTATTGATTTAGGGGCTCAAACTTTGGGAGGAGGACTTCAAAAGTATCCAGACTGTTTCACCACTCTCTTCTCAAGGGAAGGAACCCTCTACAACCAGGATAAGCTTGGTGAAGAGCCCAGACAGCATCCACCTCCACTAGGAATGAGGAAAGTAGGGCTTCTGTCAGTCTGTGGAAATATATTGATCTCATGTGGCTATCCATGTGATAAGTTGGGTAGAATGGTAAGTCACAACTCCATAACCAAGAGACTTTGGACTGCAAGGAACCAAGAATCTTCCCAAGAAGGAAGAGTGGGAGGGGGAGTGTCTAACCACCCCCTCCAAATGTAGACTGCTGGCCTCTTGACCTAGGATTGCTAAATGTAATCACCTGTAGGTGGGCTGTTTTTGGTAGGGAAGATTGGCTCAGCTTTTTTCTTTCCTGAGCTTTTCTATCATAAAGGCAAAACCTGAGCTAGTCCTGAAGTATCCCTGCATGGAAGGAAAAAATAACAAGCCTGCTTCTGACTTTGAAGTGGGGATATGGAGAAATTCCAATGGAGACTGTTAGTGAGCTAGCAGGGCAAGAATCTAAGTGGGAAATCTTTCTTGGGTGTTGGCACCTGTTTGCCAGAACTCACAAGTTACACTGGGGTGTTGGAATAAATGAAGCCTGCATACACACACACACACACACACACACACACACACACACACACACACACACTCTTCTTTGGCTCCCCAATTCCTTGGTGTTTTGCAGAGTTGGGTGGGTGTGCTTCACAGAAAGTGCCCAGAGTACTTAGCTGATGGCTGTGGGTCTGGGTCCTGCTTCTGGGAACTATTTTTTTGTTGTTGTTGTTATTATTTTTTGGGGGGGGGGTTTTGAGATAGGGTTTCTCTGTGTAGCTTTGGAGCCTGTCATGGTGCTTGCTACATAGACCAGGCTGCCCTTGAATTTGCAGAGATCTGCCTGCCTTTGCCTCCCTAGTGCTGTGATTGAAGGTATGTGCCACCAACATCCAGCATTGCTGCTGAAATCTTAAGCCTTCATGAGCCCCAGGCTTGCATTCCCAGTGCAGTAACAATACTTGCATCTAAAATATTTATTAGAGTGCTTATGGTGTTTGCGTATGGATTATAAATTTCAAGGGGGAAAATAGGTCCAAGGGAATATTTACTTCAAGTTGCATGAAATGTAGGACTCTTGGATGTCATCTCCAAAGTGATGGCCCACAATCCAGCAAAGAAGGAAGGTTGGGCATTGCTTTCAGGGACAGTGCTTTTGTGCTGTTAAAAAAAAAATAAAGCTTTGCCTAACTTAAGGTCATAAAACCTTTCTGTTAATCTTCTAAATTCTTTACTTTAGGATTTTTTTATTTTTTATTTTTTGAGTGTGTATAAAATGTGTTCCCAACTAAGGCTCATTATATTATGTTGTTGTATTGTTGTTTTCATGATGAAAAGATTGCAGAGCTCTTTTGCTTGGATCAATTCCATTGTTGAGTTTTGAGGAAGTGATGGAAAGGTTGCTAGGCAGAGCTGAGTAGGTGCCCACACTCCCACATTGGTAGGAGCAAGCAGGCTGTCACAGAAACAAGTTGATGTAGGCCATACCAGACCTGCTGTAGTTGCTCCTTGGTACATATAGTTTAAATTAGACTATCTTTTGACCTTTGAGTGTTAGAGCACAACACCAAACAGCTGTGGGAAACATGGCTATGGCTCCTGCTCCCAGGTGTCTCTAAGAATAATCCACACAGGCCTCAGCCTCCTTCAACATCCAGCTGCAAGTAAAACCCCAGTGTTTAAAGAGCAGGATTCCCCTCTGTAAAGCAGGCTCTGAGATGACTGTTTCCTATTCCTGGAAGGTGTTGTGAGGAGAATTAATAGCAAGGTGATGCTGGTTCTGTGTGAGTGTGCATGTAATGGAGACATCTAAACAGTATCAATAAGGGAAAAGGGAAGATCCCTGCCACAGTCATTTCAGTGGGCAACGGGTCTGCGGGGAGAACAAGACTGGGATAAACAGGTCAGGTCTGGCTTCCCCTTGACAGACAGACACAAACACACTCCATGAGTTTGAGCCTGCTGTGATTTTTACTTCAGAGCATCGGCTTTTCATGCAGGAAGTTCAAGGACCAGTTCTTTGGCCACAGTTTAATATTTATAGACATAATATAGAATTGTCAGCAATTATTTTGGAGCATGAGATGGTAAAGACAACCATGTTTATTTTGGCCATCTTGTGGTCAGCTTACCAGGGATTTGATTTACTGTCTTTAGAGAATAATCATTGTCTCTGGTCAGTAAACTTTTTATAGCTTTGATAAGAACTCTTGTACTGTTTTATTGATTTAGGGGCTCAAACCTTGGGAGGAGGACTTCAAAAGTATCCAGACTGTTTCACCACTCTCTTCTCAAGGGAAGGAACCCTCTACAACCAGGATAAGCTTGGTGAGGAGCCCAGACAGCATCCACCTCCACTAGGAATGAGGAAAGTAGGGCTTCTGTCAGTCTGTGCAAATATACTGATCTCATGTGGCTATCCATGTGATAACAAGGGTAGAGGGGTAAGTCACAACTCCATAACCAAGAGACTTTGGACTGCAAAGAACCAAGAATCTTCCCAAGAAGGAAGATGGGTGTGGAGTGTCTTACCACCCCCCTCCAAAAGTAGAATGCTGGCCTCTTGACCTAGGGTTGCTAAATGTAATCACCTGTAGGTGGGCTGTTTTTGGTAGGGAAGATTGGCTCAGCTTTTTTCTTTCCTGAGCTTTTCTATCATAAAGGCAAAACCTGAGCTAGTCCTGAAGTTTTCCTGCATGGAAGGAAAAAATAACAAGCCTGCTTCTGACTTTGAAGTAGGGATATTGAGGAATTGCAATAGAGTCTGTGAGTGAGCTAGCAGGGCAAGAATCTAAGTAGGAAATCTTTGTTGGGTGTTGGCACCTGTTTGCCAGAACTCACTAGTTACAGTGGGGTGCTGGAATAAATGAGGCCTGCAGACACACACACACAAACACACACACACACACTCTTCCTTAGGCACCCCATTTCCTTGGTGTTTTGCAGAGTTGGGTGGGTGTGCTTCAAAGAAAGTGCCCAGAGTACTTAGTTGATGGCTGTGGGTCTGGGTCGTGCTTCTGGAAACTTTTTTTTTGTTTTTTTATTGTTTTGTTTTGTTTTTGGCTTTTGGAGATAGGGTTTCTCTGTGTAGGTTTGGAGCCTGTCCTGGTGCTTGCTTCATTGAACAGGCTGCCCTTGAACTCGCAGAGATCTGCCTGCCTTTGGCTCCCTAGTGCCGGGATTGAAGGTATGTGCAACCAATATCCAGCATTGCTGCTGAAACCTTAAACATTCATGAGAACCAGGCTTGCATTCCTAGTGCAGTCACTATCAATACTTGCATCTAAATTATTTGTTAGAGTGCTTAGGGTGTTTGAATATGGATTATTAATTTGAAGGGGGGAAATAGGTGCAAGGGAATATTTACTTCTGGCTGCATGAAATATAGGACTCTTGGATGTCACTTCCAAAGTGACGGCCCACAACCCAGCAAAGTCGGAAGTTTGCCCATTACTTTCAGGGACAGTGCTATTGTGCTGTTTAAAAAAAAAAAAAAAAAAAAAAAAAAAAAAAACTTTGCCTAACTTAAAGTCATAAAACCTTTCTGTTAATCTTCTAAATTCTTTACCTTAGGATTTTTTATTTTTTATTTTTTGAGTGTGTATAAAATGTGTTCCCAACTAAGGCTCATTATATTATGTTGTTGTATTGTTGTTTTCATGATGAAAAGATTGCAGAGCTCTTTTGCTTGGATCAGTTCCATTGTTGAGTTTTGAGGAAGTGATGGAAAGGTTGCTAGGCAGAGCTGAGAAGGTGCCCACACTCCCACCTTGGTAGGAGCAAGCAGGCTGTCACAGAAACAAGTTGATGTGGGCCATACCAGACCTGCTGTAGTTGCTCCTTGGTACTTGGAGTTTAAATTAGACTATCTTATGACCTTTGAGTGTTAGAGCACAACTCCAAACAGCTGTGGGAAACATGGCTATGGCTCCTGCTCCCAGGTTCTCTTAGAATAATCCACACATGCCTCAGCCTCCTTCAACATCCAGCTGCAAGTCAAACCCCAGTGTTTAAATAGCAGGATTCCCCTCTGTAAAGCAGGCTCTGAGATGACTGTTTCCTATTCCTGGAAGGTGTTGTGAGGAGAATTAATAGCAAGGTGATGCTGGTTCTGTGTGAGTGTGCATGTAATGGAGACATCTAAACAGTATCAATAAGGGCAAACGGAAGATCCCAGCGGCAGACATTTCAGTGGGCAAAGGGTCTGCGGGGAGAACAAGACTGGGATGAACAGGTCAGGTCTGGCTTCCCCTTGACAGTCAGACACAAACACACTCCAAGAGTTTGTGCCTGCTGTGATTTTTACTTCAGAGCATCGGCTTTTCATGCAGGAAGTTCAAGAACCAGATCTTTGGCCACAGTTTAACATTTATAGACATAATATAGAATTGTCAGCAATTATTTTGGAGCATGAGATGGTAAAGACAAACATGTTTATTTTGGACATCTTGTGGTCAGCTTACCAGAGATTTGATTTACTGTCTTTAGAGAATAATCATTGTCTCTGGTCAGTAAACTTTTTACAGCTTTGATAAGAACTCTTGTACTGTTTTATTGATTTAGGGGCTCAAACTTTGGGAGGAGGACTTCAAAAGTATCCAGAATGTTTCACCACTCTCTTCTCAAGGGAAGGAAGCCTCTACAACCAGGATAAGCTTGGTGAGGAGCACAGACAGCATCCACCTCCACCAGGAATGAGGAAAGTAGGGCTTCTATCAGTCTGTGCATATATATTGATCTCATGTGGCTATCCATGTGATAACTAGGGTAGAGGGGTAAGTCACAACTCCATAACCAAGAGACTTTGGACTGCAAGGAACCAAGAATCTTCCCAAGAAGGAAGAGTGGGAGGGGAGTGTCTTACAACAAACTCCAAATGTAGACTGCTGGCCTCTTGACCTAGAATTTCTAAATATAATTTCTTGTAAGTGGGCTATTTTTGGTAGGGAAGATTGGCTCAGCTTTTTTCTTTCCTGAGCTTTTCTATCATAAAGGCAAAACCTGAGCTAGTCCTGAAGTATCCCTGCATGGAAGGAAAAAATAACAAGCCTGCTTGTGACTTTGAAGTGGGGATATGGAGAAATTCCAATGGAGACTGTTAGTGAGCTAGCAGGGCAAGAATCTAAGTGGGAAATCTTTCTTGGGTGTTGGCACCTGTTTGCCAGAACTCACAAGTTACACTGGGGTGTTGGAATAAATGAAGCCTGCATACACACACACACACACACTCACACACACACACACACACACTCTTCCTTATGCTCCCCAATTCCTTGGTGTTTTGCAGAGTTGGGTGGGTGTGTTTCAAAAAAGGCCCAGAGTACTTAGCTGATGGCTATGGTCTGGGTTGTGCTTCTGGAAACTATTTTTTTGTTGTTGTTGTTATTTTTTTTTTTTTTGGCTTTTTGAGATAGGGTTTCTCTGTGTAGCTATGGAGCCTGTCCTGGTGCTTGCTACATAGACCAGGCTGCCCTTGAATTTGCAGAGATCTGCCTGCCTTTGCCTCCCTAGTGCTGGGATTGAAGTTATGTGCCACCAACATCCAGCATTGCTGCTGAAATCTTAAGCCTTTTAGAGCCCCAGGCTTGCATTCCCAGTGCAGTAACAAAACTTGCATCTAAATTATTTGTTAGAGTGCTTATGGTGTTTGCCTATGGATTATAAATTTGAAGGGGGGTAATAGGTCCAAGGGAATATTTACTTCAAGTTGCATGAAATATAGGACTGTTGGATGTCACCTCCAAAGTGATGGCCCTCGAACCAGCGAAGAAGGAAGGTTGGGCATTTCTTTAAGGGACAGTGCTTTTGTGCTGTTTAAAAACAAAAAAAAAAAAAAAAAAAAAAAAAACAAAAAACAAAAGCTTTGCCTAACTTAAAGTCATAAAACCTTTCTGTTAATCTTCTAAATTCTTTAGGATTTTTTTATTTTTTATTTTTTGTGTGTATAAAATGTGTTACCATCTAAGGCTCATTATATTAGGTTGTTGTATTGTTGTTTTCACGATGAAAAGATTGCAGAGCTCTTTTGCTTGGATCAATTCCATTGTTGAGTTTTGAGGAAGTTACACTGGGGTATTGGAATAAATGAAGCCTGCATACACAACACACACACATACACACACACACACACACACACACACACACACACACACACACACACACTCTTCCTTAGGCTCCCCATTTCCTTGGTGTTTTACAGAGTTGGGTGGGTGTGCTTCACAGAAAGTGCCCAAAGTACTTAGCTGATGGCTGTGGTTCTGGGTCCAGCTTCTGTAAACTATTTTTTTTTTTTGCCTTTTTGAGATAGGGTTTCTCTGTGTAGCTTTGGAGCCTGTCCTGGTGCTGGTTACATAGACCAGGCTGCCCTTGAATTTTCAGAGATCTGCCTGCCTTTGCCTCCCTAGTGCTGGGATTGAAGGAATGTGCCCCCAACATCCAGCATTTCTGCTGAAATCTTAAGCCTTCATGAGCCCCAGGCTTGCATTCCCAGTGCAGTAATAATACTTGCATCTAAATTATTTGTTAGAGTGCTTATGGTGTTTGCGAATGGATTATAAATTTGAAGGGGGATAATAGGTCCAAGGGAATATTTACTTCAAGTTGCATGAAATATAGGACTGTTGGTTGTCACCTCCAAAGTGATGACCCACAACCCAATGAAGAAGGAAGGTTGGGCATTGCTTTCAGGGACAGTGCTTTTGTGCTGTTTAAAAAAAAAAAACTGTGCCTAACTTAAAGTCATAAAACCTTTCTGTTAATCTTCTAAATTCTTTAGGTTTTTCTATTTTTTATTTTTTGAGTGTGTATAAAACAAAACAAAAAAAAAAAACAAAAAAAAAAAAAAAACAAAACATTTGCCTAACTTCAATTCTTAAAACCTTTCTGTTAATCTTCTAAATTCTTTAGGATTTTTTTATTTATTGAGTGTGTATAAAATGTGTTACCAACAAAGGCTCATTATACTTTGTTGTATTGTTGTTTTCATGATGAAAACATTGCAGAGCTCTTTTGCTTGGATCAATTCCATTGTTGAGGCAGAGCTGAGAAGGTGACCACACTCCCACCTTGGTAGGAGCAAGCAGGCTGTCACAGAAACAAGTTGATGTGGGCCATACCAGACCTGCTGTAGTTGCTCCTTGGTACTTGGAGTTTAAATTAGACTCTTTGACCTTTGAGTGTTAGAGCACAACTCCAAACAGCTGTGGGAAACATGGCTATGGATCCTGCTCCCTGGTGTCTCTAAGAATAATCCACACAGGCCTCAGCCTCCTACAACATCCAGCTGCAAGTAAAACCCCAGTGTTTAAAGAGCAGGATTCCCCTCTGTAAAGCGGGCTCTGAGATGACTGTTTCCTATTCGTGGAAGTTGTTGTGAGGAGAAAAGGTAGCAAGGTGATGCTGGTTATGTGTGAGTGTGCATGTAATGGAGACATCTAAACAGTATCAATAAGGGCAAAGGCAAGATCGCTGCAGCAGACATTTCAGTGGGCAACGAGTCTGCGGGGAGAACAAGACTGGGATGAACAGGTCAGGTCTTGCTTCCCCTTGACAGACAGACCCAAACACACTCCATGAGGTTTGTGCCTGCTGTGATTTTTACTTCAGAGCATCAGCTTTTCATGCAGGAAATTCAAGGACCATAATCTTTGGCCACAGTTTAACATTTATAGACATACTATAGAATTGTCAGCAATTATTTTGGAGCATGAGATGGAAAAGACAACCATATTTATTTTGGCCATCTTGTGGTCAGCTTACCAGGGATTTGATTTACTGTCTTTAGAGAATAAACATTGTCTCTGGTCAGTAAACTTTTTATAGCTTTGATATGAACTCTTGTACTGTTTTATTGATTTAGGGGCTCAAACTTTGGGAGGAGGACTTCAAAAGTATCCAGACTGTTTCACCACTCTCTTCTCAAGGGAAGGAACCCTCTACAACCAGGATAAGCTTGGTGAGGAGCCCAGACAGCATCCACCTCCACTAGGAATGAGGAAAGTAGGGCTTCTGTCAGTCTGTGGAAATATATTGATCTCATGTGGCTATCCATGTGATAAGTTGGGTAGAATGGTAAGTCACAACTCCATAACCAAGAGACTTTGGACTGCAAGGAACCAAGAATCTTCCCAAGAAGGAAGAGTGGGAGGGGGAGTGTCTAACCACCCCTCCAAATGTAGACTGCTGGCCTCTTGACCTAGGATTGCTAAATGTAATCACCTGTAGGTGGGCTGTTTTTGGTAGGGAAGATTGGCTCAGCTTTTTTCTTTCCTGAGCTTTTCTATCATAAAGGCAAAACCTGAGCTAGTCCTGAAGTTTTCCTGCATGGAAGGAAAAAATAACAAGCCTGCTTGTGACTTTGAAGTGGGGATATGGAGAAATTCCAATGGAGACTGTGAGTGAGCTAGCAGGGCAAGAATCTAACTGGGAAATCTTTCTTGGGTGTTGGCACCAGTTTGCCAGAACTCACACATTACACTGGGGTGTTGGAATAAATGAAGCCTGCATACACACACACACACACACTCTTCTTTGGCTCCCCATTTACTTGGTGTTTTGCAGAGTTGGGTGGGTGTGCTTCACAGAAAGTGCCCAGAGTACTTAGCTGATGGCTGTGGGTCTGGGTCCTGCTTCTGGGAACTATTTTTTTGTTGTTGTTGTTATTATTTTTTTTGGGGGGGTTTTGAGACAGGGTTTCTCTGTGTAGCTTTGGAGCCTGTCCTGGTGCTTGCTACATAGACCAGGCTGCCCTTGAATTTGCAGAGATCTGCCTGCCTTTGCCTCCCTAGTGCTGTGATTGAAGGTATGTGCCACCAACATCCATTATTGCTGCTGAAATCTTAAGCCTTCATGAGCCCCAGGCTTGCATTCCCAGTGCAGTACCAATACTTGCATCTAAAATATTTATTAGAGTGCTTATGGTGTTTGCGTATGGATTATAAATTTCAAGGGGGAAAATAGGTCCAAGGGAATATTTACTTCAAGTTGCATGAAATGTAGGACTCTTGGATGTCATCTCCAAAGTGATGGCCCACAATCCAGCAAAGAAGGAAGGTTGGGCATTGCTTTCAGGGACAGTGCTTTTGTGCTGTTAAAAAAAAAATAAAGCTTTGCCTAACTTAAGGTCATAAAAACTTTCTGTTAATCTTCTAAATTCTTTACTTTAGGATTTTTTTATTTTTTATTTTTTGAGTGTGTATAAAATGTGTTCCCAACTAAGGCTCATTATATTATGTTGTTGTATTGTTGTTTTCATGATGAAAAGATTGCAGAGCACTTTTGCTTGGATCAATTCCATTGTTGAGTTTTGAGGAAGTGATGGAAAGGTTGCTAGGCAGAGCTGAGTAGGTGCCCACACTCCCACATTGGTAGGAGCAAGCAGGCTGTCACAGAAACAAGTTGATGTAGGCCATACCAGACCTGCTGTAGTTGCTCCTTGGTACATATACTTTAAATTAGACTATCTTTTGACCTTTGAGTGTGAGAGCACAACTCCAAACAGCTGTGGGAAACATGGCTACGGCTCCTGCTCCCAGATGTCTCTAAGAATAATCCACACAGGCCTCAGCCTCCTTCAACATCCAGCTGCATGTAAAACACCAGTGTTTAAAGAGCAGGATTCCCCTCTGTAAAGCAGGCTCTGAGATGACTGTTTCCTATTCCTGGAAGGTGTTGTGAGGAGAATTAATAGCAAGGTGATGCTGGTTCTGTGTGAGTGTGCATGTAATGGAGACATCTAAACAGTATCAGTAAGGGAAAAGGGAAGATCCCTGCCACAGTCATTTCAGTGTGCAACGGGTCTGCGGGGAGAACAAGACTGGGATAAACAGGTCAGGTCTGGCTTCCCCTTGACAGACAGACACAAACACACTCCATGAGTTTGAGCCTGCTGTGATTTTTACTTCAGAGCATCGGCTTTTCATGCAGGAAGTTCAAGGACCAGTTCTTTGGCCACAGTTTAACATTTATAGACATAATATAGAATTGTCAGGAATTATTTTGGAGCATGAGATGGTAAAGACAACCATGTTTATTTTGGCCATCTTGTGGTCAGCTTACCAGGGATTTGATTTACTGTCTTTAGAGAATAATCATTGTCTCTGTTCAGTAAACTTTTTATAGCTTTGATAAGAACTCTTGTACTGTTTTATTGATTTAGGGGCTCAAACTTTGGGAGGAGGACTTCAAAAGTATCCAGACTGTTTCACCACTCTCTTCTCAAGGGAAGGAACCCTCTACAACCAGGATAAGCTTGGTGAGGAGCCCAGACAGCATCCACCTCCACTAGGAATGAGGAAAGTAGGGCTTCTGTCAGTCTGTGCAAATATATTGATCTCATGTGGCTATCCATGTGATAACAAGGGTAGAGGGGTAAGTCACAACTCCATAACCAAGAGACTTTGGACTGTAAAGAACCAAGAATCTTCCTAAGAAGGAAGAGTGGGTGTGGAGTGTCTTACCACCCCCTCCAAAAGTAGAATGCTGGCCTCTTGACCTAGGGTTGCTAAATGGAATCACCTGTAGGTGGGCTGTTTTTGGTAGGGAAGATTGGCTCAGCTTTTTTCTTTCCTGAGCTTTTCTATCATAAAGGCAAAACCTGAGCTAGTCCTGAAGTTTTCCGGCATGGAAGGAAAAAATAACAAGCCTGCTTCTGACTTGAAGTAGGGATATTGAGGAATTGCAATAGAGTCTGTGAGTGAGCTAGCAGGGCAAGAATCTAAGTAGGAAATCTTTCTTGGGTGTTGGCACCTGTTTGCCAGATCTCACTAGTTACAGTGGGGTGCTGGAATAAATGAGGCCTGCAGACACAAAAACACAGACACACACATACATACACACACACACACACACACACACATATTCTTCCTTAGTCTCCCCATTTCCTTGGTGTTTTGCCGAGTTGGGTGGGTGTGCTTGAAACAAAGTGCCCAGAGTACTTAGCTGATGGCTGTGGGTCTGGGTCGTGCTTCTGGAAACTTTTTTTTTTTTTTTTGGCTTTTGGAGATAGGATTTCTCTGTGTAGGTTTAGAGCCTGTCCTGGTGCTTGCTTTTTGAACAGGCTGCCCTTGAACTCGCAGAGATCTGCTTGCCTTTGGCTCACTAGTGCTGGGATTGAAGGTATGTGCAACCAATATCCAGCATTGCTGCTGAAATCTTAAGCATTCCTGAGCCCCAGGCTTGCATTCCCAGTCCAGTCACTATCAATACTTGCATCTAAATTATTTGTTAGAGTGCTTAGGGTGTTTGAATATGGATTATTAATTTGAAGGGGGGAAATAGGTGCAAGGGAATATTTACTTCTGGCTGCATGAAATATAGGACTCTTGGATGTCACTTCAAAATGATGGCCCACAACCCAGCAAAGTCGGAAGTTTGCCCATTACTTTCAGGGACAGTGCTATTGTGCTGTTTAAAAAAAAAAAAAAAAAAAAAACTTTGCCTAACTTAAAATCATGAAACCTTTCTGTTAATCTTCTAAATTCTTTACCTTAGGATTTTTTTTATTTTTTATTTTTTGAGTGTGTATAAAATGTGTTCCCAACTATGGCTCATTATATTATGTTGTTGTATTGTTGTTTTCATGATGAAAAGATTGCAGAGCTCTTTTGCTTGGATCAATTCCATTGTTGAGTTTTGAGGAAGTGATGGAAAGGTTGCTAGGCAGAGCTGAGAAGGTGCCCACACTCCCACCTTGGTAGGAGCAAGCAGGCTGTCACAGAAACAAGTTGATGTGGGCCATACCAGACCTGCTGTAGTTGCTCCTTGGTACTTGGAGTTTAAATTAGACTATCTTATGACCTTTGAGTGTTAGAGCACAACTCCAAACAGCTGTGGGAAACATGGCTATGGCTCCTGCTCCCAGGTTCTCTTAGAATAATCCACACATGCCTCAGCCTCCTTCAACATGCAGCTGCAAGTAAAACCCCAGTGTTTAAAGAGCAGGATTCCCCTCTGTAAAGCAGGCTCTGAGATGATTGTTTCCTATTCCTGGAAGGTGTTGTGAGGAGAAATGGTAGCAAGGTGATGGTGGATCTGTGTGAGTTTGCATGTAATGGTGACATCTAAACAGTATCAATAAGGGCAAAGGGAAGATCCATGAGGCAGACATTTCAGTGGGCAACGGGTCTGCGGGGAGAACAAGACTGGGATGAACAGGTCAGGACTGGCTTTCCCTTGACACACAGACACAAACACACTCCAGGAAGTTTGCAACTGCTATGATTTTTACTATAGAACATCAGGGTATCATGCAGAAAGTTCAAGGAACAGATCCTTGGCCACAGTTTAACATTTATAGACATACTATAGAATTGTCAGCAATTATTTTGGAGCATGAGAGGGTAAAGACAACCATGTTCATTTTGGCCATCTTGTGGTCAGCTTACCAGGGATTTGATTTACTGTCTTTAGAGAATAATCATTGTCTCTGGTCAGTAAACTTTTTATAGCTTTGATAAGAACTCTTGTACTGTTTTATTGATTTAGAGGCTCAAACTTTGGGAGGAGGACTTCAAAAGTATCCAGACTGTTTCACCACTCTCTTCTCAAGGGAAGGAACCCTCTACAACCAGGATTAGCTTGGTGAGGAGCCCACAGAGCATCCACCTCCACTAGGAATGAGGAAAGTAGGGCTTCTGTCAGTCTGTGCAAATATATTGATATCATGTGGCTATCCATGTGATAAGTAGGGTAGAATGGTAAGTCACAACTCCATAACCAAGAGACTTTGGACTGCAAGGAACCAAGAATCTTCCCAAGAAGGAAGAGTGGGAGGGGAGTGTCTTACCACCCCCTGCAAATGTAGAATGCTGACCTCTTGACCTAGGATTGCTAAATGTAATCACCTGTAGGTTGGCTGTTTTTGGTAGGGAAGATTGGCTCAGCTTTTTTCTTTCCTGAGCTTTTCTATCATATAGGCAACCCTGAGCTAGTCCTGAAGTTTTCCTGCATGGAAGGAAAAAATACCAAGCCTGCTTCTGACTTTGAAGTGGGGATATGGAGAAATTCCAATGGAGACTGTGAGTGAGCTAGCAGGGCAAGAATCTAACTGGGAAATCTTTCTTGGGTGTTGGCACCTGTTTGCCAGAACTCACAAGTAACAGTGGGGTACTGGAATAAATGAGGCCTGCAGACACACACACACAAACACACACACACACAGACACACACATACATACACACACACACACACACACACACACACACATATGCTTCCTTAGTCTCCCCATTTCCTTGGTGTTTTGCAGAGTGGGGTGGGTGTGCTTCAAAGAAAGTGCCCAGAGTACTTAGCTGATGACTGTGGGTCTGTGTCGTGCTTCTGGAAACTTTTTTTTGTTTTGTTTTGTTTTTTTGTTTTTTTTTTTTTTTTCTTTTGGCTTTTCGAGATAGGGTTTCTCTGTGTAGATTTGGAGCCTGTCCTGGTGCTTCCTCCATAGACCAGGCTGGCCTTGAATTTGCAGAGATCTGCCTGCCTTTGCCTCCCTAGTGCTGTGATTGAAGGTATGTGCCACCAACATCCAGCATTGCTGCTGAAACCTTAAACATTCATGAGCACCAGGCTTGCATTCCCAGTGAAGTCACTATCAATACTTGCATCTAAATTATTTGTTAGAGTGCTTAGGGTGCTTGCTTATGGATTATTAATTTGAAGGGGGAAATAGGTCCAATGGAATATTTACTTCTGGTTGCATGAAATATAGGACTCTTGGATGTCTCCTTCAAAGTGATGGCCCACAACCCAGCAAAGTCGGATGTTTGGGCATTGCTTTCAGGGAAAGTGCTATTGTGCTGTTTAAAAAAATAAAAAAAAAAAACTTTGCCTAACTTAAATTCATAAAACCTTTCTGTTAATCTTCTAAATTCTTTACTTTAGGATTTTTTTTTTATTTTTTATTTTTTGAGTGTGTATAAAATGTGTTCCCATCTAAGGCTCATTATATTATGTTGTTGTATTGTTGTTTTCATGATGAAAAAATTGCAGAGATCTTTTACTTGGATCAATTCCATTGTTGAATTTTGAAGAAGTGGTGGAAAGGTTGCTATGCAGAGCTGAGAAGGTGCCCACACTCCCACCTTGGTAGGAGCAAGCAGGCTGTCACAGAAACAAGTTCCTGAGGGTCATACCAGACTTGCTGTAGTTGCTCCTTGGTACTTGGATTTTAAATTAGACTATCTTATGACCTTTAAGTGTTAGAGCACAACTCCAAACAGCTGTGGGAAACATGACTATGGCTCCTGCTCCCAGGTTCTCTTAGAATAATCCACACATGCCTCAGCCTCCTTCAACATCCAGCTGCAAGTATAACCCCAGTTTTTAAAGAGCAGGATTCCCCTCTTTAAAGCAGGCTCTGAGATGACTGTTTCCTATTCCTGGAAGGTGTTGTGAGGAGAAATGGTAGCAAGGTGATGGTGGTTCTGTGTCTGTGTGAATGTAATGGAGACTTCTAAACAGTATCAATACGGGAAAAGGGAAGATCCTTGCCACAGTCATTTCCGCTGGCAGCGTGTCTGTGGGGAGAACAAGACTGGGATGAACAGGTCAGGTCTGGCTTCCCCTTGACGGACAGAGACAAACACACTCCATGAGGTTTGTGCCTGCTGTGATTTTTTACTTGAGAACATCGGGTTTTCATGCAGGAAGTTAAAGAAACAGATCTTTGGCCACATTTTACCATTTATAGACATACTATAGAATTTTCAGCAATTATTTTTGAGCATGAGATGGTAAAGACAACCATGTTTATTTTGGCCATCTTGTGGTCAGCTTACCAGGGATTTGATTTACTGTCTTTAGAGAATAATCATTGTCTCTGGTCATTAAACTTTTTGCAGCTTTGATAAGTACTCTTGTACTGTTTTATTGATGTAGAGGCTCAAACTTTGGGAGCAGGACTTCAAAAGTATCCAGACTGTTTCAGCACTCTCTTCTCAAGGAAAGGAACCCTCTACAACCAGGATAAGCTTGGTGAGGAGCCCAGACAGCATCCACCTCCACCAAGTATGAGGAAAGTAGGGCTTCTGTCAGTCTGTGCAAATATATTGATCTCATGTGGCTATCCATGTGATAAGTAGGGTAGAATGGTAAGTCATAACTCCATATCCAAATGATTTTGGACTGCAAGGAACCAAGAATCTTCCCAAGAAGGAAGAGTGGGAGGGGAGTGTCTTTACACCCCCTCCAAATGTAGAATGCTGGGCTCTTGACCTAGGATTGCTAAATGTAGTCACCTGTAGGTAGGCTGTTTTTGGTAAGGAAGATTTGTAGTGAGGTAGTCCTTCTGTAGCACTGACCATGCCCATTGGGAGGTGGAGCGATGGGTGGAGGTGACCTGAGGAATGAGGTCGGAGGGGGCCAGTAAGGCGCTCTCTCTTTCTGGTGTGACTAGGACAGGAGAGGATAGGGTTGAATTTCCTGGTGTTCATCTGTCTAGGTTGTAAATTATTTCTCCCTGAATAAACATCTATTCGGCCTATTTGTTTATCCTGATCCTTTTTTTACTGCAATATCTGGTGTCAGAACTGGGATTTACCTGGGTTTTGCCCCCTGGCGGCAGAAGCCGCCCCCCTCCCCCACCTTCCCCAATGGGCAGGGTTTAACCAGGTTAACTCACCACAGCTTTGGGACATTTGCCTCTTTCTTTCTGCGAAGGAGATCTTTGCCGCTAAAGCAAACCTGAGAAGGCACTTACTGCTTAACATTTTTTGTGCATTTCCGTATGGGACTTTGCATTTGCTCAGAGCCTCTGGGCGGCACCCGACTGGCGGCACCCGCCCGGCGGCACCCGCCTTGCTTGCAAGCGTTTCGTCTTGTGTTACAAGTAACTCCAAAAGTCCCCTTTTAACAAAATTCTGCTTGCCATAGTTTGTTAAGAACTTTTTACAGGAACTGGGATCAGACAAGCCTAGGCGGCTAATCGCTATTTGGTGACACACCTCCAGGCGTAGCTACCACAAGCTGAGATATACAACTAAAAGCATCAAAGTTCCAGGACAGCAGAATTACACGTAAGGTAATTGTAACATCCTTTGCAATTTAAGCTGATATAAAATCTGAGATAAATTGTTCCATAACTATGGCAGATAATTTTACTATGCAGAACTTTAGGAATTATTTTACTTCATATGTAGAAGGGATTTTAACAGAAGAAACTTATGACTGGACCAATATATACTTTTATTTTGTAATAGCAATGGGTTTCATCATTAACATGATATTCTTAAAGAAATGGTTAGAGATGACAGCAAACAATAAGTAACTTGTACAAACCACAGGAGACTTAGTAACAAAGATGACAATACAGAATTAACTTCATTGTTTATACAGTTACAAGATACTATTAGAAAGAGGACTCATCCTATATATATAACACACATCAGATCCCATACGGGTCTGCCAGGTCCTCTAGCACAAGGCAATAATGAAATTGATCGTTTATTGATAGGAAGTGTGCTAGAAGCCTCAGAGTTTCATAAGAAACACCACGTGAACAGCAAAGGTTTAAAAAAAGGATTTTTCTAT
The DNA here is from genome assembly GCF_943737965.1 of Phodopus roborovskii. Classification (NCBI taxonomy): domain Eukaryota; kingdom Metazoa; phylum Chordata; class Mammalia; order Rodentia; family Cricetidae; genus Phodopus; species Phodopus roborovskii. Next base: position 1,527,859 of record NW_026125739.1, read on the forward strand.
CACTTGGGAACAAGCCAAGGAAATAGTAAGGAAATGTCCTACTTGCTCATTCTATAACCAAACTCCTTTACCACCAGGCAGTAACCCTAAAGGTATAAATAGGAATGAAATATGGAAAATGGATGTGTTTCATTTTGCAGAATTTGGAAAATTAAAATATGTACATCACACTATAGATACATTTTCAGGGTTTCAATGGGCTACTGCTCTGAGCTCTGAAATGGCTGATTCTGTTATAATGCACCTTTTAGAGGTAATGGCCATTATGGGCATACCTGCACAAATAAAAACTGACAATGCTCCAGCATATGTCTCCAGCAAATTGAAAGAGTTTTTTGAGTATTACAAGATAAAGCACATAACTGGTATACCACACAATCCTACAGGACAAGCAGTGGTTGAGAGATCCAATCGTACTTTAAAAGAAATGCTCCATAAACAGGCAGGAGGAACCAAAACACCCAAACACAGGTTACATAATGCTTTATTAACATTAAACTTTCTTAATGCTGATGAAAAAGGAAAAATAGCTGCAGAAAGACACTGGACAATAGAAAAAACTTCTAAACTAAATCAGCCAGTGTATTTCAAGGCTGTACTGACCTCAGAATGGAAAGCAGGATATGTGTTACGTTGGGGTAGGGGTTTTGCATTTGTATCTACAGGAGAAGAAAAACTATGGATACCATCTAAGTTAATCAAGATCCGAGTTGAACAAGAGAAACATCTTAATGAAGAGAAATGACAAGTCATCCAACAAACTAGGTCCTATGAGGTGTGTGGAGGCCTCTCAAAGGTAGGAGAAGTGTTTTGTTCTTGTTTTTACAGGAAAACAGAGAAAACCTATCATCAAACAGCCAAAAGACACTGAAAATGTAGGTGCCTACAGAAGAGAAGACAGCTCTTCAGAAACAATCATTTAAGGAAGCAGAATCTGATATATGGTAAAAAAAAATTTAATTGTAGTAAACTATTTCTATATAGAAATCTATTTCTCTCTACTATCTAGTATTCCTGAAGTCCCAAATTTTGTAAACCAATGCTGGCTTTGGAGTTGGATTTGGCTTTCCTTCTCTAAATTCAAGCATGTTGTTAAGATTAAATTCATGGTTTCTGCCTTAAATCAAGAAGCCAATTGGTGTAAGGCAAAAGAAAACAAAATCTGGGGACTCATATCTTTTATGCAATTTTCTCTCTGAAATCCTAATTTTCTCACATACTTTTAATGCTTATTGTTGTCTTTCCCTAATGCATACCTTAAAACTTGAAAATTTTACTTTAATATTGATGTGTAACTGTTCCACAGGAAATAATAACGATTCCTAACAGCAGTCTTTGAACTTTCCGGAAAGAAGATGGGGCCCCACATCATCGTTTCCACTTGACTCAACCTGATGCATCGGAACTACAAACATCACCCTAAAACCGGTTTGAGACTGTTTTGCTCGAGACAACTCATGACTAGCTAGCTGTAATGGTGCACCTTTTTATTACACCCTGGCCAGTTTCAAATAGAACTACATTCAAGAATTTTCTGCCACACAGTGACTAACTACATATGTCACAGCCAGTTCTGTTGAGAAATTTGGTTGCTAAAAATTTTCTTCCTACAGGATCCATTGGAGCAATCATCGTCCCATTTCAGCAGGAAGTAATCTTAATATGACTACGCCCCCTTTCCCTTCCCTTAGAATTTTGGGATAATAGTCATCGTCTTTGGGTTGGTTTTCGTTATTTGGGATTGGGTGATGCTTACACTCGGGTTTATCTTTTAGACAGGAATAGGGAATGGTTGGTAAAGGTATGGTTTAGATGGGATATAGGTAGATTAGCCTATTTTCTTGAGAATTTGAGTAAGAATGAGATAGTATTTTACAGCTTACATTGTTGTGTATTCTTATGTGGTAAGCTATGTAAAATTAAGTTTATATTTTGTTATATTGTGTTAAATGTTTCCACTTATAATATTTTATGCACATTATTTTTTACCATATTCTATGTATGTATACTTTTCCTGTATTCAACACATTTTGTATATTGATACAATTTGGGATATTTATCTTGCTGCCCTTTATAGTTCTACCTCTTGTCTTGACACTTATACTCTTCCTCTATTTTAGGGATTTACATGTAGGTATATGTAAATAGTTATATTGTTTAAGTATTTGTTCCTGCTTTACTCAGGAAAGTTTTAATCAGTCTTTTTAGCTAAGTTCCCGAGTATTACAGATTATCTTCACTCACATTTCCTGTACCTATGAGATTAGTCAGATATAGATGCTTAATCTTCAATCACTTCATAGACATGCAGAACATGGCATTTAAATGTTTTAATATTAGTACTCCATTGACATGAGACACTGTTGCTCCTGACAGCACCTTGCACTTTCCCGAAAATATGTTGGACACTGTTGTTGCTCCTGCTGGAGTTCAATCTCGCCTCAGCTAATGGCCTGTTGGGCATAGAATTGCCCCCACCTTGACCACTGATTTGGACATACAGTCCTATGTGCTTGCAGGAGACAAATATAGAAGACTGCTTGACCTTGCCAAGTCAGGGTAAGACAGCCATTCTATTTCCCTGCTGTTGTTGTGGTCTGTCAAGTTCTCTTGGCCTTAGCCAAATGTAGGTGTACCAACATCGCTGTGAGACCTAGGGTGACTGTTCAGGTGGCTTGCTGTTTCTGTCCTTGCTGCACCTTTTGGAAGTTGTCCATCCGCATTTCCTGTCTACTCTAGTATTATTAATTTCCTTCTCAGGTCTTGATGAGGTTGAAGATTAAACTATCACAACTATTATTCTCTCTTCCTAGTTAGATATATTAGGTACTAGACTTACGTTTTCCAGCTTAGGACAACTCTACTGTAAACTCCATTATGCCCTCAGCCTAGGACTAGATATGTAGGTCATTTTGTTCTCGATTTTCCTTTTCTTAGAGCACACTTGTTATTCACTGTTTTGTATATAGTTTTGTATTAAGCCTAACTCTTTTCTTTAAACTAAAAGAGAAATTGTAGTGAGGTAGTCCTTCTGTAGCACTGACCACGCCCATTGGGGGTGGAGCAATGGGCAGAGGAGAAGTGAGGAAGGAGGTCGGAGAGGGCCAGGAAGGCGCTCTCTCTTTCTGGCCTGACTCCGACAGGAGAGGATCGGGTTGAATATTCTGGTGTTCATCTGTCTAGGTTGTAAGTTATTTCTCCTTGAATAAACATCTATTCGGCCTATTTGTTTATCCTGATCCTTATTTACCGCAATAAAGATTGGCTCAGCTTTTTTCTTTCCTGAGCATTTCTATCATAAAGGCAAAACCTGAGCTAGTCCTGAAGTTTTCCTGCATGGAAGGAAAAAATAACAAGCCTGCCTCTGACTTTCAACTGGAGATATCAAGAAATTCTTATGGAGACTGTGAGTGAGCTAGCAGGGCAAGAATCTAAGTAGGAAATGTTTGTTGGGTGTTGGCACCTGTTTGCCAGAACTCACAAGTTACACTGGGGTGCTGGAATAAATGAGGCCTGCAGACACACACACACACACACACAGACACACACACACACACACACACACACACACATACACTCATCCTTAGGCTCCCCATTTCCTTGGTGTTTTGCAGAGTTGGGTGGGTGTGTTTCAAAGAAAGTGCCCAGAGTACTTAGCTGATGGCTGTGGGTCTGGTTCGTGCTTCTGGAAACTATTGTTTTGTTTAGTTCTTTTTTTTTCTTTCTTTTTTTTTTTTTTTTTGGCTTTTGAGATAGGGTTTCTCTGTGTGGGAGGAGGACTTCAAAAGTATCCAGACTGTTTCACCACTCTCTTCTCAAGGGAAGGAACCCTCTACAACCAGGATAAACTTGGTGAGGAGCCCAGATAGCATCCACCTCCACCAGGAATGAGGAAAGTAGGCCTTTTGTCATTCTGTGCAAATATATTGATCTCATGTGGCTATCCATGTGATAACTAGGGTAGAGCGGTAAGTCACAACCCCATAACCAGGAGACTTTGGACTGCAAAGAACCAAGAATCTTCCCAAGAAGGAAGAGTGGGAGGGGAGTGTCTTACCACCCCCTCAAATGTAGAATGTTTCATTACCCCATGCTGGGCTCTTGACCTAGTATTGCTAAATGTAATCACCTGTAGGTGGGCTGTTTTTGGTAGGGAAGATTGGCTCAGCTTTTTTCTTTCCTGAGCTTTTCTATCATAAAGGCAATACCTGAGCTAGTCCTGAAGTTTTCCTGCATGCAAGGAAAAAATAACAAGCCTGCCTCTGACTTTCAATTGGGGATATCGAGAAATTTTTATGGAGACTGTGAGTGAGCTAGCAGGGCAAGAATCTATGTAGGAACTCTTTGTTGGGTGTTGGCACCTGTTTGCCAGAACTCACAAGTTACACTGGGGTGCTGGAATAAATGAGGCCTGCAGACACACACACACAAACACACACAAACACACACACACACACACACACACACACACAAACACACACACTTTTCCTTAGGCTCCCCATTTCCTTGGTGTTTTACAAAGTTGGGTGGGTGTGTTTCAAAGAAAGTGCCCAGAGTACATTGCTGATGGCTGTGGGTGTGGGTCATGCTTCTGGAAACTTTTTTTTTTTTTGTTTTTTTTTTTTTTTTTTTTTTTCTTTGTCTTTTGGAGATAGGGTTTCTCTGTGTAGCATTGGAGCCTGTCCTGGTGCTTCCTCCATAGACCAGGCTGGCCTTGAATTTGCAGAGATCTGCCTGCCTTTGCCTCCCTAGTGCTGGGATTGAAGGTATGTGCCACCAACATCCAGCATTGCTGCTGAAACCTTAAACATTCATGAGAACCAGGCTTGCATTCCCAGTGCAGTCACTATCAATTCTTGCATATAAATTAGTTGTTAGAGTGCTTAGGGTGTTTGCATATGGATTATTAATTTGAAGGGTGGAAATAGGTCCAAGGGAATATTTACTTCTGGTTGCATGAAATATAGGAATCTTGGATGTCACCTCCAAAGTGATGGCCCACAACCCAGCAAAGTCGGAAGATTGGGCATTGTTTTCAGGGACAGTGCTTTTGTGCTGTTTAAAAAAAAAAAAACTTTGCCTAACTTAAAGTCATAAAATCTTTCTGTTAATCTTCTAAATTCTTTACTTTAGGATTTTTTTATTTTTCATTTTTTGATTGTATATAAAATGTTTTCCCAACTAAGGGTCATTATATTATGTTGTTGTATTGTTGTTTTCATGATGAAAAGATTGCAGAGCTCTTTTGCTTGGATCAATTCCATTGTTGAGTTTTGAGGAAGTGATGGAAAGGTTGCTAGGCAGAGCTGAGAAGGTGCCCACACTCCCACCTTGGTAGGAGCAAGCAGGCTGTCACAGAAACAAGTTGATGTGGGCCATACCAGACCTGCTGTAGTTGCTCCTTGGTACTTGGAGTTTAAATTAGACTATCTTATGACCTTTGAGTGTTAGAGCACAACTCCAAACAGCTGTGGGAAACATGGCTATGGCTCCTGCTCCCAGGAGTCTCTAAGAATAATCCACAAAGGCCTCAGCCTCCTTCAACATCCAGCTGCAAGTAAAACCCCAGTGTTTAAAGAGCAGGATTCCCCTCTGTAAAGCAGGCACTGAGATGACTGTTTCCTATTCCTGGAAGGTGTTGTGAGGAGAAATGTTAACAAGGTGATGGTGGTTCTGTGTGTGTGTGCATGTAATGGAGACATCTAAACATTATCAATGAGGGAAAAGGGAAGATCCCTGCCACAGTCTTTTCAGTGGGCTATGTGTCTGCGGGGAGAACAAAGATGGGATGAACAGGTCAGGTCTGGCTTCCCCTTGACAGACAGAGACAAACACACACCAGGAGATTTGTGCCTGCTGTGATTTTTTACTTGAGAACATCGGGTTTTCATGCAGAAAGTTCTAGGAACAGATCCTTGGCCACAGTTTAAAATTTATAGACATACTATAGAATTGTCAGCAATTATTTTGGAGCATGAGATGGTAAAGACAACCATGTTTATTTTGGCCATCTTGTGGTCAGCTTACCAGGGATTTGATTTACTGTCTTCATAGAATAATCATTGTCTCTGGTCAGTAAACTTTTTACAGCTTTGATAAGAATTCTTGTACTGTTTTATTGATTTAGAGGCTCAAACTTTGGGAGGAGGACTTCAAAAGTATCCAGATTGTTTCACCACTCTATTCTCAAGGGAAGGAACCCTCTACAACCAGCATAAGCTTGTTGAGGAGCCCAGACAGCATCCACGTCCACCAGGAATGAGGAAAGTAGGGCTTCTGTCAGTCAGTGCAAATATGTTGATCACATGTGGCTATCCATGTGATAACTAGGGTAGAGCAGTAAGTCACAACTCCATAACCAGGAGAGTTTGGATTGCAAGGAACAAAGAATCTTCCCAAGAAGGAAGAGTGGGAGGGGAGTGTCTTACCACCCCCTCCAAATGTAGACTGCTGGCCTCTCGACCTAGGATTGCTAAATGTAATCACCTGTAGGTGGGCTGTTTTTGGTAGGGAAGATTGGCTCAGCTTTTTTCTTTCCTGAGCTTTTCTATCATAAAGGCAAAACCTGAGCTAGTCCTGAAGTATCCCTGCATGGAAGGAAAAAATAACAAGCCTGCCTCTAACTATCAATTGGGGATATCGAGAAATACTTATGGAGACTGTGAGAGAGCTAGCAGGGCAAGAATCTAAGTAGGAAATCTTTGTTGGGTATAGGCACCTGTTTGCCAGAACTCAAAAGTTACACTGGGGTGCAGGAATAAATGAGGCCTGCAGACACACAAACACAGAAACACACACACACACACACACACACACACACACAAACACACAGACACACACACACACACACACTCTTCCTTAGGCTCCCCATTTCCTTGGTGTTTTGCAGAGTTGAGTGGGTGTGTTTCAAAGAAAGTGCCCAGAGTACTTAGCTGATGGCTGTGGGTGTGGGTCGTGATTTTGGTAACTTTTTTTTTTGTTTTGTTTTGGTTTTTGGTTTTTTTTTTGGCTTTTGGAGATAGGGTTTCTCTGTGTAGCTTTGGAGCCTGTCCTGGTGCTTCCTCCATAGACCAGGCTGGCCTTGAATTTGCAGAGATCTGCCTGCCTTTGCCTCCCTAGTGCTGGGATTGAAGGTATGTGCCACCAACATCCAGCATTGCTGCTGAAACCTTAAACATTCATGAGCAGCAGGGTTGCATTCCCAGTGCAGTCACTATCAATTCTTGCATATAAATTAGTTGTTAGAGTGCTTTGGGTGTTTGCATATGGATTATTAATTTGAAGGGGGGAAATAGGTCCAAGGGAATATTTACGTTTGGTTGCATGAAATATAGGAATCTTGGATGTCACCTCCAAAGTGATGGCCCACAACCCAGCAAACTCGGAAGGTTGGGCATTGCTTTCAGGGACAGTGCTTTTGTGCTGTTTAAAAAAAAACTTTGCCTAACTTAAAGTCATAAAACATTTCTGTTAATCTTCTAAATTCTTTACTTTAGGAATTTTTAATATTCATTTTTTGAGTGTTTATAAAATGTGTTCCCAACTAAGGGTCATTATATTATGTTGTTGTATTGTTGTTTTCATGATGAAAAGATTGCAGAGATCTTTTGCTTGGATCAATTCCATTGTTGAATTTTGAGGAAGTGGTGGAAAAGTTGCTAGGCAGAGCTGAGAAGGTGCCCACACTCCCAACTTGGTAGGAGCAAGCAGGCTGTCACAGAAACAAGTTGATGTGGGCCATACCAGACCTGCTGTAGTTGCTCCTTGGTACTTGGAGTTTAAATTAGACTATCTTATGACCTTTGAGTGTTAGAGCACAACTCCAAACAGCTGTGGGAAACATGGCTATGGCTCCTGCTCCCCTGTGTTTCTAAGAATAATCCACACAGTCCTCAGCCTCCTTCAACATCCAGCTGCAAGTAAAACCCCAGTGTTTAAAGAGCAGGATTCCCCTCTGTAAAGCAGGCTCTGAGATGACTGTTTCCTATTCCTGGAAGGTGTTGTGAGGAGAAATGTTAGCAAGGTGATGGTGGTTCTGTGTGTGTGTGCATGTAATGGAGACATCTAAACAGTATCAATGAGTGAAAAGAGAAGATCCCTGCCACAGTCATTTCAGTGGGCAATGTGTCTGCGGGGAGAACAAGACTGGGATGAACAGGTCAGGTCTGGCTTCCCCTTGACAGACAGAGACAAATACACACGAGGAGATTTGTGCCTGCTGTGATTTTTTACTTGAGAACATCGGGTTTTCATGCAGAAAGTTCTAGGAACAGATCCTTGGCTCAGTTTAACATTTATAGACATACTATAGAATTGTCAGCAATTATTTTTGAGCATGAGATGGTAAAGACAACCATGTTTATTTTGGCCATCTTGTGGTCAGCTTACCAGGGATTTGATTTACTGTCTTTAGAGAATAATCATTGTCTCTGGTCAGGAAACTTTTTACACCTTTGATAAGAATTCTTGTACTGTTTTATTGATTTAGGGGCTCAGACTTTGGGAGGAGGACTTCAAAAGTATCCAGAGTGTTTCACCACTCTCTCCTCAAGGGAAGGAACCCTCTACAACCAGCATAAGCTTGTTGAGGAGCCCAGACAGCATCCACCTCCACCAGGAATGAGGAAAGTAGGCCTTCTGTCAGTCAGTGCAAATATATTGATCTCATGTGTCTATCCATGTGATAACTAGGGTAGAGCAGTAAGTCACAACTCCATAACCAAGAGACTTTGGACTGCAAGGAACAAAGAATCTTCCCAAGAAGGAAGAGTGGGTGTGGAGTGTCTTACCACCCCCTCCAAATGTAGACTGCTGGCCTCTCGACCTAGGATTGCTAAATGTAATCACCTGTAGGTGGGCTGTTTTTGGTAGGGAAGATTGGCTCAGCTTTTTTCTTTCCTGAGCTTTTCTATCATAAAGGCAATACCTGAGCTAGTCCTGAAGTTTTCCTGCATGCAAGGAAAAAATAACAAGCCTGCCTCTGACTTTCAATTGGGGATATCGAGAAATACTTATGGTGACTGTGAGAGAGCTAGCAGGGCAAGAATCTAAGTAGGAAATCTTTGTTGGGTATAGGCACCTGTTTGCCAGAACTCAAAAGTTACACTGGGGTGCAGGAATAAATGAGGCCTGCAGACACACACACACACACACAAACACACACACACACACACACACACACACACACTCTTCCTTAGGCTCCCCATTTCCTTGGTGTTTTGCAGAGTTGGGTGGGTGTGTTTCAAAGAAAGTGCCCAGAGTACTTAGCTGATGGCTGTGGGTGTGGGTCGTGCTTCTGGAAACTTTTTTTTTTGTTTTGTTTTGTTTTTGTTTTTTTTTTTTTTTTTTTGGCTTTTGGAGATAGGGTTTCTCTGTGTAACTTTGGAGCCTGTCCTGGTGCTTCCTCCATAGACCAGGCTGGCCTTGAATTTGCAGAGATCTGCCTGCCTTTGCCTCCCTAGTGCTGGGATTGAAGGTATGTGCCACCAACATCCAGCATTGCTGCTGAAACCTTAAACATTCATGAGCACCAGGGTTGCATTCCCAGTGCAGTCACTATCAATTCTTGCATATAAATTAGTTGTTAGAGTGCTTAGTGTGTTTGCATATGGATTCTTAATTTGAAGGGGGGAAATAGGTCCAAGGGAATATTTACTTTTGGTTGCATGAAATATAGGACTCTTGGATGTCACCTCCAAAGTGATGGCCCACAACCCAGCAAAGTCGGAAGGTTGGACATTGCTTTCAGGGACAGTGCTTTTGAGCTGTTTAAAAAAAAACTTTGCCTAACTTAAAGTCATAAAACCTTTCTGTTAATCTTCTAAATTCTTTACTTTAGGATTTTTTAATTTTCATTTTTTGAGTGTGTATATAATGTGTTCCCATCTAAGGGTCATTATATTATGTTGTTGTATTGTTTTCCTGATGAAAAGATTGCAGAGATCTTTTGCTTGGATCAATTCCATTGTTGAATTTTGAGGAAGTGGTGGAATGGTTGCTAGGCAGTGCTGAGAAGGTGCCCACACTCCCACCTTGGTAGGAGCAAGCAGGCTGTCACAGAAACAAGTTCATGTGGGTCATACCAGACTTGCTGTAGTTGCTCCTTGGTACTTGGAGTTTAAATTAGACTATCTTATGACCTTTGAGTGTTAGAGCACAACTCCAAACAGCTGTGGGAAACATGGCTATGGCTCCTGCTCCCCGGTGTTTCTAAGAATAATCCACACAGTCCTCAGCCTCCTTCAACATCCAGCTGCAAGTAAAACCCCAGTGTTTAAAGAGCAGGATTCCCCTCTGTAAAGCAGGCTCTGAGATGACTGTTTCCTATTCCTGGAAGGTGTTGTGAGGAGAAATGTTAGCAAGGTGATGGTGGTTCTGTGTGTGTGTGCATGTAATGGAGACATCTAAACAGTATCAATGAGGGAAAAGGGAAGATCCCTGCCACAGTCATTTCAGTGGGCAATGTGTCTGCGGGGAGAACAAGACTGGGATGAACAGGTCAGGTCTGGCTTCCCCTTGACAGACAGAGACAAATACACACGAGGAGATTTGTGCCTGCTGTGATTTTTTACTTGAGAACATCGGGTTTTCATGCAGAAAGTTCTAGGAACAGATCCTTGGCTCAGTTTAACATTTATAGACATACTATAGAATTGTCAGCAATTATTTTGGAGCATGAGATGGTAAAGACAACCATGTTTATTTTGGCCATTTTGTGGTCAGCTTACCAGGGATTTGATTTACTGTCTTTAGAGAATAATCATTGTCTCTGGTCAGGAAACTTTTTACACCTTTGATAAGAATTCTTGTACTGTTTTATTGATTTAGGGGCTCAGACTTTGGGAGGAGGACTTCAAAAGTATCCAGACTGTTTCACCACTCTCTCCTCAAGGGAAGGAACCCTCTACAACCAGCATAAGCTTGTTGAGGAGCCCAGACAGCATCCACCTCCACCAGGAATGAGGAAAGTAGGCCTTCTGTCAGTCAGTGCAAATATATTGATCTCATGTGGCTATCCATGTGATAACTAGGGTAGAGCAGTAAGTCACAACTCCATAACCAGGAGACATTGGACTGCAAGGAACAAAGAATCTTCCCAAGAAGGAAGAGTGGGAGGGGAGTGTCTTACCACCCCCTCCAAATATAGATTGCTGGCCTCTTGACCTAGGATTGCTAAATGTAATCACCTGTAGGTGGGCTGTTTTTGGTTTTGGCTCAGCTTTTTTCTTTCCTGAGCTTTTCTATCATAAAGCAAAAACCTGAGCTAGTCCTGAAGTTTTCCTGCATGGTAGGAAAAAATAACAAGCCTGCTTCTGACTTTGAAGTAGGGATATGGAGCAATTCCAATAGAGACTGTGAGTGAGCTAGCAGGGCAAGAATCTAAGTAGGAAATCTTTGTTGGGTGGTGGCACCTGTTTGCCAGAATTCGCAAGTTACACTGGGGTGCAGGAGTAAATGAGGCCTGCAGACACACACACAAACACACACACACACACACACACAGACACACACACACACATTCACACACACACTCTTCCTTAGGCTCCCCATTTCCTTGGTGTTTTGCAGAGTGGGGTGGGTTTGTTTCAACGAAAATGCCCAGAGTACTTCGCTGATGGCTGTGGTCTGTGTCGTGCTTCTGGAAACTTTTTGTTTTGTTTTGTTTTTGTTTTTGAAAGTTTGCCATTGCTTTCAGGGACAGTGCTTTTGTGCAGTCTATATAAAAAGAAAAAAAAATACTTTCACCTAACTTGCAGTCATAAACATTTCTGTTCCTCTTCTAATTTCGGTAAAAAGGAGCTGCTATCTTTATACCAGGTGTAGATGCCCTGAGTTATGGTGCCCTGCGTTTTGTGTGTAGTATGGGGCAGTAGTTCGTCTAGGGAGTGCTGGTGGTGTGGTTGGTCAGCTTGCTGCTACTTCCTAATAGTCCCAATATTCCCACCTCTTATTGTTATTAAAGGAAAACATCGGGGTTGGGCACGGTGGGTTAAGGAATAAGCATGTTGAGTTCTTGAGTCTGCTTCCTGCCCTATTGGCAGAGTATCATATCAGCAGAGTCCAAGGCCGATCGGAGGGCCTTGGCCATCATATGGTACTGGTATTTAAGGGTTGTGTCATCTCTCCCATGGTAGGCCTTAAAGGCCACTTGTAAGGCTTCTACCTGTGGGGTTAGGGGTCCCAACTCCAAGGTTTTAAGTTTAGCCCTAATGTCAGGGGAGCTCTGAGAAAAAAAAAGTGGGTCATAAGGAGTTGCCTGCCCTCTTGCACTTCAGGGTCTAGGCTAGAGTGCTGTAAAAAGGCCTGTGTAAGGCCGTCTAGGGACTTTCTGTTTTGTCCTGAACTAACTCTAGAATTTTTTTCATAGTTTATTGGCTTTAGTGCAGCCTTACTGAGACCAGTCACGAGGCATGTTGTAAACTGGTCTCTAGCCAGCATTCCCCATGGAGTATTGTAGTCTCAGTTGTGCTCATTGTCTGGAACAGCCGATGACCTAGTAGGGCGAACTGGGAGAATTTGATGAAATTCATCTGCATATGCTTTAGCCTGCTCCCAATCTCATCTACATTCATCAGGTAGTAGATTGTTGGGTAAGATCATGCATGTGTGTGTGTGTGTGTGTGTGTGTGTGTGTGTCATGAAAAGTGAGGCTATAGGATTGGGTGATATACTGAAACTGTTTTATAAATGCAGTAGGGTTAGAGGCATAGGAACCATGTCCATGTTGTATTTGAGAAAGTTCTGATAGAGAGAAATGGACATTTACTTTAACCAGACCATCCACCCCAGCCACTTGTCACAAGGGGAGAACTGTAGCAGGGTTGGATTTGGTGGGTTGAGAACATGAGGCAGTTTGAGAGCGGTGTGCTGGGGGAGTGAAAGTAGGTGCAAGCCTTGAGCCTTTAGCTTGACCCAGTGCTAGAGAGGAAAGATTTGAAGAGGAAGGAAAAGCAGAAGAGGTAGTTGACAGTTGAGGTTCATTAGCAGGATCTCAGGTTGTAGAGGTTTCTTCATGTTCACCTTGCATGGCTAGAAGAATGATAGATGGAGAGGAGGAAGAGGAAAGAGAGGGTTTAGCAGAGAGATAGAGAAAAGCGTGGGCATATGGTAACTCCTTCCATCTTTCTGTTCGGTGGCACTAATTTGAATGATCCCGTAAAATATCGGGATCTAGAGAGCCGTTACAAGGCCAATTTTAATTATTTTCTAGGGGATATCTAGTCCAATTTTCAATAAAAGGGTAAATAAGTCTGGGTGCCTTAACAAGTGGCATTAAGTGAAAGCGTTTTAAATTTTCTTTCAGGCATCCCAGTAGAGTCGTGTGGGGAATTTCCTTGGTGTGTTTATTCCCCATGGGTAGAGAGGAAATGACCTATCAATCCTAGAAATCAACTGCTCAAGTGTGTGGCCACAAGATAAGAGAGGATGGCAGAGCATTACTTGAAGCTCCTCAGCCCCAAAGCATTGCCAGGCCCAACAGAGGCTGGAAGACTCAGTGGTCTGAGAGCAGAGCAGATATACTGCCACGGACGGTAAGTCTTCCTCCCCTGGGGATTGTAGGCAACCTTAAGGAAGTGGGTTAAAATTTAAAAGGGAACCTTACCTAATTGAAACTTGTGTAGGGTGGTATTTCCAGAGAACAGGGAGGAGGCCAAGGGAAGGGAGGTGGACCACTAGTATCAGATACAGGATCCCAAGTGTCTCTGGCTGACCTCCCGCCAGCAGACAGCTGCCAGTGACCCTCAAGGAGAGAGCCTGCCTGGGGTTTGGCACCAATGTTGTTCATTTGCTGCATAGCTAATGCCTAAGTAAAACAAACAGGACACTCAGCGCCCAAGTGGAGTTTATTGAGAGAAGGGAGAGAAAGACAGGGCAGCTGGTGTCCAACCGAAAGCTGGAGAGAGTCAGAAAGGGGGAGGTGTGGGGCACTTGCTTCAAAAGGGGGGGGGGTCTCGCGCATGTGTATGGCTCACGCATGTGTAACTGAGTTCTCTGACAGCCAGGTGAAGCTGAGCTGCCATGTATGCCTGAGGTAGTGATGACAGGGCCATGAGTGTCACGCCCATCGTCAGGGGGTGGAGGGGCTGGTTTGGGAGGTTAGCAGGCTGCTAGTTCCTAATATTCCCACCTGTTATTGTTATTAAAAGAAAAGGTCTGGGTTGAGCATGTTGGGTTAAGAAATAAGCATGTTGAGTTCTGGAGTCTGCTTCCTGCCGTATTGGGGTGTAGATTGTCTTTGGGGGATCCGAGAAGGCTGGGGTACTGGCATGTCCTTGTAGTTGGTTATTTTTAGCAGTCCTGACAGTATGGAGCTCTGGCATCTCTCTGAGATCTGGAAAGATGTTAGCAGAACAGAGGACAGGGTTAGGATTTTTTTCTCTTAAGTCTTAGTACTTAATGGGAGAAGTGTGAGTTGGGGAGGTTCTCCTAAGGGGGTCCCAGGACTAGGGAAGGAAGTCCCGAGGCCAGGAATAAGTTGATTTATTTGGAGTGAATCTGACCTGTTTTGTTGAATCCATTCCAGCTCCCTGGAACCTAAAAATCCTTTGGTTTTGTGAAACCTATGTATTAGACACATTAGCAACATATTCATGTGAGAAATGTTACCTTTACTTAGGAGTTGTGTCTCTAGGTCCATGACTTTTGGCTGTCATTCCTGTAAGAACAGCTATTGGTTTGATGAGAAGTTTTAGATCAGTCTGGGGACAGGAAGAAAAGCATGAAATTTCCAATTCGGCTGAGTGCAGTTACAGGAATGAATCCTTAACCTTCTAGAAGAGGAGACAGTGTAGTTGATCTCCGTGTTCTCCCAAGCTTAAGGGAAACAGGGTCCTGTTGTAGTTGCTGCATATGAGGGATTAGTCTTAGATGAAGAAGTAAAGGGTTTGAGGTGGGATAAATGAATCCAGTGGGAAAGTTCCTCAAGCTTAGCAGGTGTTGGGGTGACAAGAATTAACTTGAAGGGGCCCTGCCATTTAGGGGAGAGGGGTGAAAGGTTCTTGAATGGGGTAGAGAGAAGGACCTGGTCCCCAATGTCAACTGGGGATGGACAGAAGTGTGTGCAAGGTCGAGGCAGGGAGTGGTCAGTAAAGTTCCATAGGAGGGAGCAGAGATGATGAAGTAAGGGTGTAAGCAGGTGGTCAGGGAGAGGTGAAAGTTCACGTGAGAGACTAGGTGTTAGAACTGGCCTCCCATACATAAGTTCAAAGGGTGAGATGAGAAGGGTTCTTTGGTGGAGGGCCTAAGCCTGAATAGACGCAGAGGCCTGGGCTTCACCCAGTCAAGGTGAAGTTCCTGTGACATTTTGAAAAGAACACATTTTAGAGAAAGGTTAGTTTGCTCTATCTTCCCCGAGGACTGGGGGTGATAGGGGATATGGAAATGGCGAGGGATGATTAGAGCTACAGATAACATTTGTGAAATCTGAGAGGTAAACTCAGGGCCATTGTCTGACTGAAGCAAAGCTGGGATTCCAAACCATGGAATGATTTCCCTGAGAAGGGTGTCAGCCCCTTTCTGAGCCATTTTGGTAATATTGGGAAAAGCTTCCACCCACCCGCAACTACCCCGTCCCCCTCCCACAGAGAATTTATCAACTAATTCTAGGAGATATTCGACCCATCTGACTGTAGGCATGTGAGTAAAGTCAACTTGTCAATCAGTTCCTGGGGGGAGGGCGAGACGGGACCTCCTGGCCTGATGGCTAGCAAAAGGTAAGCTAAGATACCTGGAGTTAGGATCTGATGTCTGACAGGTTTTACAAGAGGCAGTGATAGATTTTAAGAACTCCAAGTCCTCAGGAGTGGGCTGGAGGTGAGCCTTGACAAAATAAGAAAGATCCTTGCAGTTAGGATGAAAGAGTTGGGTGTAAATAGGACAGAATTTGTCAAGTATTTGGAGGTGACTGTGAGGATATGGGTTGTAGTGTCAGGACTCCCCCTAATGGGTGTGGTGACTGTGGGCTTCAAAGGGCCGCAACTTTAGCTGTTTCAGCACCCTGGTTGTTTCCCTTAGAGATAATTGAGCTGTCAGTTGGATGAGACCAGCCGTGAATAATCCCTAAAGCTTTGGGGAGGTGGGAGGCCTTTAAAATGGCCATAATACAATATATATAATATATATATATTATATTTTATAATATAATATATATAATATAATATAACCTGAGTTAACTAAGGATCCTCCTTTTGTAGTAAGAAATCCCTGCTCTTTCCAGATAGCAGCATGGGACAGGAGGATGTGAAAAAGCATATTTCGAATCTGTGTAAACATTTAGGGTTTCTCCCTGTGCTAATTGAAAGGCACAGGTTTAGGGCTATTAATTCAGCCTGCTGGTCACTAGTATGGGCAGGTAGTGCCCATGCCTCCAAGACCTCAGTATCTGACATTATGCCATAGCCTGCTTTACGGTCCCCTTATGTAAAATGGTTGCTGCCATCTATATATCAGATAGGGTGCCCTGCGGTATGTGTGTAGGATCGGTAGTAGTTCCTCTAGGATTTCAATGCAGGAATGAGAAGGGGAATAGTTAGAATTAGGTTGAGCTAGGAGATTTGAGATATTGAGGGGTGGACAGGATTGGAAGTTGAGTGAGGCATCTTCTATTAGTGCCACCTGAAGGGAAAGATCTCTAGAAGAAGGGAGAGTTTGTAAGGCTTTATAAGTGAAGAGATAGAACAGGTTATGGTGGGAAAAGACAGTGATGGGCGACCCACAGTTTAGTTTTTTTTTTTTTTTTTTTTTTTTTTTTTTGACTCATGAAATAGGAGCTCAGCTGCTGCTAAAGGACATATGCACGGTGCCCATCCTTGGGCAGTTAGATCGAGTTTCTTTGGCAAATATGCTATAGGTGTAAAGGAAGGTCCCAGCTGGTGGCCTAGAACTCCAAGCACGTATCCTTCCTTTTCTGCTGTATACAGAGAGAAAGGACGAGTTAGATTTGGCAGGTGAAGAGCTGGGGGCAGGAGAAGAGGCTGATTGAGTTCCTGGAAGGGCTTAGTAACGGGGTTAAGAAGAGGTTCATGAAGGGAAGCAAGACCTGCCTCATATAGGGGGAGAGCAAGGAGAGAGTAAGAGGTGATCCAGGAGTGTAAGAAGCCAGCTATTCCTAGAAAAGACAAAATTTCCACTTTAGTGGAGGGAACTGCAAGAGACTTGATCAGTATTTTTTTTCTGTCTAGGGTAATAGCTTTATGAGTTGAAGTTATGGTTAGTCCCAAGTTGGTGACCTGGGGAGTAGACAGCTGGACCTTGGAAGGTGAGAACCATAACCCTATTGGAAAGGAAATTTAGAAGGGCAGAGCTGGTAGTTAGTCTTGCTATCTTCTAAGGAAGGGCTGCAAAGTAGAATATGGTCTACATACTGTTGAGTTTAGATTTTGGGAGAGACAGGGAGAGCAGGTCTGACGGAGGCCAAAGCTTGACCAAATAGGTGTGGTCTGTCCTGGAATCCCTGAGGGAGGACAGTCTAGGTGAGCTGTGTGGAAGAATAGGTATCAGGGTCAGTCCAGGTGAATGTGAAGATATTTTGAGACATGGTATCAAGAGGGATAGAGAAAAAGGCATACTTGAGATCCAAAACTGAGAAGTAAGAAGTCCCTGAGGGGATGGTAGAAAGAAGTGTGTAAGGATTAGTTAAGTACCACAGGATGGAGGGGGACCACTGCAGAGTTAATGACTCGGAGGTCCTGAACCAGGCGATAGGTGCCATTAGGTTTTTTTTAACTGCTAGTATACGGGTATTGAAGGGAGAGGATGTAGGACGGAGTAACCATTTCTTTAGGAGGTCAGAGATGATAGGTTTAAGTCCCCCAAGCCACTGGAGTGGGAGTGGGTACTGGGTTTGAGGAATGGTACCTCGAGTGGTCCTGTAGGTGAATGACAATGGGAGAATGGTGTCTAGCCGCAGAAGGATTTTCGGTATCCCAGACTTGGGGGGTCTAACTCAGAGGCTGGCAGAGGAAATGTAGAATTAGAACCAGTACGGTGAGTGGCTAGGAGGAGGAGAGGAGCCGCTGAGAAGAGTGGGGTTATGCGAATGGGGGGAGCAAAAGAAATAGAAGTTCCTACCTTGGCTAAAAGATCCCTTCCCAGTAAGGGCACAGGACAAGTAGGTATAACTAGAAATGAATGAGTGAGGGGAATTCCCCTAAAAATACAACTGAGTGGTGGGGTCTGATGAGGTAGGTAAGGCTGTCCCCTACCCCAACAATAGGGAGCCAAGAAGGAGAAGTTGGTCGTCTAAACTCCCTCAGGACTGAGTATGTGGCACCAGGGTCGAAAAGGAAGGAGATGGATGGCCCTGATACTTTAATTTTCACCCGGGGCTCCCTGTCAGAGATGACAGTGGTCGGGTCGGGAGAGACCAGGCCCCTTCACTCATCATCGCCCATGGCCAGGGCTAAGTAGTCAGCTAGAGGGCGGTCTGTATCTGATGTCCTCCTACCACGAGGGCATTGGGGGTAGTCCATTGACCAGTGACCCTCTTCTTTACATCTTGGACTGGGTTTGTGTGGCATCCTGGGATTAGGACAAGTTCGGGCCAATGTCCTCCCTGACCACATTTAAAGCATGGACGCTATAGTCCTCGAGCCCCAGAGGGGCCCCGGGCAGAATCCGAGGCCATCGGAGGGCCTTGGCCATCATATGGTACTTGTATTTAAGGGCTGTGTCATCTCTCCCATGGTAGGCCTTAAAGGCCTCTTGTAAGGCTTCTGCCTGTGGGGTTATGGGTCCCAACTCCAAAGTTTTAAGTTTAGCTGTAATGTCAGGGGAGCTCTGAGAACAAAAAGTGGTTCATAAGGAGTTGCCTGCCCTCTTGCACCTCAGGGTCCAGGCTGGAGTGCTGTAAAAAGGCCTGTGTAAGGCTGTCTAGGAATGAGAGGGACTTTCTGTTTTGTCCTGAATTAACTCTAGAATTTTTTTCATAGTTTATTGGCTTTAGTGCAGCCTTAGGGAGACCAGCCACGAGGCATGTCGTAAACTGGTCTCTAGCCAGAATTTCCCATGGAGTGTTGTATTCCCAGTTAGGCTCATTGTCTGAAACAGCCCTTGACCTAGTAGGGCGAACTGCGAGAATTTGATGAAATTCATCTGCATATGCTTTAGCCTGCTCCCAATCTCATCTACATTCCTCAGGTAGTAGATTTTTGGGTAAGATCATACATGTGTGTGTGTGTGTGTGTGTGTGTGTGTAATTAAAAGTGAGGCTACAGGATTGGGTGATATACTGAAAATGTTTTATAAATGCAGTAGGGTTAGAGGCATAGGAACCAAGTCCATGTTGTACTTGAGAAAGTTCTGATAGAGAGAAAGGGACATGTACTTTAACCAGACCATCCACCCCAGCCACTTGTCACAAGGGGAGAACTGTAGCTGGGTTGGATTTGGTGGGTTGAGAACATGAGGCAGTCTGAGAGCGGTGAGCTGAGGGAGTGAATGTAGGTGCAAGCCTTGAGCCTTTATCTTGACCCAGTGCTAGAGAGGAAAGATTTGAATAGGAAGGAAATGCAGAAGAGGTAGTTGACAGTTGAGGTTCATTTAGCAGGGTCTCAGGTTGTAGAGGTTCTTCATGTTCACCTTGCATGGCTAGAAGAACGTTAGATGGAGAGGAGGAAGAGGAAAGAGAAGGTTTAGCAGAGAGATAGAGACAAGGGTGGGCATATGGTAACTCCTTCCATCTTCCTGTTCGGTGGCAGTAATTTGAATGATCCCGTAAAATATCGGGATCTAGAGAGCCGTTACGTGGCCAATTTTAATTATTTTCTAGGGGATATATAGGCCACTTTTCAATACAAGGGTAAATAAGTCTGGGTGCCTTAACAAGTGGCATTAAGTGAAAGGGTTTTAAATTTTCTATCAGGCATCCCAGTAGAGTGGTGGGGGGAATTTCCTTGGTGTGTTTATTCCCCATGGGTAGAGAGAAAAGTGACCTATCAATCTTAGAAATCAACAGCTCAAGTGTGTGGCCACAAGATAAGAGAGTATGGCAGAGCATTACTTGAAGCTCCTCAGCCCAAAAGTATTGCCAGGGCCAACAGAGGCCGGAAGACTCAGCGGTCTGAGAGCAGAGCAGATATACCGCCCCGGGCGGTAAGTCTTCCTCCCTTGGGGAATGTAGGCAACCTTAAGGAAGTGGGTTAAAATTTAAAAGGGTACCTTATCTAATTGAAACTTGTGTGGGGTGGTATTTCCAGAGAACAGGGAGGAGGCCAGGGAAATGGAGGCGGACCACTAGTATCAGATAGAGGATCCCAAGTGTCTCTGGCTGGCCTCCCGCCAGCAGACAGCTGCCAGTGAACCTCAAGGAGAGAGCATGCCTGGGGTTTGGCACCAATGTTGTTCATTTGCTGCACAGCTAATGCCTAAGTAAAACAAACACGAGACTCAGCGCCCAAGTGGAGTTTATTGAGAGAAGGGAGAGAAAGACAGGGCAGCTGGTGTCCAACCGAAAGCTGGAGAGAGAGAGTCAGAGAGGGGGAGGTGTGGGGCACTTGCTTTCAAAGGGGGGGGGCTCGTGCATGCCTATGGCTCACGCATGCATAACTGAGTCCTCTGACAGCCAGGTGAAGCTGAGCCGCCATGTATGCCTGAGGTAGTGATGACAGGGCCATGAGTGTCACGCCACTCGTCGGGGGGGGGGGCTGGTTTGCGGGGTCAGCAGGCTGCTACTTCCTAACATTCCCACCTGTTATTTTTATTAAAAGTAAAGGTCTGGGTTGAGCATGTTGGGTTAAGAAATAAGCATGTTTAGTTCTGGAGTCTACTTCCTGCCGTATTGGGGTGTAGATTGTCTTTGGGGATCTGAGAAGGCTGGGGTGCTGGCATGTCCTTGTAGTTGGTTATTTTTAGCAGTCCTGACAGTATGGAGCTCTGGCATCTCTCTGAGATCTGGCAAGATGTTAGCAGAACAGAGGACAGGCTTAGGATTTTTTCTCTTAAGTCTTAGTACTTAATGGGAGAAGTGTGAGTTGGGGAGGTTCACCTAAGGTGGTCCCAGGACTAGGGAAGGAAGTCCTGAGGCCAGGAATAAGTTGATTTATTTGGAGTGAATCTGACCTGTTTCGTTGAATCCATTCCTGCTCCCTGGAACCTAAAAATCCTTTGGTTTTGTGAAACCTAAGTATTAGACACATTAGCAACATATTCATGTGAGAAATGTTACCTTTACTTAGGAGTTGTGTCTCTAGGTCCATGACTTTTGGCTGTCATTCCTGTAAGAACAGCTATTGGTTTGATGAGAAGTTTTAGATCAGTCTGGGGACAGGAAGAAAAGCATGAAATTTCCAATTCGGCTGTGTGCAGTTACAGGAATGAATCCTTAACCTTCTAGAAGAGGAGACAGTGTAGTTGATCTCCGTGTTCTCCCAAGCTTAAGGGAAACAGGGTCCTGTTGTAGTTGCTGCATATGAGGGATTAGTCTTAGATGAAGAAGTAAAGGGTTTGAGGTGGGATAAATGAATCCAGTGGGAAAGGTCTTCAAGCTTAGCAGGTGTTGGGGTGACAAGAATTAACTTGAAGGGGCCCTGCCATTTAGGGGAGAGGGGTGAAGGGTTCTTGAATGGGGGAAAGAGAAGGACCTGGTCCCCAATGTCAACTGGGGATGGACAGAAGTGTGTGCAAGGTCGAGGCAGGGAGTGGTCAGTAAAGTTCCATAGGAGGGAGCAGAGATGATGAAGTAAGGGTGTAAGCAGGTGGTCAGGGAGAGGTGAAAGTTCACGTGAGAGACTAGGTGTTAGAACTGGCCTTCCATACATAAGTTCAAAGGGTGAGATTAGAAGGGGTCTTTGGGGGAGGGCCCTCAGCCTGAATAGATGCAGAGGCCTGGGCTTTACCCAGTCAAGTTGAAGTTCCTGTGACATTTTGACAAGAACACATTTTAGAGAACGGTTAATTTGCTCTATCTTCCCCGAGGACTCGGGGTGATAGGGGATATGGAAATGGCGAGGGATGATTAGAGCTACAGATAACATTTGTGAAATCTGAGAGGTAAACTCAGGGCCATTGTCTGACTGAAGCAAAGCTGGGATTCCAAACCATGGAATGATTTCCCTGAGAAGGGTGTCAGCCCCTTTCTGAGCCATTTTGGTAATATTGGGAAAAGCTTCCACCCACCCGCAACTACCCCCGTCCCCCTCCCACAGAGAAGTTACCAACTAATTCTAGGAGATATTCGACCCATCTGACTGTAGGCATGTGAGTGAGTAAAGTCAAGTTGCCAATCAGTTCCTGGTGGGAGGGCGAGTCGGGACCCCCTGGCCTGATTGCTAGCAAAAGGGAAGCTAAGATACCTGGAGTTAGGATCTGATGTCTGACAGGTTTTACAAGAGGCAGTGATAGATTTTAAGAACTCCAAGTCCTCAGGAGTGGGCTGGAGGTGAGCCCTGACAAAATAAGAAGGAGCCTTGCAGTTAGGATGAAAGAGTTGGGTGTAAATAGGACAGAATTTGTCGAGTTTAGGAGGTGACTGTGAGGATATGGGTTGTAGTGTCAGGACTCCCCCTAGTGGGTGTGGTGACTGTGGGCTTCTGAGGGCAGCATCTTTAGCTTCTTCATCAGCCTGGTTGGTTCCCTTAGAGATAATTGAGCTGTCAGTCTGATGAGACCAGCCGTGAATAATCCCTATAGCTTTGGGGAGTTGGGAGGCCTTTCAAATGGCCATAATATAACCTGAGTTAGCTATGGATCCTCTTTTTGTAGTAAGAAACCCCTGCTCTTTCCAGATAGCAGCATGTGACAGGAGGATGTGAAAAAGCATATTTCGAGTGTGTGTAAACATTCAGGGTTTGTGCCATCTGTATACCAGGTAGGGTGCCCTGCGGTATGTGTGTAGGATGGGGCAGTAGTTCCTCTAGGGTTTCAATGCCGGAACGAGATGGGGAATAGATTATGGTGGGAAAAGACAGTGATGGGGAACCGACAGGTTAGTTTTTTTTTGTCTCATGAATAAGGAGATCAGAACCTGCTAAAGCACGTATGCAGGGTGCCAACCCTTGGGCAGTTAGATTGAGTTACTTTGACAAATATGCTACAGGTGGCAAAGGAAGTTCCCAGCTGGTGGCCTAGAACTCCAAGCACGCATCCTTCCTTTTCTGCTATATAAAGAGAGAGTACGACTTAGATCTTGCAGGTGAACAGCTGGGGCCAGGAGAAGAGGCTGAGGTAGTGATGACAGGGCCATGAGTGTCACGCCCATCATTGGGGAGGGGGTGTGGGGGGGGTCAGCTGGCGGCTAGTTCCTAACATTCCCACCTGTTATTGTTATTAAAAAATGTTTGGGGTTGTGCATGGTGGGTTAAGGAATAAGCATGTTGAGTTCTGGATTCTGCTTCCTGCCGTATTGGGGTGTAGATTTTCTTTGAGGGATCCGAGAATGCTGGGTTGCTGCCTCGTACTGGTAGTTGGTTATTTTTAGGTTAGGTTTTGGGTAAGAGTTAGAGTAAGGAATGTGTTTAGCGTTAGGGTTAGGCTAGAACTGTTTTCATGTTAGTGTATGGTTAAGGTCAGGGTTAGCTTACAGTTATCGTTAGATTTGTTGTTAGTTTATGGTTAGGGTCAGGGTTAGTTTATAATTAGCGTTAGATTTGGTGTTAGCGTGAGGGTTAGAGTGAGAGTTAATGTTAGTGATACGGGTATATTTAGTGTTATGGTGAGCTTAAGGTTAGGGTTAGAGTTAGGTTTAGTAGTTAGGATGAGAGTTCCCTTTCGAATTAATGTTAGTAGTGGTGTTAGAAGTACTATCAGAACTAGTAATAGTTTTAGTACTAGTGTTACAGTACTACAGTACTATTGTTACAGGTTTAGTGTAAGGGTTCGGTTTATGGTTAGCGTAGGGTTAGGGTCTGGTGCAGTGTTCAGGTTAGTGTATGGTTAGGGTTAGTGACAGGGTTTTGTGTTAGGTTTGCTATTAGCGTGAGGGTAAGAAATAGAGTTAACATTAGTGTTATGAGTAAGGTTAGTATTATGGTTATCTTATGGTTATGGTTATGGTTTGGGTTAGCGTTAGGGTTTCAATAGGGTTAGGGTTAGCATTAGGTTGGTATTACCTGAGAGTTATGGGTAGGGATAGTGTTAGGGGTAGGCTTCAGTTTCGGTTATTATTAGGGTTTGGGTTAAGGTTATGGCTAGTGTTTGAGTTAGAATTATGGTTAGGATTATTTTTAGGAATAGGGTTAGGATTATGGTTATGGTTAGGATTAGTGTATGGTATAGTGATAGGTTAGAGTTAGGGTCAGAGTTAGTGTTATGGTTATCTTTTGTTAGTGTCAGGTTTAGGGTTACGTTAGTGTTAGGTTTAGTGTTTTAAGTAAGATTTACATTTAGCAGTAGTGGTAGTGGTAGTTTCTCATTTAGTGTGAGGTTTGGGATTGAGTTAAGTCTAGGTATAGAATTAGGGTTAGGTGTAGCGTTAGGGTTAGGTTAGTGTTAATGTTAGGTTAGTGGTTATGATGAGCATTTCATTTAGAGTTACTGTTATTACTAGTGTTACAGTTAGATTTAATGATTGGGTTAGATTTAGGGTTAGGAATGTGGTTACCCTTAGGGTTAGGGATAGGATGAGTTTTCAGGTTAGGGTATGGTTAGGGTTAGGTTAGGATTGGAGTTAGCGTTAGATTTGGTGTAAGCTTGAGGGTTAGTGTAAGAGATAATGTTAGGGATACGGGTATGTTTAGTGTTTTAGGTAGTGAATAGTTTAATTAGGGTTAGGGTTAGTGTTAGGGTTAGGTTTGGTAGTTAGGATTAGGGTTAGAGTTAGAATTAGGGTTAGGGTAAGTAGTAAGGATGAGAGGTCCATTTAGAATTAGTGTTACTATTAATGTTACAATACTAACAGTACTACTTTTAGTCCTAGTGTTACTGGGCTACAGTACTAGTGTTACAGGTTTAGAATTAGGGTTAGGTTTATGTTTAGCGTGAGGGTTAGTGTTAGGAGGAGGGATCAGGTTAGTGTGCGGTTAGGGTTAGAGTTAGGTTTATGGTTAGCGTTAGGTTTGGTGTTAGCATGGGTCAAGGTTAGATTTACTTTTAGCATTAGTGGTAGTGTTTAAGTTAGTGTGAGGATTGGGTTTAGAGTTAAGTCTTGGTATAGAAATAGGTTTAGGTGTAGGGTTAGGTTTAGCGTAGTGTTATTGTTAGGTTAGTGGATATGAAGTGCGATACGTTTAGAGTTACTGCTACTAGTAGTGTTACTGTTAGGGTTTGGGTTTGGGTTAGAGTTAGGGTTAGGAATATGGTTAGCATTAGGGTTAGGCTTAGGATGAGTTCTCAGGTTAGGGTATGGTTAGGCTTAGTGTTAGTTTGGAGTTAGCATTAGATTTGGTGCAAACTTGAGGGTTAGTGTGAAAGAATATGTAAGGGATACGGGTATGTATAGATTTTTAGTTAGCGTATGGTTAGGGTCAGTGTTAGGTTTAGTGTTAGGGTTAGGATTAGTAGTTAGGATGAGAGTTCCACTTAGAATTAATGTTAATACTAGTCTTACAATACTAAAAGTTGTAGTTTGACTACTAGTGTTGCAGTACTAAAGTACTAGTATTACATGTTTACAGTTAGGATTATGTTTATGGTTAGCGAGAGTGTTAGGGTAAGGAAGAGGGATCAGGTTAGTGTGTGGTTAGAGTTAGAGTTAGGGTTATGGTGAGCATTAGATTTGCTGTTAGCATGAGGGGAAGGGGTAAAGTTAATATTATTGTTATGTGTAAGGTTACTGTTATGGTTAGGTTATGGTTATGGTTAAAGTTAGGGTTATGGTTATGGTTAGGGTTAGGCTTAGCCTTAAGGTTGGTGTTACCGTAAGGGTTATGGTAGGGGATAGTGTTAGAGAGAGGCTTAGATTTCAGTTATTGTTAGGGTTAGGGGTAGCATTATGGCTAGGGTTTGAGTTAGAATTATGGTTAGGATTACTCTTAGGAATAGGGTTATGGTTATGGTTATGGTTAGTATTAGCGTATGGTTTAGTGCTAGTTTAGAGTTAGTTTCAGGGTTAGAGTTTGGGTTTGGGTTTCATTAGAGTCAGATTTAGGGTTACATTAGGGTTACGGTTAGTGTTTTGTTTTGGGTGAGATTTAGCTTTAGCATTAGTGGTAGTGTTTCAGTTAGTGTGAGGATTAGTTATGGAATTCTGGTTTAGTATTAGTGTTAGGTTTAGGGTTAGGTTTAGTTTAGTGTTAGTATTAGGTTAGTGGTTATGATGAGCTTTTGGTTTAGAGTTCCTCTTACTACTAGTGTTACAGTTAGAATTAATGTTTGGTTTAGAGTTAGAGTTAGGAATGTGGTTATCGTTAGTGTTAGAGATAGGATGAGTTTTCAAGTTAGGGTATGGTTAGGGTTAGGGATCGGAGTTAGCATTAGATTTGGTGTAAGCTTGAGGGTTAGTGTAAGAGATGTTAGGGATACGGGTATGTTTAGTGTTTTAGTTAGGGTTAGGGTTAGTGTTAGGGTTAGGTTTAGTAGTTAGGATGAGAGGTCCATTTAGAATTAGTGTTAGTATTACTTTTACAGTACTAACAGTACTACTTTTAGTACTATTGTTACAGTGCTACAGTACTAGTGTTACAGGTTTAGAGTTAGGGTTAGGTTTATGGTTAGCGTCAGGGATGCGGTTAGGAGGAGGGATCAGATTAGTGTGTGGTTAGGGTTAGATTTAGGGTATGGTGAGCGTTAGTTTGGTGTTAGCATGAGGGTTATGGTTAGAGTTAATGGTTAGTGTTTCAGGTAAGATTGGTGCTAAGGTTAGCTTATGGTTATGGTTATGTTTTGGGTTAGTGTTATTCTTTTGGTTAGGGTTAGGGTTAGCGTTAAGTTTGGTGTTCCCTAAGGGGTATGGGTAGGGAGAGTCTTGGGTAAGCTTACTTTTCGGTTTTTAGTAGGGTTAGGGTTACGGTTATGGCTAGGGATTGAGTTTGAGGCATGGTTAGTATTAGCCTTAGGAATAGGGTTAGGACTTTGGTTATGGTTAGAATTAGCGTATGGTTAATGTTAGGTTAGAGGTAGCATCAGGGTTATGTTTTGTTAATGTCAGGTTTAGGGTTACATTCGGGTTAGATTTAGTGTTGTGTTTTGGGTAAGATTTAGTTTTAGCATTAGTGGTAGTGTTAGTGTTTCAGTTAGTGTGAGGATTGGTTTTAGAGTTAAGTCTAGGTTTAGAATTAGGGTTAGGTGTAGGGTTAGGATTAGGTTAGTGCGTGTGTTAGATTAGTGGTTATGATGAGTGTTTCGTTTAGAGTTATTGTTACTACTAGTGTTACAGTTAGTGTTTGCGTTTGGATTAGAGTTACGGTTAGGAATGCTGTTGGCGTTATGGTTACGCTTAGGATGAGTTTTCAGGTTAGGGTATGGTTAGCGATAGGGTTAGTTTGGAGTTATCGTTAATTTTGGTGTAAGATCGAGGGTTAGTGTGAGAGATTATGTAAGGGAAACGGGGATGTTTAGTTTTTTAGTTAGCCTATGGTTAGGGTCAGTATTAGGGTTAGGTTTAGTAGTTAGGATGAGAGTTCCACTTAGAATTAATGTTAATACTAGTCTTACAGTACTATCACTTCTAGTTTTACTACTAGTGTTGCAGTACTAAAGTACTAGTTTTACAAGTTTAGAGTTAGGATTAGGTTTATGGTTAGCATGAGGGTTATGGATAGGAGGAGGGATCAGGTTAATGTGGGGTTCTCATTAGAGTTAGGGTTATGGTGAGCGTTAGGTTTGGTGTTAGCATTATCCGAGATTGAGGGTGGCATGGCCTGGGAACTGGCTCCTTGGCATTAAGGAAAACAAGCATAGGCATACACAAACCCTAATAGTCATAAAACACTGCCTGTGTAGCAGGGGTGTTGATGGTCATCTATGGGACCAAGAACTGAACTTGCATGAAGACCCAACTGCAAAGAAAGCGAAAATGACTGCTTTAACCCTTCAGATTGGTTGGGGCCTTAGACCAGCAGTCTTCTTGAGTTGTGTGTTTTATAGGGACCCACGCGTCCTCCTCTTTTTCCCTCTGGTCCTGTTTTGGTACATGCCCTCATACCTTCCTGGCATTCCTCCCCACAATGTTTTCTGGGACCAAGAATCTACCATTTTAGGAAGCCAGCTGTGACTTCATTTGTCTACTTGTGTTGCTGTAACATTCCTGCAGTACTCCCCCCGCCCCACTCAGAGTCTGATGCCAGCTACCGTCAGGGGAAGGGGGTATGAGTGCTCTGGCTGCTTAATGTTGAGTCTGGGGTTGGGGGGGACTCTTGCAAGGCAGGCTTTTAGTGCCTTTCCACAGGGCTGCAGCCCCATAGTTTCAGGAAAAGCCGAGGTCTTCCACTGGGTCCATTCAGAGCTCTAGTCGTACCTTTCAATAGACCTTATATCTTTCCTGTTGGTATGGCTAAACTTGATTGTTAAATCGATTACATATGGAATCACCTAAAGCCGAAAGAACTGGGCCCAGCTGTGGGGACTTATCCTGAGTGGATCACTTGAGTAGGGAAGACGCACACAAAGTCAAGGCCATACCTTGTGGAACTTTATATGAAAGGATACGGAAGGAGGAATCTTGATGCCAAGTTCTGATGAGGAGGAATTCCTTTGCTGCCATTAAGACCCTACTTCTGGCTCTAACAGATTCAAACACATAGCCTTGTGGACTGAACAACTATAGGCTTTTGGCTTTTCTTCTTCTTCTTCTTCTTCTTCTTCTTCTTCTTCTTCTTCTTCTTCTTCTTCTTCTTCTTCTACCTCTTTTTCTTCTGTTAGGAGATAGCCATTGCTAGAGTATCTGACTACACAAGACATCTGATTACACAAGACAGTCTTCATATAGTACATAGTGACCTACCATGACTACACTTTTGGTCTTGAATCACCATAAGTGGCTCATGTCTCATGAAATAATGCCTTTAATCTTTGCCTCTTGTTCTTTATCCTTTTCACAGTGTCTGGTGGTTATTCTGACTCAGGAAAAGGAGTGTTGGAGGATATTATGAGGCAAACATGGTTGGATCTGTAGTGCAATGGCTCAATTCCAACTCCAAAGCCGGTTTCTTAATGTGTTCAAATAGCACATGACAACTTACAGAAAAGATATTGCCCCGCTGTTAAAGAGAACCCAGAGGGTTATGCTGAACAGATGTTCTGTTGGATCCAGAAACCCCTGGCTGAACCCACAGTACCTGTTTTCCTTACAACCAGTAGAGAACTATCCAGGTGATTGTCATTGGGTCTTACAATGGGAACAGAGATTGAAAAGGGTGATCCTTTTAGGGGCAGTGAGCCCCCATAATAAAGGAGGAAGTTATCTGCCTTTCTATTGAGCTACCTGAGACCCTCCCTATCTAGAATTGGGGTGACAAATTACTTGAAAGGCTCCACCTACCATCACTTTGCATGTGGCTGCAAATGGAGGCAGATAATCTGGAAAACTCAATAGCTTCTGTTTTTCTTTTGCTTCTGCTAAGTAGAAGGCTCTGTGAAAATAGGTGGTCATTAGAGTTCTCCCACAAAGCCTGATGCAGCTCACTGAGGAGGCAGCTGAGTAGGTGACTTTAGAAGAACCTTGGAAATCATTTTGTCTCATTTACAATGAGATGGAAGAAAAAAGAGAAGTCTTGGGTCAGGATTGACCCTTTCTATCCACATTCCCACATCCATCTTGATGGACATCTCCAGCTTTTCAATGATCAGCAGCCAGGGTAGTCCCTGGAAGAGGCTGACCCACCTAACCATGACTCAGGTCCCTGCCATCTCCCAGTTTTCCTTTTTAGTCTCTTACTGCAATATTGCTACCTTGTGACTGGGCCACACGGAGTCAGGCTCCAGTCCCCTAAAGCTCCATTTGTACGCAAGACATTTAATGCCACCATTCCTCAAAATACTTGATTTGCCTCGAAGGTGGCAGAAACACAGCCAGGTGGATCTCTGTGAGTTCAAGTCCAGCCTGGTCTACACAGGGAGTTTCAGGACAGCCAGAGAAACTTGGTCTCAAAAGAAACAAAACAAAACCAAAGAGAAAACTAAACCCAAACCAAACAAAACAAAAATATTGATGTTCCATGAGTCACTTTCAATGTTAACCCATAAGATCTTGAAGAGGTGCTGGAGCCACATTTACTGAGTTCATTGAGCACATGCTGTGTGTGTGACATGGACATCTCTGTTCCATCCTTTCATGATCACAGAATCTACAATTATTTCCCATGATCAGTAATTCACACAAGTTCACAGAGCCAGACATACTGATGCAAAATATGGAGCTAGCTAGTTAGGTTCCATCCTGTGAGTCAACTGTCACACATGTTATGCAGTTATAAATAGCCAAGACTCTACTAGGATGAGCCTAGGGGACAATATTCATCATGGATAGCTTCTAAGAAGTCCAATGTTTAAGGCTCTATCTCCTTTTGGGACACATTAATCCACCAACTCAGAAACTCTCTAAAATTCAATTGAATAAATCTCAGAAAAACAACTAGAATTACCAGCCCATTATCAGCCTTGGCTGACAAGTAGGGTTATTCACATTCCTATTTTGTCCCCAGATGTGCCTGCTTTAGGGGAGACAACTCCAAGTTATGTAAACTCTGACTGGAACTTTGTTTTTCATATTGGCCAGCAAGGTTCCAGACATGTATTAGGTGTGTTCTGGTCCGTGATGTTTGCCTGGTTTTCAACAGGATCTGGCTATTTGTACCCATCCTATTCCCTATTGCATCACACTACCCAACCATGAGGCTAATGATTTGAGGCTGCAACAAATTAACAACTGTTACACAGAAAACAATTGCAGGGAAGGTGGATCCTTAATAGGGAGAGGCATAAAGCATTCCAGGTGGGTATGTGGTTATCTAATTGGAAGGAAAAGTGATCATAAACCCACAAAACATCAAGAAAACATCAAGATAAAAGGCACAGGTCTCTATCAATTGGAAGCCAGCCAGGTCTACAGAGCTAGTTCCAGTAAGACCCTCCTGTCTCAAAATAAAACAGAAGTTAAAAAAGGGTTCATAGAACAAGTGCACATCTGCAAGGGCACCCTTGGAAACTAGCTAACAATATCTTCCCACCTCTGAAGATCCCCTGATCATAGAAACCGGGTCACACTGAGGAGGTAGTATCCTAGGTGGAAAAAATGAACTATACATTACACCCCCTGTTAATTATGGGAAACAAAAGGCTGTAAGGAGAATCTGCAGGTGCTCAGAACACTGATGTCTGTCTTCAGAGCCCCATATTTTAACCCCTTCTTGTTCTTTTGACCCCACAACAGTGAATGGCTTCTGATGAACCTAATGTACCCCTCTGTTGCTTCTGGGAGCATCCCTGAAGGTGCTTCCTTTATGGACAACACTTAGAAGAAATTGTGACATGCTAGATAAGAAATGCATGAGCCTGAAATAGCCTCTTAAATTTGGAGCAGCAAGAAACTACTCCACACAGCTCTAAAACCCACAATATGACCAGCTCATAGCTGTAGAGACTTGCTATGCTTTTGTTTTTATTATCCGATATTCCACATTTCAGGGTTTTTAAAATCCTACCAGGTGTTCCTTACTTAAAGCCAGTAGACAAAAGAGATCCAAATGGGCAAGGACACAGTCTAGAGGGTCTCTTCTGACCGCCATGCATGACAAAAGAGACATGGGATATGCCTCCCAAGCCACAGTAATCTCTCCCTCCATCTCCCTCTCTCCCTTTCTCTGTCTCTCTCTGTCTCCCCTGACCACCTCCTCCCCCTCTCTCTTCTCATATTTTGGTTGAGAGAGTTTTCTTTGTATAGTGCAGGATGTTCTGGAACACTGTAGACCAGGCTGACCTCAAACTCAGGGATCTGCCTGTCTCTGCTTCCCAAATATTGGGATCACCTTGAGTGCTGGGACTAAAGGTATATAATGGGAGATGTCATTCTGTATATAAGTTTCTCATACTGGATAATGAATAAAACACCGTTGGCCAGTAGGAAAGGAAGATAGGAGAAACTAGGAGACAAGGAGGAAGGTGGAAGTAAGGAGAAGTCAAGATGAAAGACTGAAAGAACTGGACACCAGTGGGCTCTCTCTCTGGTAAGATAAGACCACGTGGAGATTAATAGAAATGGGTTAATACTTAACACAGAGCTAGATGAGAAGAAACTAGTACCTGGCCAAGAGCATTATATCAAATACAGAGTCTCAGTGTGTTATTTGGGGCTGGAGCAGTGGTGGGAAAAAACCTTACTCTTTACAAGTGTACGCTACCATGCCTGGCAATTATTTGCTCTTACAACTGGCTCTTTAGTAACCTGTGACTTTAATGAATTCCTAGTGTTATAAAATCCACCATTCAAAAGAGCCTGAAGTAAATATTCCCTTTGACCTATTTCCCTCATTCAAATTAATAATCCATAAGCAAACACCCTAAACACTCAAAGCAAATAATTTACCACGTGTAACCATAATAAGAGAATATGGACAACTTTCCCCTTTGTCACACAACTGGCGAGTGGGGGGGAGGTAGGTGTGCGCATATCACAATGGTCCAGCAAAACCAGGCAGAAAGAAGGGAAAAATATTCTACATCCAACTGAGGCAAACCAATATTGGAGATGCCAGCTACAAAGAACAGCAGTACCCCAGAAAAGGCCCTATCTCCAGCTTCTCAACTCAGGCAGACTGATGCTTCTTTGCCTACTTCTGCCAATGATAACAGTTTGTTTAGCACCACAACCTGTGCTGCTGAAAATTCACATGAGCTTCCCAGGTCTGTAATCTTAGTGCTGGAGGATCACGACTGGAAAAACTGGAAGTCTCCCTTACCTTCAAGGATTGATAGTTACTGCACTTGGAATGAAATCCTGGAGCTCATGAATGTTTAAGATTACAGCAGCACTGCTGGATGTTGATGGCCTTTAGTCCCAGCACTAGGGAGGCAGATGCAGGAAGATCTCTGCAAGTTCAAGGCCAGCCTGGTCTATGTAGCAAGTAGCAGGACAGGCTCCAAAGGTACACAGAGAAACCCTAACTCGGAGAAAAAAAAAAGTTTTCCAGCAGCACGACCCCGACCCACAGCCCTCAGCTAAGTACTCTGGGCACTTTCTTGGACACATACCCACCCAACCGCCCAGCACACCAGGAACGCGGGGAGCCTAAGGAAGGTTGTGTGTGTGTGTGTGTGTGTGTGTGTGTGTGTGTGTATGTGTATGCAGGGTGTTACGAACTAGATCCAGCCCTGACAATGGGCGGGACTCTCATGGCCATGTCATCACTACATCAGGCTTATCTTGCATCAGCAGCTTTACCTAGCTGCCTGAGAACTCAGTTACACATGTGCAAGCCCTATGCATGCACAAGCCCCCCCTTTTAAAGCAAAAGCCCCCCAACACATCCCCTCTCTCTCTCTCCAGCTTTTGTTTGGCCACTAGCTACCCCTCTTTTTCTCCCTTCTCTTAATAAACTACACGTTGGTGCTGAGTCTCATGTTTGTTTTTCTTAGGCATTAGTTGTGCAACAAATGAACAACATTGGTGCAGAAACCCAGGCAGGCTCTCTTTGAGGGTCACTGGCAGCTGTCTGCTGGCGGGCAGCCAGCCAGAGACACTCGGGATCCTGTATCCGATACTATTGATCCGCCTCCATTCCCCCAGCCCCCTCTCCATTGGCTGGAAATACCACCCCAAACCGGCTTCAATTAGGTAAGGTACCCTTTTAAATTTTATCCCATTTCATTAAGGTGGGGTACATTCTGCAGGGGTGGAAGACATACCACCCAGGGCGCTATATCTCTTCTGCTTTCAGACTGCTGAGTCCTTCTGGCCTCTGTTGGCCCTGGCAATGCTTTCGGGCTGATGAGCTTCGAATAACACTCTGCCATTCTCTCTTATGTGGCCACATTCTTGAGCTGACGAGTTCCAAGATTGATTGGCCAATTTCCTCTCTACCCATGGTGAATAAACCAACCAAGGAAATACCACCCACCACTCCACTGGGATGCCTGATAGAAAATTTAAAACACTTTCACTTAATGACACTTGTTAAGGCACCCAGACATAATTAAATTTGTAAAGAAAAGTGGCCTAGCTATCCCCTAGAAAATAATTAATGTTGGCCGTGTAACGGCTCTCTAGATACCGATATTATACAGGATCTTTGAAATTACTGCCCCTGAACAGGTAGATGGAAGGAGTTACCATATGCCCAAGGTTTTCTCTATCTCTCTGCTAAACACTCTCTTTCCTCTTCCTCCTCTCTATATAATGTTCTTCTAGCCATGCAAGCTGAACCTGAAGAGACCTCTACTACCTTAGACCCTGCTAATGAACCTCCACAACTCCGTCCTCAACATTCAAATACCTCTTCTGCTTCTCCTTCCTCTTCAACTCCTTCCTCTCCAGTGCTGGGTTAATCTAAAGGCCCAACACTTGCAGCTACTTTCACTCCCCCTGCTACCCGCTCTCGGACTGTCTCATAGTCTCAACCCACCAAAGCCAAGCCAGCTACCTTTCTCCGCTTGTGAGAAGTGGCTGGGGTGGATGGTCTGGTTGAAGTATATGTACCTTTCTCTCTATCAAAATTTTCTCAAGTACAACATAGACTTGATTCCTATACCTCTAACCCTACTGCCTTTATAAAACAGTTTCAGTATATCACCCAATCATATATAGCCTCACTATTCATGATATATATATATATATATATATATATATATATATATATATATGATCTTTATCAACAACCTACTACCTGAGGAATGTACACTAGTTTGGGAGAAGGCTAAAGCGTATGCAGGTGAAGTTCATCAAACTCTGGTGGTTCACCCTGCTGGGTTTGAGGCTGTTCCAGACAATGAACCTAACTGGGACTACAACACTCCAGGGGGAATTCTGGCTAGAGACCAGTTTATGACATACCTCATGGCTGGTCTCCATAAGGCTGCAGTAAAGCCAATAAACTATGAAAAAAATTCTAGAGGTAGTTCAGGACAAAACAGAAAGTCCCTCTCATTCCTAGACGGTCTTACAAAGGCCTTTTTATAACACTCTAGCCTAGACCCTGAGATGCAACAGGACAGGCAACTCCTTATGACCCACTTTTTTTCTCAGAGCTACCCTGACATTAGGGCTAAACTTAAAACCTTGGAGTTGGAACCCCTAACCCCACAGGCAGAAGCCTTACAAGTGGCCTTTAAGGTCTACCATGGAAGAGATGACACAGCCCTTAAATACAAGGACCATATGATGGGCAAGGCCCTCTGATCAGCCTCAGACTCTGCCTAGGGCCCCTCTGGGGCTCGAAGACTATAGCGTCCATGCTTTAAATGAGGTCAGGAAGGACATTGGGCCTGAACTTGTCCTAATCCCCGTGTGCCAATCAAACCGAGTCCAAGATGCCAAGAAGAGGGTCACTGGTCAATGGACTGCCCCCATGCCCCTCATGGCAGGAGGACATCAGATCCAGACAGCCCTCTAGCCAACTTCTTAGCCCTGGACATGCACGATGATGAGTGAAGGGGCCCGGGATCTCCTGACCTGACCACTGTCGTCTCCGACAGGGAGCCCCGGGTGAAAATTAAAGTATCAGGGCAATCCAGCTCTTTCCTTTTGGACACTGGTGCTACATACTCAGTTCTGAGGCAGTTTAGGGGACCAACTTCTCCTCCTTGTATCCCTATTGTCGGGGTAGGGGACAGCCTTACCTACCTCATCAGACCCCACCACTCAGTTGTTATTTTTAGGGGAATTCCCCTCACTCATTCATTTCAAGTTATACCTACTTGTCCTGTGCCCTTACTGGGAAGGGATTTTTTAGCCAAGGTAGAAACTTCTATTACATTTGCTCCCCCCATTCGCCTAACCCCACGGTTGTCAGCGGCTCCTCTCCTCCTAGCCACTCACCCTACTGGTTCAAATACTTCATTTCCTCTACCAGCCTCTGAGGTAGATCCCCCAATTCTGGGATACCAAAAACACTTCTGTGGCTAGACACCATTCTCCCATTGTCATTCAGCTACAGGACCCCTCGAGGTACATCCCTCAAACCCAGTACCCACTCCCATTCGAGAGGCTTAGGGGACTTAGACCTATCATCTCTGACCTCCTAAGGAAAAAGTTACTCCATCCTACATCCTCTCCCTTCAACACCCCCATACTAGCAGTTAAAAAAACCTAATGGCACCTATCGCCTGGTTCAGGACCTCTGACTCATTAACTCTGCAGTGGTCCCCCTCCATCCTGTGGTACCTAACTAATCCTTACACACTTCTTTCTACCATCCCCCCAGGAACTTCTCACTTCTCAGTTTTGGATCTCAAGGATACCTTTTTTCTCTATCCCTCTTGATACCAAGTCTCAAAATATCTTCGCTTTCACCTGGACTGACCCTGATACCTATGCCTCCACACAGCTCACCTGGACTTTCCTGCATCAGGGATTCCAGAATAGACCACACCTATTTGGCCAAGCTTTTGCCTCCGACCTGCTCTCCCAGTTTCTCCCAAAATCTAAACTCAACAGTATGTAGACCATATACTACTTTGCAGCCCTTCCTTAGAAGTTAGCAAGACTAACACCTCTGCCCTTCTAAATTTCCTGTCCAATAGGGTTATGGAGTCTCACCTTCCAAGGTCCAGCTGTCTACTCCCCAGGTCACCTACTTGGGACTAACCATAACCCCAACTCATAAAGCTATTACCCTAGACAGAGAAAACCTAATCCAGTCTCTTGCAGTTCCTTCCACTAAAGTGGAAATTTTGTCTTTTCTAGG
Organism: Phodopus roborovskii; assembly: GCF_943737965.1. Lineage (NCBI taxonomy): Eukaryota > Metazoa > Chordata > Mammalia > Rodentia > Cricetidae > Phodopus > Phodopus roborovskii. The sequence continues at coordinate 1,564,566 of NW_026125739.1, forward strand.
AATAGGTGGCTTCTTACGCTCCTGGATCCCCTCTTACTCTCTCCTTGCTCGCCCCCCTATATGAGGCTGGTCTTGGTTTCCTTCACGAACGTCTCCTAAACCCCATAACTAAGACGTTCGAGGAACTCAATCAGGCTCTTCTCCAGGCCCCAGCTCTTCACCTGCCAGATCTAACTCGTCCTTTCTTTCTGTATATAGCAGAAAAGGAAGGAAACAAGCTTGGAGTTCTAGGCCACACGCTTCCTATGTACCTGTAGCATATTTGTCAAAGAAACTCGATCTAACTGCCCAAGGATGGGTACACTGCATATGTGATTTAGCAGCTGCTGAGCTTATTATTCATGAGTAAAAAAACCTAACCAGTGGGTTGCCTATCACTGTCTTTACCCAACATAACCTGTCCTATCACTTATCTTATAAAGGCTTACAAACTATACCACCTTCTAGAGTTCTTTAACTCCAGGTGGCATTAATAGAAGATGCCACACTCACCTTCCAATCCTGTCCACCACTCAATATCTCAAATCTCCTACCTCAACCTAATTCTAACTATTCCCCATCTCATTCCTTCATTGAAACCCTAAAGGAACTACTGCCCCATCCTACACACATACAGCAGGGCACCCTACCTCAGGCCATCTATACCTGGCATACAGATAGCAGCTGGTATACAGATGGCAGCTCCTTTTTACATAAGGAAATCTGTAAAGTAGGCTATGGCATAATGTCAGATACTGAGGTGGTAGAGACTCAGGCACTACCTGCCCATACTACTAACCAGCAGGCTGAATTAAAAGCGCTACCCTGTGCCTTTCAATTAGCACAGGGACAAATCATAAATGTTTACACAGACTTGAAATATGCCTTTCACATCCTCCTTTTCCATGCTGCTATCTGGAATGAGCGGGGGCTGCTTACTACAAATGGAGGATCCATAATATTATGGCAATTTTAAAGGCCCCCCACCTCCCCAAAGCTATAGGGATTATTCACTGCCAGTCTCATCATACTGACAGCTCCATTATCTCTAAGGGAAACAACGAGGCTGATGAAGCAGTTAAAGCTGCAGCCCTCAGAAGCTCACAGTCACCATACCCACCACAGGGAATCCTGACACTACAACCCATATCCTCACAGTCCCCTCCTAATGCTCGACAAATTCTGTCCTATTTACACCCAACACTTTCATCCTAACAGCAAGCAAGGCTCTTTCTTATTTTGTCAAGGCTCACTTCCAGCCCACACCTGAGGACTTGGAGTTCTTAAAAACTATCACTGCCTCTTGTAAAACCTGTCAGATGTCAGATCCTAACTCCAGGTATGGTAGCAGGCCACAGGCTCCCTCCCAGGAACTGACTGGCAACTTGACTTTATCCACATGCCTACAGTCAGACGGGTCAAATATCACCTAGTTGATACCTTCTCGGGGGGTGGGGGGAGTGGAAGCTTTTCCAACTATTAACAAAAAGGCTCAGACAGGGCCTGATACCCTTCTCAGGGAAATCATTCCACGGTTTGGAGTCCCAGATTCTCTTCAGTCAGACAATGGCCCTGAGTTTACCTCTAAGATTTAACAAATCTTATCTATAGATATAAACATCCCTTGGCATTTCCATGTCCGCAATCACCCTAGTCCTCAGGGAAGATAGAGAGTCCTAACCGGTCTCTAAAAAGTGTTCTTGTCAAAATGTCACAGGAACTTCACCTTGACTGGGTAAAGTTCTTGCCTCTGGCTGTATTCAGGCTCAGGGCCCTCCCCAATCAACCCCTTCTCATCTCAACATTTCAACTTATGTATGAGAGGACATTTCTAACACCTAGTCTCTCACATGAACTGTCACCTCTCCCTGACCACCTACTTACACCCTTACTTCATCATCTCCGCTCCCTCCTATGGAACTTTACTGACCACTCCCTGCCTCGACGTTGCACCAACTTCTGGTCATCCCCAATTAACATTGGGAACCAAGTCCTTCTCTCTCCTCCAGACACGAACCCTTCAACCCTCTCCCCTAAATGGCAGGGTTCCTTCAAGTTAATTCTTGTCACCCCAACAGCTGCTAAGCTTGAGGGCCTTTCCCACTGGATTCATTTATCCCACCTCAAACCCTTTACTTCTTCATCTAAAACTAATCCCTCATATACAGCAACTACAACTTGACCCTGTTTCCCTTAAGCTTCGGAGAACACGGAGATCAACTACACTGTCTCCTCTTCTAGAAGGTTAAGGATTCATTCCTGTAACTGCACTCAGCCGAATTGGAAATTTCATGCTTTTCTTCCTGTCCTCAGACTGATCTAAAACTTCTAATCAAACAGGAATGACAGCCAAAATTCATGGACCTAGAGAAACAACTGCTAAGTAAAGGTAAAATTTCTAACATGAATATGTTGCTAATGTGTCTAATATTTAGGTTTCACAAAACCAAAGGATTCTTTAGGTTCCAGGGAGCTGGAATGGATTCAAGTAAACAGGGCAGATTCACTCTAAATAAATCAACTACTTCCTGGCCTCGGGACTTCCTTCCCTAGTCCCGGAACCCCCTTAGTAGCCCCTCCCCCAACTTATTTCCCCCCTTAAAATTAATAATCCATAAGCAAACACCCTAAGCACTCTAAGCAAATAATTTAGATTCAAGGATTGATAGTTACTGCACTGGGAATGCAAGCCTGGGGCTCATGAATGTTTATGGTTTCAGCAGCAATGCTGGATGTTGGTGGCACATGCCTTCAAACCCAGCACTAGGGAGGCAGAGGCAGGAAGATCACTGTGAGTTCAAAGCCAGCCTTGTCTATGTATCAAACACCAGGAGAGGCTCCAAAGCTACATAGAGAAACCCTATCTCGAAAAGCCAAAAAAAAAAAAAAAAGTTTTCCAGAAGCACGACCCTGACCAACAGCCATCAGCTAAGTACTCTGGGAACTTTCTTTGAAACACAGCCACCCATCCGTGCAGTACACCAGAAACTTGGGGAGCCTAAGGAAGGGTGTGTGTGTGTGTGTGTGTGTGTGTGTGTGTGTGTGTGTGTGTGTGCAGGCCTGATTTGTTCCAGCACACCAAGCTTATCCTGCTTATAGAGGGGTCCTTCCCTTGAGAATAGAGTGCTGCAACAGTCTGGACACTTTCCAAGTCCTCCTCCACAAGTTTGATCTCTTAAATCAATAAAACAGTACAAGAGTTTTTATCAATGCTCTTAAAAGCTTACTGACCAGAGACAATGATTATTCTCTAAACTCAGTAAATCAAATCCCTGGTAAACTGACCACAAGAATGCCAAAATAAACATGAGATGTCATTATGATCTCATGCTCCAAAATAATTGCTGACATTTCTATACTATGTCTACAAATTTTAAACTGTGGCCAAAGATCTGTTCCTTGAACTTTCTGCATAAAAACCTGATGCTCTGAAGTAAAAATCGCAGCAGTTGCAAACCTCCTCGAGTTCGTTTGTGTCTGTCTGTCAAGGGGAAGCCAGTCCTGACCTGTTCATCCGAGTCTTGGTCTCCCTGTATACCCATTGCGGTGCCCGAACAGCGACCCTCAGACAAGTAACTCTTTCTTTCTTTTCAAGGAGTGGATAGGCACTCACCAAGGGAACTGCAGTCCAGCCAGTGAAGATAGGCTGGTTAAGGGTGAGTAATCTGCGAAGTTAAGATGAGAAGCTCGGGCTCAAAGGAACAGAAAATGTTCATATCAGTCTTGAAATATGTGCTAGCAGAAAAAGTTTAAAAGTGTCTGATGCCACTGCAAAAGAGTTTTACTTAAAACAATTACTGTGGGAAAATGTTAATACTTTATGTAAAGATTTAACCAGGCCCATAAGGAATACAGGGTCAATACAGGATTACATAAAAGTATGTGCAGATGCCTCTCATGCTATAGTGCAAGGGATGGCTTATGCAGCCCCTATGCAAGGGAAGAAATTCTCTGCTTTTGTGAAACAGATATATGGGGGAGGCTATGGTAAGAATCCTGCCCCCACTGTTTTTTAATTTTGGAGAATCAGGTCATAATAAGGGAGGACAGGGTGGAAGTCCTAAAAAGATACCTGGCATTTTCCCAAGATGTAAAAAGGGAAGTCATTGGAGGAATGAGTGTTGTTCCAAATTCGCCAAAAATGGGACTCAAATTGAAGGAAGTCCTAAGGAGGAATCAAAAACCTAGTAAAGGGCCAGACTCTAAGCCCCCAGAAATAGAGGAAGAGAATGGATGGGAAAGAGGGTAAAAGAAAAGAAAAAAAAGATAAAAAGAAAAAGAAAAAATGGAAGACAAGGCAATGAAAGGCAAATGAAGGTAATGAAAATGAAAAAAAGGGGGAGGAGTTAAAGGATGAAAATGGCAGGAAATGTAAGGAAATTAAAGGAAATGTAAGGAAATGAAACAAAAAATGGTAAGCAAGGCAAGTAAAATCAAAGGAAAAGAAGAGTTATGAAAGTAAAGGAAGGGATTGGAAGGCAAGATACAAGTCAGAGAAAGGTAACAGAAAGAAAGGGGAATAAAAAGGCAAGGCAAGACAAAGTTATAAATGGGAAGGCTAGAGTAGGAAAGGGAGTCAGCACGATAAAGTTAGGCAATATCATTAAAGGGAAGAGTAAAAAAGGGGAGGAAAAGAAACAAAAGGCAATGCAAAGGAAGAAAAGGAAGAGAAAGAGAGACCCAGACAACCTCTCTGCAGGGAAAGAGGCTGACCTGAGGAGGAGGTGGCCAAATATTGCAGAACTCTTATCATGACTCCCCTAACATTGCTCCTTCCTCTGCTGGGACAATGCAGCAGGTCATTCTGCCTAGCCTCACCTCAAGGAGAATTCCAAACCTTACAAATCCCCTGCCCTACAGCTCTCTCCCCCAATGTTGCTCCAGGGTTTAGGGATTAGGCCCTGCATATGCACCAGGTCAGCAGGAACTGTGGGTGCCAAGAACTTAGAGTTGCTACAATTGTGGCTATTAGCTTTTCAAGCATTTTCAGTCACAGGTCAACTGCAGGGGGCAAATCCAGGCCCAGAGAGCAAAGGCAGAACTGGACTTAGAGGCCTGCAGGCTTAGGAGATTCTGTGTATGGAAAAGTTAATGCAGCCTGTCAGAAACTGGTGAATTTATTGAAATTTGTTCAAAATGTGGATGCTCATAGTTCAGAGGTTATCTATAACAGCTGCATTACAAGAGATTTCAATTAAGGATGTTTTATTTCAACAAACTAATCTTGGTCTAAAGAAAAGGAGAGCTAAAAATATGAATGTATGCTCTGTATGTATTCTGTGGCCACACATGTGAGTGTCTGAGTGTCTGAAGTGTGATTGTGAATATTTGAATCTGTGAATCCCAACAATAGGTACTACTTGAATTGCTTGAGATTAAGAGAGAGAGAGAGAGAGACATCAAGGTTGGAGATCTGCATCTCCCCTGACTATCTTGCCGGAGTTGAAACAGTAGGAAATGGTCAAGGCCAAAATGGCCTGAGAGTCAGAGAAATCTATATGGATGGCTCAATAGAGTTTAACAGAGAAGAGAATACAGAAATCTTCGTGAATTTTGGTGGTTATAAAAGAAATTGAAAGAATTGAGGTTAATGTAAGATTCGAGAAAAGCTATTGAAAAGGGCCTCAGTGAAGATGCAAATGAGACCATGTCAGCTATTGAGAAAAGCCTCAGGGAACTGCAGCCCTGTTAGCCCCCTCCCCCCACCTAGAAAGGTGTCCGTGAAAATGCAAATGAGACCAGGTCAGCTAATAAAAGCTTTACAGGTCAAAGTTGAAAAAATTTTCAAAAGTATTTGGGACTTACATCCTAAAGAAATTAGGCCTCAAAAAATTAGAAATTAGAAAAGATAGCTTATGATTATTGAATAATGTTAAAAGGCCTGCTTATGTGATGCTGCCAGTAGATTTGGGTAATGATACTTTGTTGGGAGCTGGCCTTGAGCCACATTCTCTTGCAGAATTACTTAGACCTTAAAACTCTAATTGAGCCTTATCTTGGTAAAACAGAAAACTGCTAAAAAAAAAAAAAAAAAGCAGTCTGCTCCATTCAACCTAAGAACTGAGATAAACCAAGACGCCAGGAACTGTGATCAACAGACATTTATGGCCTAGGACAATACCAGAGCCCCAGAGTCAGCACAGCTACCCCTCCCCATTTCCTCCCTGCTTTGCTTTAAAAGCCCCACTTTTTGCCTAATAAAGTTAGACCTTGACAAAGATTGCTTGGTTTCGTTTCTTCTTTCTCTCCCATTATTTTCAGGTTCTAGCCCACCTCGACCCACGAATAACTAGGCCCCGCTGGTTGGGGCAGGTAGTGCCCAACGTGGATGCTTGAGGGAGGGTTTTTACGGAATGGAGTCCCCCAACCCTAAAGGAAGTCGGTTAGCGTGCAACCAGAAGAGTGCTGGACCTGCAGACCTGAGAGCTGAAGCAAGGCGAGAAATTGGAATCAGTCCTCACTGCTCAGGAGTAGGCTGAATTCCTGGTGAGTCCCCCCCCCCTGTTCCATCATAATGGGTTAATCCTTGACCAAGAAAGTTCATTAGGAACTTCAAGTCTTCCTTTCGAGAAAGAAGGAATTAGAGCTTCATATTAAGAGTTAGTAAGTTTCTTTCCTTTCCTTTCAAAATATTGTCCTTAGGTTATTCACCTCCTGACATGGGAAAAGGTGGCTGAGGATCTTAACAGACTATTTAAAGAACAGGACCTAGGGGCCATAAGCCTTAGGAACTCCTGCTGTGGCTAACTCCCAGCAAGTGTATGGAAAAATTAATGCAGCCTGTCAGAAAAAGTTGAATTTATTGAAAATTGTTCAGATCTCAGATGCTCATAATTTAAGGGTTGTCTATAGCAGCCGCATCCCAAGAGATTTCAATGATGATGTTTTATTTCAACAACCTAATCTTGGTCTAAAGAAAAAGAGAGCTAAAATATGTATGAATGTGGCGTGGCCACACATGTGAGTGTCTGAGTGTCCGAAGTGTGATTGTGAATGTGTAAATGTGTGAATCCCAACAATAGGCACTACTTAAATTGCTTGGGATATAAAAAAATCAAAACAAAACATAATACAGAGAGAGAGAGAAACCAGGTCATGTCTTAATTGAAAGGGTTGGATATCTGCATCTCCCATGACTGTCTTACAGAGTGAAACGATAGAAAATGGTCAGAGCCAGAGAAATCTGTATGGATGTCTCAAAAGAGTTTAACAGAGGAGAGAATACAGAAATCTTCCTAAATTTTGGTGGTTAAAGCAATTAAAAGAATGGAGGTTGATAAAAGATTTGAGAAAAACTATTAAAAGGAGGCCTGGGGAAACTGCAGGGCCTATAACCACACCTGGAGAAGTGTCAGTGGAAATGCAAATGAGACTGGGTCAGCTAATGAAAGCTTTACAGGTCAAAGTAAAAAGTTTTCAAAAGTATTTGGCACTTATGTTACATCCTAAAGAAATTAGGCCTCAAAGATTAAAAATTAGAAAAGATAGCTTATGATCATTAAATGATTTTCAGAAGTTATTAGGAAATATTCCAATAGTTACATCCTTTTTGAAAAGGCACCTACTGGTGATTTAAAACCTTTAAGTATTATGAAAGGAGACAGTAATCCCAATTCACCTAGACAGCTAAATGAAGAAAGTAGACAAGTTCTCTTACAATCGGAGAATGCAATCCAACATCTGCAGATATGCTATATTGCGTATGCAAAACCATGCAAGGATTATGTACTTCTCAGACAGCATAGTCCAAATTATTTCTGTCTTATGGCAAAGGGGACCATTTTTATGGTTGCATTTACCCGTTTCCCCAGTCAAAGTGTTAAATCCTTATTTTAAAGCAGTAGCTTGTGCGGTACAAAATGCTGTCTAAGAGATATTTTCCCAGAGAACCAAGTGTAATACATGTTCCCTATACCAAATAGTAAGTTAATTGTTATTTCTAAATCTTAACAACCAGCAATTAACGGGCAAAGGAATGTTTACTTAGATGGTAAGAGGTTACCTCCCCTTTTCTGAGAGTGGGCTCAGGCACCAGCTCTGGCATTCCTGACTTAAGGAGTTAATTTTCTTTTATCATTAGACATTTCCTTCCTCTGTATAGATTTAAGGCCTAAGTTTTCAAGCTTTAATTAATTATAATGTTTGGTCCATAAGCTTTTGCTCAGTTTTTGAAAAAATTTGATAATCAGTTTATAGACATTACAATTTGTACTAATACATCCTTTTGTATTAGTAATCCTGTTAAAAAATGCTATGTTAGTTTTTACTGATGGTTCTTCTGATGGAAAAGCAGCTTATGTTATTGATGAAAAAAATATATGTAGTACATACAGATCCAGCTTCAGCTCAGATAATTGAGTTACAAGCTGTTGCAATAATTTTTCAGTGTCTAATGAAAGATTCATTTAACTTATATAGGGATAGTCATTATGGTTTCAGAGTTCTTCAAGTTTTGGAAGTAGTTCCATACATTGGAACTAGTAATAATCAGGTTAAATTACTGTTTAAGCAAATTCAAAATGCCATTCTTCAAAGAAAGGCATCTTGCCTTGTGGGTCATATAAGAGCTCATTCAAACTTCCCGATCCACTGGCTAAAAGTAATGGGTCAGCTGATAGGCTGACAAATATAGTCACTTTATCTCAGGTAGGATTAGCTCAGCAGTCACCCAGGTTTTATCATCAAAATAGTAATAGTTTAAGAAAACAGTTTGGTTTAACTAGAGAGACTCAAAAGGGCATTCAGGTTACTTCCAGCCTTATATCCTGGCTGGCCTCTCCACTAATTTGTAGGGAAGAGAGCTCTTAGAAGAGATGGGAGTTGTCCTTACTACCCAAACCCTCGCCCAAGGCACTCTGCCAAGAGACAAACCTCTCCAGATGATGTGTAAAATGGGCTGAGACAAAAGACAAGGGCTAAGTAAGCTGGAGCAAGGAGAAGTTCACTCTGTGGCCATTCTCCCATTAGACACTTAAGGTTATAGAAAAAAATTTAGCCATTTTTAAGGAGGGTTGCTATTGCACTGCCAGCCCCCATTCCCATTACATAGATTTCTGACATCCAATGTGGATGAAACTATGGCTCTTAATGGCAGAAAGAATTCTGGTGACTTCCCAACTAGTTCAAGAACAATTGGAGGCAGGACATGTGATCCCCTCCACCTCTCCCTGAAATTCCCCTATATTTGCGATTTAAAAGGCTTCAGGAAAAGGAAGATTACTCCAGGATTTGAGAGCCATTAATTCGACAATGCAGCCTATGGGAACTATTCAACCTGGCTTGCCATCACCTATGGTTATTCCTAAAGATTGGCATCTAATTGTTATTAATTTAAAGGATTGCTTCTTTTCCATCTGCAGCACTCCCAAGTTAGGCCCAGGTTTGCATTTAGCCTTCCTTCGATTAAATTTCTAATCGGAAACACACCCTTCACTTTCAATGGGTGGTTGTCTCCCAAAGATTGTCTGAAGTCCTACAATATGCCAGGCTCATGTGGCTACCTGCCTGGATCCTATCAGGCACAAGTTTTGTAATCTTTACATTATCCATTATATAGATGATATTCTGCTGGCAGTGCCTGCTGAAGAGAGATGTCTTGAAATGTTTGCTAAATTACAGGAGCTCCTGGAGGCTCATGGATTTATTTTGGCCCCAGAAAATATTAAAAATCAAAACAAAACAAAAATAAAAAACCTCCTTACACCTACCTAGGCCATTGGAGCCAACAGGTTGTCCTCCAGGTTCAAAGACTCCAAATTGATTCACGATAGACAAAAGTTTTTGGGAGATGTTCAATAGATCCGCCTCTCTCTCCATTAAAACAGGGGAGCTTAGATCAATATATGATTCTCTTCCAGGGGATCCAGCTCTGACCTCTCCCAGACAAATTACACCAAGGCCAAAGAGGCTATCCAATGCTATTAAAAAAACATTGAAAAAGCCCATCTTTGCTGCCTAGATTATGAACAGCCTCTTGTTGTAGTTTCCTCCAGTTTTTCACCCACCGCTGGTTTTTGGAAAATAAATGGCCTTATATATTAGATTCATTTGCTAGCCTCCCCTAAAAAGGTGGCGTCATCATCAAAATAGAAATAGTCTAAAAAAAAGTTTGGTTTAACTACAGAGACTGCTCAACAAATTGTCAAACAATATGATACGTGCCCACAATATTTACCATTAACTAATATAGGAGTAAATCCTCAGGCCTGCTTCACAATCATTTATGGCAAATGATGTTACTCATATTGCAAAATTTGGCAAATTAAAGGACGTACATGTGATAGTCGATATGTATTCAGGCTTCTTAATGGCCACTGAACAAACTGGAGAAGACACTAAACATGTGAGAAGCCACTGTTTAAAATGTTTTGTTTACATGGGAGTTCCAAAGAATTATAAAGACAGACAACGGATCTGGTTATACTAGTAAAGCATTTCAACATTTTGTGCAATAAAAAAACATATTACTGGCATTCTTTATAATCCTCAAGGTCAAGAAATTGTCGAAAGAGCACACCAGACACTTAAAAATATGCATTATAAACTGTATTCTGTGGGACAAAAATTGTACCCCGATAAAAATAATCCTAAAAATCTTCTAAACCATGCCTTGTTTGTGTTTAATTTCCTTAACTATGATAAATTTAAAAAGTCAGCTGCTGATTGCCTATGGCATCTGACCACAGCACATGATCTTACCCAGGCATTATGGAAAGATCCACTTACCAACCAATGGCATGGACCAGATCCAGTGCTTATTTGGGGAAAATGACATACCTGCATATTTGATAATCAGGCCAATAATGCTAGATGGCTGCCTGAGCACCTGTTAAAATTATATAACCCACCCAGGGGAAACCCTGAGAAAAAATCCAACTGTGCTTAAATTCTAGATACAAAGATGCTGTTTCTCTGGACCTGCAGCCTGCTGTCCTTGGGAGTTCCTGCCATCTCTAACCAGTATCGAATCTACAACTATACATGGATCATCTTCAATGAAGCCTGAGATGTAGCCAACACCTCCTCACATGTTGGGCCCCAACGCTTTTTTGATTCCTTAGTTGTTGATCTCTGTGCCCTGGCTATGGGGGCTTCTGAAACCAGATGGGGAATGCCTAGTTATTACTTGCCCCGGTCCAGACCTGTCAATACAAATACTAGATCTACTTCCCTACCGAGATGTTTTATGTCTGCCCTGGATCCCATCGAGATTGATCTATAGAGGACAAATGTGGCTTTGAACAAGATTACTTTTGTGCTGCCTGGGGATGTGAGACCACTGGGGACACTTATTGGAAACCCTCCTCTAGTTGGGACCTTATAAAGGTTAAGCGCCTAAATCCCCCTTGTTCCCTATAATCGACAATGCTCCAATCAGAGTTGTAATCTTTTGTTCTCTTTCACCAATGGGGGATAACAATTACAAAATTGGCCAACTCTATGGGGCTCTATGGGGTCTTTGCCTATATATGGAGAAGATAATAGGCCTTACCTTTAAAATACAGCTACAAAAATCTCTTCCCTTGAGCCCTAAAAAAGCTGTTGACCCCAATCCTGAACTACACCAGAAGGGAAATGTCCCTCGTAGGCCTCCTGTTAGACCCTCTGCCAAACCTTCCCCTTCCCCCGTGAAGGTCACAGGAATTTTTCAACCCACCTTATCCCCTGGACCTCCTTCCTCTGCAGAATTGATTCTTGCATTAGCCAATTCTACTATTCAAACCCTCCATCTGACCAATAATAAAGACCTACAAGAATGTTGGATTTGCTTTTCTCCAGGTCCCCTTTAAAGGAAGGGATTGCTGTTTTTGATAATGTTATCTTTACTAATGATACTAGCCAGTTAAGATGGAGCCCTACTTCCCCCACAGAACAAGGCCTAACCATTGGCCAAGTCTCAGGACTGGGTCTTTGTCTTCTTGGTCCTCACATGATTCCTCCCTCCTCATTAATTCTAATATGTAACCAAACGGTCATAATTTCCTCACAATACATTTATGTTACAGCACCAGAAGGAACCTATCTTGCCTGCTCCTCTGGATTGAATACTTATGTGGTAGTCTCAGTTTTTCTAAAGAATCGAGACTAATGCACCTTGGTCCAGTTGGTACTTCGACTTACTCTACATGATCCAGAAACCTTCCTTAACTTCTGGGGTCGAGATACTTTTAGCCATGTAAAAAGAGAACCAGTAACTGCCATTACCTTGGCTGTTATTCTAGGTCTTGGAGCTGCTGGGGCAGGGACAGGAATAGCCTCTCGGGTATAGACTATCTCCCATTTCAATCGACTCACAGTGGCAATAGACAAAGATATTAAAGAATTACAACATGGACTAAAAAATCTAAAGGATTCACATACTTCTTTAACAGAAATTGTTGCAGAACAGAAGAGGGCTTGATCTATTATTCTTACAACAGAGCGGCCTTTATGCAGCCTTAAAAGAGGAATGTTGCTTTTATGCTGATAAGACTGGCTTAGTGGAAGACAGCTCGGATAGACTACAGAAAAGTCTTGAGGAACGTAAACGGCAGCGAGAACAGGCAGAGTCCTGGTATAAAAATTGGTTTTCCGCTTTGACTCCAAAATTTAAGTTGAAGAACAAGTTACTGGGGAAAAGTATTTCTATTTATATTTCTATTTTTGTTTCCACAGAAAATGAAAAGATGTGGATTCCTTACAGACTAATGTGGTTTGATCACACCAGACTGCCTGAAACAGTACAAGCTGATCCTACATTCCAAACAGCTGGACAAAACAGCCCTACAGACTACAGCTAGGATATCTGAATCTCCTTCGAATCCCCCAAGACAGTGCCCCTTACCAGCAGGAAGTAGTTTGGAAAGAACGACGCCCAAATTCCCAAATATTGTGTATAAATGTTTGTTTTCATTTAATTGGACTTTGTTATATAAAATTAAATTAAAAAAATCAAAAAAAATTGGTTTTCCACCTCCCCTTGGCTTTCTACCCTGCTTCCTTCCTCCCTGGGATCATTGGTGGGATTATTGCTGCTGCTGACTTTTGGGCCTTGGGCATTCCAGAGACGAACTCAATTAGTCAAAACTCAAATTGATTCCATACTCAAAAAACCTATTTCTGTACACTATCGTCAGCTTTTGGAAAGGAACAGGGCTCCTCTGAGGAACCTGTTGAGGATGGTGACAATGCCAATTCTGATCCTCCTAGACAAGGTCTTGATTTCACAGGACTCGAACAATAGAGGACCTGGTTCTCTCAAATATGGAGACATCAATGACTGGAGTATCGCGGTGCCACAAAGCGGATGCAGACCTTCCTCTTCGGCTGTAGGTCCCTCAACGATGGGAGTAGCATAGGGCCATCTCTCAGGAGCCCACTCTTCCCGAGTTTCTCAAAGATTATGTCTTTGAGTGCTGAGGGTGGATGCACCCTATGTAGCCTAAGACAGAGTTCCTACCCATTCCTCACATAGTGACAAGCCCATTCCCAGGGTCCCGATTATGGGAGCCAACCATGCAGCCTAAGACAGACCCTCCATAAAAAATAATAAAATAGGGAGATATGTTGGGAGCCAGCCTTGAGTCACATCCTCTTGCAGAATTACATATAACTTAAAACTCTAATTGAGCCTTACCTTGGTAAAACAGAAAACTGCTAAAAAAGCAGTCTGTTCCATTCAACCCAGGAACTGAGATAAACAGACATTTATGGCCTAGGATAAGATAACACCAGAGCCCCAGAGTCAGCACAGCTACCCCTCCCCATTTCCTACCTGCTTTGCTTTAAAAACCCCTCTTTGTGCCTAATAAAGTTAGACATTGACAAAGATTGCTTGGTTTCGTTCCTTCTTTCTCTCCCATTATTTTCAGGTTCTAGCCCACCTCGACCCACAAATAACTAGGCCCCGCTGGTTGGGGCAATCCTTGGTAATTCAGCTATAAACATGTTTAGCAAAATTAAGGAATTGATTAGGCCAAAAAAAATTGTTGCCTCATTAATTTTAAGAATGACAGCACTGATAGCTATTTTGACTTCTTTTGCAGTTTCAACAACAGCATTAGTAAAGGAAATGCAGACAGCTTCCTTTGTGAATGACATGCATAGGAATGGCACTTTTGTTTTGTCAGAACAGAGGTTACTAGATCTGAAATTAGAAGCTAGATTAAATGCTTTAGAAGAGGCAATGATAGAAATGGGTCAAAACATATAAAATCTTAAGACACAGTTATCAACTAAATGCCATGCAGAGTTTATATCTGTGTTACACCTCTTCCATACAAGTCTTCCTCTAAGTGGAACAAAACTAAGGGACATTTATTGTGAGTATGGAAGAATACTAATGTAACCAAGGCATTGCAGGAGGAAATTATGGTCATGAGTCAGAAAAAGATAGATACTGGGGACATTTCAGGCCTAGCATCAACATTTTTAGAAAATCTAAGGTCCCTGAATCAGTTAAGCTGGACTGAGTATTTTGTTTTCCTAGGAATTGGAGCTGCCATTTTATTTATAGTGTGTTTGGTCTTTCCTATTCTTTTCAGAATAGCACTACACTCCATCAGCACCCTCCAGCGAGATTTCCAGCTGTTCCGCTTAAAAAAATAAAAAAAGGGGCAACTGCCACACCAGCCCTAGTGGATATAGTGTAGCAATGGCTGAGAGAAATCTCAATGGTTACCTGTCCAGAGGTTCGCACCACACGTGGTTATGCATCCTGGGGAAAAGTGGTTCAGGACCCTGCAGGTGATTGCCCGACTGACAGTCTGGAACGGGTGCTTGGTGTTTGTTGTGCTATGAGAGGTTTAATGCTTTTTACCATGGGTGCTTTGGCCTGTAACTCCACTGTTAATTCAGAGAAGCCCAGAAAACACTTAGATATAGCTTAGGGGAAAGAAAGAGATACATACCAGCCCTAAGCTACAAATCCCAGGGTGCCAGTGGAAACTTCAGGTGTCAGCCTAAGGCCTAATAAATTAACATACATAAAGCTATAGGAATTTGCCCACAAGATGACCCTGCCTAATTAGCCCGCCCACAGCAAAGCTGTTGTGGGACTTACTACTGAGTTTTCAGGGCCCCTAAATAAATAAAACAATACAAGGGTTCTTATCAATGCTGTTAAAAGTTTACTGACCAGAGACAATGATTATTCTCTAAACTCAGTAAATCAAATCCCTGGTAAGGTGACCAAAAGAAGGCCAAAATAAACATGAGATATCTTTACGATCTCATGCTCCAAAATAATTGCTGATTTTCTATAGTATGTCTATAAATTTTAAACTGTGGCCAAGGATCTGTTCCTTGAACTTTCTGCATGAAAACCCCATATTCTCAAGTAAAAATCACAGCAGGCACAAACCTCCTTGAGTGTGTTTGTGTCTGTCTGTCAAGGTGAAGCCAGTCCTGACCTGTTCATCCCAGTCTTGGACTCCCCGCAGTCCCGTTGCCAACTGAAATGTCTGTGGCAGGGATCTTCCCTTTTCCCTTGTTGATACTGTTTAGATGTCTCCATTACATGCACACACACACCAAACCACCACCACCTTGCTACCATTTCTTCTCACAACACCTTCAGGAATAGGAAACACTCATCTCAGAGCCTGCTTTACAGAGGGGAATCCTGCTCTTTAAGTACGGGGGTTTTACTTTCAGCTGGATGTTAAGGGAGGCTGAGGCCTGTGTGGTTCATTCTTAGAGACACCTGGGAGCAGGAACCTTAGGCATATTTCCCACAGCTGTTTGGAGTTGTGCTCTAATGCACAAAGGCCTTAAGATAGTCTAATTTAAACTCCAAGTACCAAGTAGCAACTACAGCAGGTCTGGTATGGCCCACATCAACTTGTTTCTGTGATAGCCTGCTTGCTCCTACCAAGGTGGGAGTGTGGGCACCTTCTCAGCTCTGCCTAGCAAACTTTCCATCACTTCCTCAAAACTCAACAATGGAATTGATCCAAGCAATAAAGAGCTCTGCAATCTTTTCATCATGAAAACAACAATACAACAACATAATATAATGAGCCTTAGTTGGTAACACATTTTATACACACTCAAAAAAATAAAAAATAAAAAAAATCCTAAAGTTAAGAATTTAGAAGATTAACAGAAAGATTTTATGACTTCAAGTTAGGCAAAGCTTTTTTTTAGACAGCACAAAAGCACTGTCCCTGAAAGCAATGCCCAACTTTCCTTCTTCACCGGGTTGTGGGCCAGCCCTTTGGAGGTGACATCCAACAGTCCTATAATTCATGCTACCTTAATTAAATATTCCCTTTGACCTATTTCACCCTTCAAATTAATAATCCATAAGCAAACACCCTAAGCACTCTAAGCAAATAATTGAGATTCAAGGATTGATAGTGACTTCACTGTGAATGCAAGCCTGGAGCTCATGAATGTTTAAGATTTCAGCAGCAATGCTGGATGTTGGTGGCACATGCCTTCAGTCGCAGCACTAGGGAGGCAGAGGCAGGCAGTTCTCTGCGAGTTTAAGGCCAGCCTGGTCTATGTAGCAAGCACAAAGACAGGCTCCAAAGCTACACAGAGAAAGCCTATCTTGAAATGCCAAAAAAATTAAAAGTTTCCAGAAGCAAGACCCAGACCCACAGCCATCAGCTAAGTACTCTGGGCACTTTTTTTGAAACACACCCATCCAATCGCCCAATACACCAGGGACTAGGGGAGCCTAACGAAGTGTGTGTGTGTGTGTGTGTGTGTGTGTGTGTGTGTGTGTGTGTGTGTGTGTTTGCGCGCAGGCATCATTTGTTCCAGCACCCCAGTTGTAACTATGTGAGTTCTGGAAAACAGGTGCCAACACCCAACAAAGATATCCTACTTAGATTCTTGCCCTGCCAGCTCACTCACAGTCTCCATTGGAATTTCAGTTTATCCCAACTTCAAAGTCAAAAGAAAGCTTGGTATGTTTTCCTTCCATGCTGGAAAACTTCAGGACAACCTTAGGTTTTGCCTGTGTGATAGAACAGTTCAGGAAACAAAAACCTGAGCAAATCTTCCCTACTCAAGACAGCCTACCTACAGGTGATTACATTTAGCAAAACTAGCTCAAGAGCCCAGCATGGGGTAATGAAGCAATTCACAGGTGGAGGGGGACAAGATCCTCCCTTCCAACTCTTCCTTCTTGGGAAGATTCATGGTTCCTTGAGTCCAAATTCTCTTGGTTTTGGAGTACTGACTTGCGTCTCTATACTAGTTATCACATGGATAGCCACATGAGATCAATTACATTGCACAGAGAGACAGAAGCCCTACTTTCCTCAATCCTGGTGGAGGTGGATGCTGCCTAGGCTCCTCACCATGCTTATTCTGGTTGAAGAGGGTTCTTTCACTTGAGAATAGAGTGCTGCAACAGTCTGGATACTTTCGAAGTCCTCCTCCACAAGTTTGAGTCTGGTATATGACCCTATGTAGAGGTCTTCTCGAATTATAGATGGGAGATGCTAAGAAATGTAACAGGAACAGGCAAAGGGTTTTGGAATGGGGGTGGGCCTGAGGCTGTCAGGCTTCACTCCCCTGAGTATTTGATAGGCTACCTGGGATCTTCCTTTTTCCCTTATTAGTCTAGTAGTGTATGCTTACACAGAACAAACAAGGTATGGCGCTTGTTTGAACTTGGGTTAGTATATGAGGAAACACAGATTGTGATTCCAAAGTGTGTCTTTCTATGTCCACCTTTCTTTATTTGAGAAGTAAAATTAGAGACCTGGTTGGCCTGGAGCTTGTATTGCTGGTTCCACCAGCACACAGGTTTTGTATGCATTCTGCCTCTACACCCCATCCCATTTTCTGCTGATGTATCATGCAAGTGCCCAGTCTTCTACCAATACACACACACACACACACACACACACACACACACACACACACACACAAATATTAAAGAAAAGGGAGGGCCCAGTTGCATAGACTATCTATAAATTCCAGAGGTCACTTGGTGGCATGTAGTGTCATCTTCTGGTGAAAAGGCATACTTGCAGATAGAATACTTGTGCATAAAATAAATACATGAGCATTTCATTTTTAATTATTATTACAATTATCATCATATCTGATTATGTTTAAGACAAACATTTCCTCTATTCCTTTGGAGACTGTCCTAGAACACTCTCTGTAATAAAGCAGGCTTGGAATTCAAACAGATCAATTTTTGTTTGCCTCCCTAGTGCTGATGGGATTGAAGACCAATGTCAACAACACCCGAGTCTGTTCTCCTTTTTTCCCTTTTCCTTGGTCTGTAAACTCACATTTCTTCTCTCTTATTTTCTTTTTCTTTCCCCACACTCTCGAAAGGAATCTAAACCTGGGTGGTGTTTTCCTTCTCATGTAAGACTGTGCTTTCTCAATATGAGAGTCTCCTCACAATTCTTCAGGTGGAAATTGGTTTTAAGTTCTCACTAGGAAACACAAGGAACATAAAAGACCTTGAAAAGTATATCATATGATTGAGTCCATCTTGGTACCTTGTTGAGTTAACTAACCCAAAGGTGTGGAAATGAAAACCAAAGTACGTAGGGCAGCAGACACATGGCCCATCATTGCTGGAATTTTCAAACAACTGTGCGGGTCTCGTGAATTTTAGCATTATAATCACTGCTCTGCTTACTCTCCATGGCTCCTTGACCTCCTTCCAACACGTGCCACAAGATTTCTGTGAGAGTTTATCTTCCCGGAACGTGTGTTGTCAGTCAGGAGGACAAACATTCCTAAATGATAGAAATCCAAGTAACATCATCTCAGTTGGTAAGGTATCTCCGAGGAATGTGAAAGAACCACTTTAGTATATATTGTGTTTGATTTTAGGGGACCAGAGTTGTTGTTATTCATCAACATCATCATACTTCTGACTCCTGCTGCCTTCCTTTTACAAATTAATGCCTTTCCTGTTGTGAGGATAAATCAATGGAAAGTCGAACTTAGATACGGTTTGCTTTGGAAGTGTGGGATTATATTCTTCTTTGCTGAACCTGAGACATTCAGAGAGGACTGAGAGATGCTGCATTAACTGGAAAGTCTACCAAGTATTGATAATGGCTTGTCATAAGTGTAGAGCTGGAGCCCACTTTGCCTAAACTCAATACCCTATACGTCCTCACCTGGGTCACAACAGTGCCATTGCTATCTGAGTGCCGATGGATATAAAGAAAACAATCACTTATAGTCAGAAAGTTCTGCTCCCTTGTCTTTTTATTTTATTGTTTATTTTGATTGGCGAAATTGATTCTATGCATCTTTGCAGACTGTCCTGGAACTCACTCTTGAGACCAGACTGGCTTCAAGCACACAGAAAAGAGCTTGGCTCTGCCTCCCAAGGACTGGGATTAATGATCTGTGACACAACCCCACAGCTTGTTTTTTATTTTTGTTTTTTGGGGAAGGTGGTATGGTTGGAATGCTTTATTAGTTCTTTCTTGAGATCCTTCAGGTTTTATTTCACACAAAGTGTTCTGACCACAGTTTCCCTCCCACAATTCCTTCCACTCAGCCAAATCCACCTGGGGTTAGGGTTAGGCTTCTTGTTCCCTCTTTCACACATTGCTGTGTTAATGCATCAGCAATAATTACCATTCTCCATGGATCCTGGAATTATCAGTTTTTAGATTATGCATGTGGTTTAGCCATGCATATGATTAAAATCAATGAAATATGAGTACCACCTGCCAGTGTAGAAGAACTTTTACAAGGATTTCAACTTGTAGGCAGAGTATGTCAAGTAAGGGCAAGCTCTCAGTCACTGGGATTATAGCATTTACAATTGATTCTACGTAACCAAAGCATTAGACAGGATCAGTCCAGTTTTCAAATAAGATAGCCGATCATTTTGTTGTACTGATAGTAATATTAAGATAGAGTGATAAATTTAGGGAAGTGTCTTCATTACCAGCAGAAGTCAAAAATACAAAACTTCAAAAAAACAAAACAGCAAGAGCCTGGGAGATGGCTTAGTAGTTGAGAGCACTGACTATTTTCGAGAGAAAAGAGGTTCTGTACTCAGTACCAACATGGCAGTTTATACCTTCCAATAAGTCTTAAGATCTGAGCCTCTAACCCAGACCTATATTCAGGCAAAATATCAATGCACATAATAAATCAAATAGGTTTTTTAAAAATATGTCAGAAAGAGTAAATGTATTTATGCTCACTCAAACCCAGGAAATAATGCCCACCCTGCCTTGAGAATTCTTTTCCTCACTTAAAGAAACCCTCGTAAACTCAGCTGGGCAGACTGAATACATCCAAACAGCACTTCTTGAGACTCTTCCAATTTAATTCTACAATAGAGTTTTGTCAATCCTCCTAATGCTTCCTTTTTAGTGGCATGCAGACCCCAAACCAAAACATTATTTGTTACTACTTCACATGTGTAATTTTTTCAAGTTGTGAATCCTACACAAATGTCTGTGTTTTTTAATGGTCATATGCACCCCCGTTGAGAGGGTCATTTGAACATCCAAAGTGGTCCATAAAAAGATGTTGTGAACTGCTATTCTAGAGTGTGCTAAAGGATCCTCTCTGTGTTTATTGAGATAATGGAAAACCTTGCAAATTCTCATGAGTCTGTTGCATAGAAATACAAAATTTTCATCCTTTATATCTCAGATTAAGGATAAAATTGTATTTTAGGTCCTACCAAGGAAAAGACACCAAGCAGCATCTACAATAGACATGGGGGTAGGAGGAGATACCCGCAGGATGAAACATTCAAATGGAAGGTGAAGAGCTGGTACAGGTCTTGAGGGGAGCCTGTATGAGGCTGTGGAGGGTTCTTTGAATTGAAGGGAGGAAGGTGAAAGCTGACAATTCTGGGCCTCCTGCTGAGTGGTGAGGCATTGTTCTTTTTCTTTCTGGTGAAGTGATTGCCTGTGTCCCTGGGATACCTTCCTCACTGCCTCTGATATTGTTTTAGTTGTGGATTTCCAAGAGATGGCCTATTGAAGTCCAGTCTGACCTTAAAGTTTATATAATGAAAAATGTTTGAACTCCCAGACTTGAGTTCACCTTCTAGAACTGAGATTGGTCGCGACACTTGCTTAATTCTCCTCTTAATGCTGATCTTGCTTTATGTACTGGACTTGGGTGAGTGTTGTACCTGAGAACTTGTTTGTGTGACACAGCCTTTCCTCCAGTTTGGTTTCCTTTTAATATAGCAAAGAACTGATTGTCTCCACTTACCCACATGGGACTGAGCTAGGCTACCCTTTCACAGAAAAATGGGGTTTCGCAGGAGTCCTGGACCAGTGCTATTTCTATGGTGAGGAACAGCATTGTTATTTTGCCTTCTGCCAAGGCAAGGTGAGCAGTTATTGCCCAGCTCCATAAGCATCTTTTCCTCTTGTCCTCTCAAGTTAAAAGAAGCAACAAGGACAGTGTTTTCCCTTCTGCCCGTCCCTTCCAGAGAAAGAGGAAAGCTCAAAAAATTCAGTGAGTTTTATTGGTGGCATAGACCGCCACATGTAGGTCCTCCGTAGTTGTTGAAGTCAGAAGTTTTAAGGACATCTGCCTTCTGATGATGGCATGAGACATGTGGATTAGGAAGTTTGGAAGACTTACCTACCATTGGCCCAAGCAACATGGAGAAAGTCGACTGCCAGCTTGTCCACAGTCCTTAGAACCCTTTGCAGCAATTGTGATGAAAGGCAGGATTGCTCAGTAGCTAGTGTTGTAACTTTTGTGGGTGGAGCTTCATCAGTGTCCATCAGTCTTCTTGGAGGAAATGGGTGTTGCCAGGAGCTGGCCTGTCTTTCTGTTATAAGAGCTTTTTAATTAAACATTTAAAATGCCTTATTCTCTAGATCTCTGAGCAGTTGAACGCTGTCTTACTGTTTAGCATTCCTTAGTATACAAAATTTGTCTTTAGTTACTTGCCTTAAACACATGTGAATAGGTGATGGTTTATCCCTGTAATTAATTAATGTGTCTGGAAAACTGGATAAAAGCTGAGAGTCTGTGGAGGGATGTTTTACTCAGAGCCCTGCAGCCTGACTGTAACTGAACTGGTTTTAACTTAGTAGGTTAAAATTATACCTGTAAAGGACAAAGAGGTAGACAAAAACTACCTTTGACAATAGAGGTTGAACCTTTGTAAACAGCTTACATATTATGGCATGCATATTTTGTTAATTTAATTAGACCTTTATAACCTTAAATGCTTACCACAGGACTACTGTTTCCCAACACTGCTGCCTCACTGACTTGTTAGCCATAATTCCAGGTCTTCCCACACAAACTGTGGTCCTCAGGAAAGACTGGCTTTCATTTTGATAGTTTAAGGAATCCCAGACCTCCCCTTAATTACCACAACTAATGTGTTCCCTGAAGGTGATCTTCTGTCCCAGGTGCCTGATATTGACATTCTCTTAAGTATAGGCCTACCCCACTTTCTGTTCTGTAATCTTATGTGAGTACTTAACTCCAAGCTCTTTGGCAAAAATATTCATTTCTTGTGCTGGCTGATTGTGGATAATATAGTTTTATATTGTTACCTCTGTCCACTGCCCACTTGCTCAAGTATGACATGAGATTGTCCTGCATCCTGAAAGGTTTGGAAAACACTATCAGCATGAAGGAACATAACAGGTTTCCTTGCTAGAGCTCCAGAGTGGTAAATACACATTGAAACATATTGCAGTTACTTAAAGGCAGAATGATATAGACAGTTAACACAGAAGTATGTCAATGTAGGCTGAAAATTAGTATTGGGGATATTTTGGACATGTGGCCCGACCAGCACGGCCTAGTTATTTGTGGGTCAAGGTGGGCTAGAACCTGAAAATAATGGGAGAGAAAGAAGGAATGAGACCAAGCAATCTTTGTCAAGGTATAACTTTCTTAGGCACAAAGAGGGGTTTTTAAAGCAAAGCAGGGAGGAAATGGGGAGGGGTAGCAGTGCTGACTCTGGGTCTCTGGTAATGTCCCAGGCATAAACATCAGACCATAAATGTGTGCTTATCTCAGTTCCTGGTTTCTGGTTCATCTCAGTTCCTGGGTTGAGTGGAACAGACTGCTTGTTTAGCAGTTTTCTGTTTTACCAAGGTAAGGCTCAATTAGATTTTTAAGGTGTAAGTAAATCTGCAAGAGGATATGACTTAAGGCTGGCTCCTAACAGACATCTCAAAATTTACAATATGTTGTAGTTCACATTACCTGTCAACCAGTTTAAACTGTGCTTCAAAAAGAAGATACTGTGAGCAAGTGAGAGAGCCAGAGATGAGGTGGCAACTGCATTCCTCCACAGTTTCCTCCCACTGTCCTGCTGGAGTGGCTGCTGTAATTCTCATTAAGGACAGTGACCTGGAGTGTACGCTAAGTACGCCCCTTTCTGACCTGCATTGTGTTTGGTCAGTGTTTTAGCCCTGCAACAGACGCACACACTGTGGTGAAGTAAATGTATGTTTTATTGTTTATTTTCATCTTATTTGTTCTTTTTCCAAGATATGCTCTTAGCAATACAATCCTTTCTGGCCTTGAACTTGTGACTCCTCTCTCAAGCTTCTGAATGCTGAGCAAGGCATGTACCATCCCACTGGTTTGTAATTTTCACTAATTAAATATGAGATGGTTACTTTTTAAGTTTCTTTATCTATATTTGTTTTGAGGCAGGTTTTTTCTTTGTAGCCAAGGCCAGCTTGGAGGTAGTAGCAGTCATCTGTCCATACTTCTAAGTGCTGCAATTATAGACTTGCACAACACATAGCTACCTAAATGTATGGGGCTTTTTTATAAAAGTTTTTTTGCAAAATGCTTAGGGTTAGTGTTAGCGTTAGGGATAGGGTTAGGTTTACGGTTAGCCTTAGCGTTTGTGTAAGGGTTAGAGTTAAGTTTAGGGTTAGTGTAAGCATTAGGGTTATGGTTAGAGTTAGAGATAGGTTTAGGGTTAGTGTTAGGATTAAGGTTAGGGTTAGGATTAGGGTTAAGGTTAGGAATAGAGTTAGAGTTATTGTTAGGGTTAGCGTTAGGTAAAGTGTTAGGGTTAGGGGTAGGGTTAGCGTTAGTTTTGGCGTTAGAATTAGGGTTAGCGTTAGTGTTCACGTTTGAGTTAGGTTTAGGGTGAGAGCGTTAGAGTTAGGTTAGGGTTAGGTTTACGGTTAGCCTGAGGGTTTGGATTAGGGTGTTAGGTTTAGCATTAGAGTTAGGGTTAGCATTAGGGTTATGGTTAGTTTTAATTTTAGGGTTAGGGTTAGAGTGAGCGTTCGCGTTACGGATAGATTAGGGTTTGGGTTAGGATATGGTTATGGTTAAGGTTAGGTTTTGGGTTAGTGTTAGGGTTAGGGTTTGTGTTAGGGTTAGTGTTGGGTTAAAGGTTAGTGTTAGGGTTAGGTTTCGGGTTATGGCTATGGTTAGGATTAGTGTTATGTTTATGGTTAGGGTTAGTTTTAGGGTGAGAGGTTTAGCATTCGCTTTAGCGTTAGAATTACAATTAGGGTAGTGATAGCTTTACGGGTAGGGTTAGGGTTAGGGTTTGTGTTAGTTTTAGGGTTAGGGTTAGCGTTAGGGTTAGGATTAGCGTTAGGGTTGGGGTGGTCTTAGGTTTAAGGTGAGCATTAGGATTGGGGATAGGTTCAGGGTTAACGTTAGCTTTGGTATTAGATTTAGTGTTACCGTTAGGGTTAGGGTTATCTTTAGCGTTATATTTAGGGTTATGGTTAGGTTTAGGGTTAGCGTTAGTGTTAGGGTTAGGGTTAAGGTTAGGGTTAGGGTTAGGGGATTAGATTAGCATGAGGATTTGGTTTAGGTTTAGGGTTACCATTAGGGTTAGGGTTAGAGATAGGTTTAGCCTATGGTTTGGGTTAGGTTTAGTGTTAGGGTTAGAATTAGGCTTAGCGTGATGGTTAGGGTTAGGGTTACTCTTAGGGGTAGGTTTAGGCTTAGGTTTAGTGTTAGTATTAGGGTTTGGTTAGGTTTAGTTTTAGTGTTATGTTTATGGTTTGGTTAGAGTAAGGGTTAAGTTTAGAGTTAGAGGTAGGGTTATTGGTAGTGATTAAGGTTTGGGTTAGGGTTTTTGTTGGGGTTAGGTTAGTGATAGGTTTATGTTTAAGAGTAGGGTTAGGTTTAGGTTTAGGGTAAGTGTTGGGGGAAAAGGTTAGTGTTTGTATTAGGGTTAGGGTTAAGTTTAAGGTTTGTGTTAGGTTTAGATTTAGGGTTAGGTTTGGGGTTAAAGTTTAGTGTTAAGTTTAGGGTTAGGGTTAGGGTTAGGATTAGTTATAGTTTTATGATTAGGGATAGGGTTAGGTTTAGGTTTAGGGTTAGAGTTGGGGGAAAAGATTATTGTTAGTATTAGGTTTAGGGATAGGTTTAGCATTAGCGTTAGCGTGAATGTTATGTTTAGAGTTAGGCTTAGGGTTAGTGTGAGGGTTAGGGTTAGGATTACCGTCATGTTTAGGGTTAGGATTAGGGTTAGGTTTAGCATTAGCATTAGCGATAGTTTTAGGGTAGCGTTAGCGTTACGCGTAGAATTAGCGTTATGGTTAGGGTTAATGTTAGGGGTAGCGGAAGGGGTAGGGAAAGGATTAGGATTAGTGTTATGGTTATAGTTAGGGTTTGTGTTAGGGTTAGAGTTAGGGTTAAGGTTTATTTTATGGTTAGGGTTAGGGCTAGTGTTAGTGTTAGGGTTAGATTTAGTGTTGTTTGTGGTTAGGGTTAGGGTTGGGGGAAAGAGTTAGCGATAGTATTAGGGTTATGGTTGAGTTTAGGGTTTGTGTTAGTGTTAGGTTTATGTTTATGTTTAGGGTTAGGTTTGGGGGTAAGGGTTAGTGTTAAGTTTAGCTTTAGGGTTAGGGTTAGGATTAGTGATAGGTTTATGATTAGGGTTAGGTTTAGGTTTAGGTTTGGGGGAAAGGCTTAGTTTAGGGTTGAGTTTAGGGATTGTGTTATGGTTGTTTAGTTTAAGGTTTAGGGTTAGGGTTTGGGGTAAGGATTAGTGTTAGGGTTAGAGTTACATTTAGGTTTATGGTTAGTTTTAGGGTTAGTGTTAGTTTAGGGTTACCCTTAGGGTAAGGGTTAGATTTATGTTTAGCGTTAGCATTAGCATTAAGGTTAGGTTTAGGTTTAGGGTTAGGGTTAGTGTGAGTGTTAGGTTTAGCATTAGCATTAGCGTTAGTTTTATGGAAGAGTTAGCGTTACGGGTAGAATTAGGGTTATTGTTAGGGTTAGTGTTAGTAGTAGCTGAAGGGGTATGGATAGGTTTAGGATTAGAGTTATGGTAACGGTTAGGGTTTTGGTTAGGGATAGAGTTAGGGTTAAGTTTTGTTTTATGGTTAGATTTAGGTTTTGGGTTAGGGGCAGCTTAGGGTTAGGGTTAGGGCTAGGGTTAGGGTTAGGGTAAGAATAGAGTTAGGGTTAATGTTAGGGTTAGTATTAGGGATAATGTTAGGTTTAGGGTTAGGGTTAACATTAGCCTTAGGGTTAGGTTTAGCATTAGACTTAGCGTTAGGGGAAGGGTTAGCGATAGGGTTATTCTTAGCGTTAGGGTGAGGGTTAGTGTTAAGTTTAGCGTTAGCATGAGGATTAGGGTTAGGATAAGGTTTATGGTTAGGGTTAGAGTTAGCATTAGAGCTTGGGGTAGGTTCAGGGTAGCATTAGTGTTGTTAATATTTGCGTTAGCATTAGAGTTAGGTTTAGTGTTAGCGTTAGCGTTAGCATTAGGGTTAAGATTAGGGTTCGGTTTAGGATTAGGGTTAGGGTTAGGATTAGTGTTAGGGTTACCTTATGTTTAGGGTTAGGTTTAACGTTAGGGTTAGGGTTAGGTTCAGATTCAGGCTTATCGTCAGGATTATTGTGAGGGTTAGGGTTAGTGTTAGGTTTAGCTTTAGGGTTTTGGTTAAGGTTAGTGTTATGTTTATTGTTAGGGTCATGGTTAGTGTTAGGTTTAGCATTAGCTTTAATGTTAGTGTTAGGGTTAGGATCATTGTTAGCGTTACAGTTAGGGTTAGGTTTAGGGTTAGTGTTAGTGTTAGGGTTGTCATTAGCAGTAGAGTTAGGGATAGGGTTATAATTAGTGTTAGGGTTTGTGTTAACTTTAGGCTTAGGTTAAGGGTTAGGGTTAGGTGTAGCATTAGGTTTAGGGTTTGGGATAGAGTTAGGTTAGGTTTAGGGTTAAGGTTAGGGTTAGGTTTAGTGTTAGGGTTAGGGTAGTATTAGCTTTACGGTTAGTGTTATGTTAGGGTTTGGAATAGGGTTATGTTTAGCATAAGTTTTAGTGTTATGGTTTGAGTTTGGGTTAGCCTTAGGGTTAGGGTTAGTGTTAGGGTTAGGGTTAAGTTTATCATTAGGGTTTGTATTAGGGTTCCAGTTATGTTTAAAGTTATGGTTAGGGTTAGCGTTAGGGTTATCTTTAAGGTTAGGGTTAGGGTTAGTATTAAGGTTAGGGTTATGATTTAGTTTAGGGTTATTGTTAGGGTTAGCTTTAGGGATAGAGTAGGGTTAGCATTAGCATTAGGGTAGGGTTAGTGTTAGCTGTAGAGTTAGGTTTAATTTTAGCGTTTGAGTTATGATTAGGGGTAGCGGTAATGTTAGAGTTAGCATTAGCGTTGGATTACTGTTATGGTTAAGGGTAGTGTTATGTTTAGGGTTAGGGTTAGAGTTAGGTTTAGGTTTATGGTTAGTTTTAGGGTTAGGTTTAGGTTTTGTGTTAGAGTTAGTGTTATGGTTAGGGTTAGGGTTAGCATTAGGGTTATGGGAAGGGGTAGGTATAAGGTTAGGAGTAGAGTTATGATTACGGTTAGGGTTTGTGTTAGGGTTAGTGTTATGGTTATGGTTTGTTTTAGGGTTAGGGTTTAGGTTTAGGTTTAGGGTTCTTTTAGTGTTTGGGTTAGATTCAGTGTAGGGTTTGGTTTATGGTTATGTTTAGGGTTTTGAATAGCGTTAGAGTTAAGATTCATGGTTAGGGTTAGTTTTAGCTATAGGGTTAGTGTTAGGATTAAGGTAGGGTTAGCATTAGGGTTAGGGTTATTTTTTAGAGTTAGGAGCAGCAAAAGGGATTGGATGAGAGGTAGGGGTAGGGGTTCTGTTAGGGTTAGAGTTTGGGTTAGAGTTAGCGTTAAGGTAGGGTTAAGTTTACTGTTAGGCTTAGGGTTGGGGTTAAGTTAATGTTATGTTTTGTCTTAGGTTTAGGGTTAGTGTTAAGTTTAGCGTTAGGATTACTGTTAGGGTTAGGGTTAGGGATAGTGTTAATGTTAGGGTTAGGGCTAGGGTTAGGATTAGGTTTGGGTTAGGATTAAGGTTACATTTAGTGTTAGGGTTTGTATAAGGGTTAGGGTTAGGTTTAGCGTTATGTTTAGAGTTAGGGTGAGGGTTAGGGTTAGGGTTAGTATTAGGGTTAGGGTTATGGTTTGGGTTAGGCTAGGTTTAGCATTTGTTTAGGATTAGGGGTTGGTTTCGGATTAGGGTTAGGGTTACGGTTAGGGCTAGGGTTAGGGCTAGGGTTAGTGTTAGTGTTAGGGTTAGGGTAGGGTTAGGGCTAGGGTTAGCGTTAGGTTTAGGGTTTGGTTTAGGTTTAGGTTTGGTGTTAGGATTAGAGTTTTGGTTAGCGTTCTATTTAGGGTTAGCTTTAGTTTTGAATTAGGTTTAGTGTTAGGTTTAGGATAATTTTTATAGTTAGGGTTAGGGTTAGGTTTAGGTTAGGGTTAGGGTTTGGATTAGGGTTAGGGTTAGGTTTAGTGTTAAGGTTTGGGTGAGGGTGATGGTTAGGTTTAGGCTTGGCTTAGGGTTAAGTATAGGTTTATGTTTACTTTTCGAGTTTGGGTTAGTCTTATGGTTAGGGTTAAGGTTAGGGTTAGGGTTAGGTTTAGGCCTAGACCTCGGTTTAGGATTAGGATTAGGGTTTGGGATAGGGGATAGATTTAGGGTTAGGTATAGGGTTAGGATGAGGGTGAGAGTTAGGCTTAGGTTTTGGGTTAGGGTTAGTTTTAGGGTTAGGGCTAGGGTTACGGTTAGGGTTAGGGTAAGGTTATGGTTAACGTTAGGTTTAGGGTTTGGTTAGGTTTAGGTTTGGTGTTAGGATTAGAGGTACGGTTAGCGTTACATTTAGGGATAGTTTTAGCTTTAGGTTTTGTGTTAGGGTTAGGGTTATTGTTATAGTTAGGCTTAGGCTTAGGGTTAGGATAGGGTTTAGGTTTAGGATTAGGGTTATATTTAGCATTAGGTTTTGGATTAGGGTTAGGGTTAGGTTTAGCATTAAGTTTAAGGTGAGGATGAGGGTTAGGATTAGCCTTAGGCTTTGGGTTAAGTATTGGTTTAGGGTTAGGGTTCATGTTAGGGTTAGGCTTAGAGTTAGGCATAGTGTTAGGTTTATGTTAGGGCTAGGGTTAGGGTTTGGATTAGGCTTAAGTTTAGGCATAGGGTTATGTTTAGGGCAGGGTTAGGGTTTGGGTTAGGATGAGGAAAATGTGAGGTTTAGGGTTAAGCTTATGCTCAGGGTTAGGGTTAGTGTTAGGGTTATGGTTTGGTTTGGATTAGGGTTAGGGTTAGGTTTAGCATTACATTTAGGGTGAGGGTAAGGATTCAGTTTAGGCTTAGTTTTAGGGTTAGGATTAGGGTTAGGGTTAGGCTTAGGGTTAGAGTTAGGGTTAGTGTTACGTTTAGCGTTAGTGTTTGCATTAGTCTTAGGGTTAGGTTTATTTTTAGGGTTAGGGTTCGGGTTAGGGTTAGGCTTAGGGTTAGCTTTCTCATTAGGGTTAGGCTTAGGGTTAGGTTTACTGTTAGATTTAGGATTAGAGTTAGGGGTAGGGGTAGGTTTTGGGTTAGGCTTAGGCTTAAGTTAGGGTTAAGGTTAGGCATATGCTTAGACTTAGGCTTAGGCTTAGTCTTCGGGTTAGGTTTATGTTTAGGACTAGGTTTAGGCTTAGTAGGGGTTAATGGTTATAATTAGGGGTAGTTTTAATGTTAGGGTTAGGTTTAGGATTAGGGTTAGGGTTCGCGTTAGGTTTAGGCTTAGGGTTAGGTTTAGGTTTAGGGTTAGGCTTATGGTTAGGTTTAGGTTTAGGGTTAGATTTAGGCTTAGGCTTAGGCTTAGGTTTAGGGTTAGGGATAATGTTAGGGTTAGAGTTGCGGCTATGGTTATGGTTCGGATTAGGTTTAGAGCTAGGACTAGGTTTAGGTTTAGGGTTAGGGTTAGGTTTGGGTTTAGTTATGGTTAGCGTTAGGTTTAGGGTTAGTGTTAGTTTTAGGTTTAGTGTTAGGGTTAGGGTTAAGGTTATTGTTATAGTTAGGGTTAGTGTTAGTCTAGGGTTATGGTTAGGGTTACGTTTAGCGTTAGGGTTTGTATTATGGTTAGGGTTAGGTTTAGCGATAGGGTTAGGGTGAGGGTGAGTGTTAGGGTTTGGCTTAGGATTAGGGTTAAGTTTCAGGTTTGGATTAGGCTTAGGTTTAGGGTTTGGTTTAGTGTTAGAGTTAGGGTTTCAGGGGTTATGATTATTGTTAGTGTTATTGTTAGTGTTAGCGTTAGGGATAGGGTTGTGGTTAGCGTTAGTGTTATGATTAGGGTTAGGGTTATGGTTAGGTTTAGGGTTAGAGTTAGGTTTAGGTTTAGGTTTAGTTTTAGCGTTAGCATTAGCTTTAGGGTTAGGTTTAGGGTTAGCATTAGGTTTAGTGTTAGTTTTAGGGATAGGAATAGAGGTAGGGGTAGAGGTTGTGTTAGGGTAAGGGTTTGGGTTAGGTTTAGCGTTGGGTAGGGTTATGTTTAGTTTTAGTGTTAGGGTTAGAGTAGGGTTATGTTTCATGTTATGTTTAGGGTTATGGTTAGGTTTAGCATTAGGGGTAGTGTTAGTGTTAGTGGTTCCTTAACGTTCGGGTTTGGGTAAGGTTTAGGGTTTAGTTAGGGTTAGGGTTAGTGTCTGTTTAGGGTTAGGGCTAGGGTTAGGGTAGGGTTAGTGTTAGGGTTAGGTTTAGGGTTTGGTTTAGGTTTAGGTTAGTTGTTAGGATTAGAGGTACTGTTCACATTACATTTAGGGTTAAGGTTAGCTTTAGGTTTTGTGTTAGGGTTAGGGTTAGAGTTACGGTTATTGTTATTGTTATAGTTAGGTTTTGGGTTAATATTACGTTAGATTTTATGTTTTGTGTTAAATTATGTTTAGCGTTAGGTTTTGGATTAGGGTTAGGGTTAGGTTTAGCGTATGGTGAGGATGACGGATAGATTTAGGTTTAGTTTTAGGGTTAGGGTTAGGGTTAGGGTTAAGCTTAGGGTTAGGGTTATGATTAGGGTTAGGGTTTGGCTTAGAAATAGGGATAGATTTATGGTTAGGTTTAGGCTTAGCCTTAGGCTTAGTGTTAAGGTTAGGGTAAGTGTTATGGGTTAGGTAAGAGTGAGGTTTATGGCTAGGCATAGGTTTATGATTAGGTTTAGTGTTAGGCTTAGACTGAGGCTTAGGGACATGGTTAGTTTTAGGTTTAGGGGTTAGGGATATGGTTAGGGTTAGGGTTAGGTTTAAAGGTAGGGCTAGGGTTAGGGTTAGGGTTTGGTTTAGGGTTATGTTCCGTTTAGGATTTGAGTTATGGTTAGCGTTAGGTTTAGTTACGGTTAGCTTTAGGTTTTGTGTTAGGGTTAGGGTTATTGTTATAATTAGGGTTAGGGTTAGGGTTAGGCTTGCTGTAAGGTTAGGGTTACGTTAAAGTTAGTGTTTGGATTAGGGTAGAGTTAGGTTTAATGTTACTGTTAGGGTGATGGTGAGGGTTAGGTTTAGGCTTAGGGTTTGGGTTATGTTTAGGGTTAGGTTTAAGGTTAGGGTTAGTGTTAGGCTTAGGGTTTGGGTTAAGGCTAGTGATATTGTCAGGATTAGGTTTAGAGTTTGGGTTAGCGTTAGGGATAGTGTTAGTGTTATGTAGGGAGCCGTCCCTACATTCTCCATTACAAGATGGCACTGGCATCCGGCTGACGGTTGGCATAAATAAGCCTGTGCGCGCGTGCAAGGGGATTTCTCCCGCGCCTCTCCCGTGGCGTCATTCGGCCTGATGAGTGAGCAACCAGTCAGGGAGTGCACAGGTCCTAAGCGAGGCTGAGTTTCTATATAAGTGTGTGGGTTTTGGTTCCCCGGGTTAGGGTTCGGCTCTACAGTTGGTGTAGGCTTATGCTCTGCCTCTCAAGAAGCATTAAAGCTATTATCGCAGATGGATCCTATCTGTGTGCCGTGTCGTTCTTGCTGGCGAGACGGTTAGGGTTCGGGACAACTGGTGCGGGGAAACCCGGGAACTCGGCCAATCCATCGTCAGCACCATCGAAGACCCCCAACTTTCGAGTTGGAGGATTCAGAACTGCGAGCAGGTAAGTTCAGTAAGGTATGACTGATCCTCATAACATCTTTGCTTTAGTATCGCTTTCATTCTCTTTCTGTTGATCCTCTTTTGTTACCATCGAGGCCGCTGCTAAGGAGATTTCTGTACTTAAGTCGGACGTAGATAAGCCGCGGTAGGCTTGCGCCTCTTAAGTCTTTTGTAAATAAAAGGGTTAGGCACTCCAGATCCACTTTTGGTTTAGCGTTGGTGCCAACACTTGTAAGACGGACGTAGATAAGCTGCGGTCATCCGTTGTGCAGCCATGGGCCTCTAGCGCATTCCCACTGTTACAGCACTGCAATCAATCCTTACACAGCAGGATCTGAAGCTATCTGACCGACTCCTACAGCGATTTGTCAAGGATGTAGACAGTGTAGCTCCCTGGTTCGCGGTCTCGGGCTCTCTCCCATTGGCCTCATGGAGGAAGTTAGGAAGGAATCTTGAGCGTGCTCAGGCCAATGGAGAACTTGGGCCTAGCGCTATGGCCATTTGGACAATGATAGAAAATTGTTTAGAGGATGAGGATTGTAAGTCTGCTATTGCGGAGGGACAGGGGATTTTAACCGAGTTTCAGGGTTAGTCTATCGGAAGCTAGGGTCAGGGCGAGAGGATGGGTGCGCGCAAAAGTTAGGAAACTAAAAGTGAAAAGAAAAGGACCCTCTGGAAAAGATAGTCAGGGAGGTGAAACCAAAGAAATCCC